>NC_088405.1:74303561-74644989 GCF_034236695.1 Oncorhynchus nerka
CTCAGCCCATCCCATCTATCTCTGCTGGCCACCCACTTCGGGTTTCTATGCAACACATATCTTTCAACTATGCTGTGATGTTTAACGTACAATTTCAATCTATCTAATCGAATAGAATCCACAGAATGCGATCTCATAACAGTACTATTTCTAGGGTCAATTTGAGATCAATGCTATGCATTTTCAGCCATTCCTGAACCTGAGACCAGAAACAGGCTACCTGAGAGCAATACCAAAATAAATGGTCTATTGATTCTGTATCCTCACAACAAAATCTACAGAGTTTCGATGATTTTATGCCCCAAATATTCAACATTTTGTTCGTGGCAAGAACTCTATATAATAATTTTAGCTGAAAAGCACGAAGTCTTGAATCTTGCATTGTTTTATATATCAACTCATACACCCTGTACCATGGAATCGGTACATCAAAAATCTCTTCCCAACTATTTTGCAATATCTATGGCAGTTATACACATACTGGTCCTCAAATGAAACTGGTATACTTTCCTATTTATTCTATTTTTATTCCTCCGCCAGTTTTGATCCTTTATATTGGGCAGACAGACCAGTTCCCTACCTCCTCCTGCTGCCACCTGCCTCCTCCATTTTTGGGGTATTGCTGTAATCAATCGGTTGTACTCCTGGATTGAGCAGACCTTCCCGTACAATTGGGATAACTCCATGAAGGACATAACTCTACCATTCCAATTATCAATATCATTTAAGAACAAAATACCCTTTTCAAACATCTTTCCCATAAATACAGGTATCTTAGCAATCAGCACATTTGAGTTCAGCCATATTATTTGTTGTAATATTTGTTATATCTTTTCAGGGGGATGGAATTGTAGCCTGCTCTGCAATGCTTGTCTGAAAAAGAGAGATACTTTGAAAAAAGTCATTTTTGAAATTATAATTTTCAATTAACCCGAAAATGAGACATGGCAATCTGCATAAAGGCAAAAAGGCATTTTTTAAGCAATGTAATCTACTTGAGAACCATTTAGGGTTCAAGTAAAACTTTTGAATAAGTGAAGCTTTTAGAGAGAGGTTTAGTGCTTTTATATTTAATAATCTTAACCCACCCAATTCATATTCATTATATAGACAGGCACTATTTATTTTGTCTGGTTTAACGTCCCAGATAAAGTGAAATACTTTTTGCTCATATGATTTCAAAAACGAATCATCAGGAGTAGGCAGCGCCATAAGTAAGTGGGTAAACTGAAATATGACTAAGGAATTAATCAGGGCAATTTTTCCATAAATAGACAGGTATTTACCTCTCCATGGTTGCAGGGTCTTGTCTATTTATAAGTTTTAAGTTTTCTATTGAAATTCATTGTGGGGCGCTTATTTATACATTTTGTGATATGAATACCAAATATGTCTACTTCACCATCAGACCATTTTATATGTAAACTGCAAGGTAATGTAAAAGTTGTATTTTTTTAAAGATCCAACATGTAATATAGTACACTTATCATAATTAGGTTTTAGTCCAGAAAGTATAGAAAAGTTACCTAGATCTTCAATGACACATTGCAGGAATCTATCTTGCGGACTTAATATAAAACTTGAGTCATCGGCATACATGGACACCTTTGTTTTTAAGCCTTGGATTTCTAATCCTCTAATGTTGTTATTGGATCTGATTTTAATAGCTAGCATTTCGATGGCCATAACGAATAGATATAGTGACAGCGGACACCCTTGTTAACTCCTCTTGACAATTCAAAACTCTCTGAGAAGTTGCCGTTATTTACTATTTTATACCTGGGGTTGCAATACATTATTTTTACCCATTTTATAAGAGAATGACCAAAATTGAAAAAAATCTGGGCATAACTAAAGTTAATCAGGGTGATTTTTCCACAAATAGACAGGTACTTTCCTTTCCATGGTAGTAAAATATTATATATTTTTGCTAACTTTCTATAAAAGTTTATTGTAGCAAGATCATTTCTTTCTTGTATATTATGTAGCATTCAGGTAGCGTTCTACTGGCAACTGCCAAACCCAGATTTGTCCGTCGGACTGCCAGATTGTAAAGCGTGATTCATCACTCCAGAAAACGTGTTTCCACTGCTTCAGAGTCCAATGGCGGTGAGCTTCACACCAGTCCAGCTGATGCTTGGCATTGCGCATGGTGATCTTAGGCTTGTGTGCCGCTGCTCGGCAATGGAAACCCATTCATGAAGCTCCCGACGAACAGTTCTTGTGCAGTTTGGAACTTGGTAGTGAGTGTTGCAACCGGAGACAGACCATTTTTACGCGCTGCACGCTTCAGCACTTGGCAGTCCCATTCTGTGAGCTTCTGTGACCTAACCGTTGTTGCTCCTCAATGTTTCCACTTCACAATAACAGCACTTACATTTGACCAAGGCATCTCTAGCAGGGCATAAAATTTGATGAAATGACCTGTTGGAAAGGTGGCATTCTATGACGGTGCCACGTTGAGTCACTGCGCTCTTCAGTAAGGCCATTCTACTGCCAATATTTGTTTATGGAGATTGCATTGCTGTGTGCTCGATTTTATACACCTGTCAGCAACGGGTGTGGCTGAAATAGTTGAATCCACTAATTTGAAGGGGTGTCCACAAACTTTTGTGTATATAGTGTAAGTATATCAGTCCTTGTCACGGTTTTCTTCTATCTCCTCTATCTCCAAGGATCGGACCAAAATGCAGCGTGGTAATTTTCATACATGTTTAATAACGAATAAACACGAACAATACAAAAACAAGAACCGTAACACGAAAACCGAAACAGCCTATACTAGTGCAAACTAACACAGTAACACAGAGACAGGAACAATCACCCACGAAACACTCAAAGAATATGGCTGCCTAAATATGGTTCCCAATCAGAGACAACGATAATCACCTGCCTCTGATTGAGAACCACTTCAGGCAACCATAGACTTTACTAGATAACCCTACTAAGCCACAATCCCAATACCTACTAAAACCCCAAGACAAAACACACCACATAAAAAACCCATGTCACACCCTGGCCTGACCAAAAGGATAAAGAAAACACAAAATACTTAGACCAGGGTGTGACAGAACCCCCCCAAGTTGCGGACTCCTGGCCGGACACCTAAACCCATAGGGGAGGGTCCGGGTGGGCGTCTGTCCACGGTGGCGGCTCCGGCGCGGGACATGGACCCCACTCCAACAAAGTCTTAGTCCATTTGCATCGCGTCCTTAGATAGGCGACCCTCGCCGCCGACCTTGGCCTAGTAACCCTCACCAAGGACCCCACTGGACTGAGGGGTAGCTCGGGACTGAGGGGTAGCTCGGGACTGAGGGGTAGCTCGGGACTGAGGGGTAGCTCAGTACTGAGAGGAAGCTCAGGCAGGTAGTAGGCTCTGGCAGATCCTGGCTGGCTGGTGGTTCTGGCAGATCCTGGCTGACTGGCGGTTCCGGCAGATCCTGGCTGACTGGCGGTTCCGGCAGATCCTGGCTGACTGGCGGTTCCGGCAGATCCTGGCTGACCCTGGCTGAATGGCGGATCCTGGCTGACTGGCGGATCTGGAAGATCCTGGCTGACTGGCGGATCCTGGCTGACTGGCGGATCTGGAAGATCCTGGCTGACTGGCGGATCTGGAAGATCCTGGCTGACTGGCGGTTCTGGCTGCTCCATGCAGACTGGCATCTCTGGCTGCTCCATGCAGACTGGCAGCTCTGGCTGCTCCATGCAGACTGGCAGCTCTGGCTGCTCCATGCAGACTGGCAGCTCTGAACAGGCAGGAGACTCCAGCAGCGCTGTAGAGGAGGAAGGCTCTGGCAGCGCTAAACAGGCGGGAGACTCCGGCAGCGCTGGAGAGGAGGAAGGCTCTGGCAGCGCTAAACAGGCGGGAGACTCCGGCAGCGCTGGAGAAGAGGAAGGCTCTGGCAGCGCTAAACAGGCGGGAGACTCCGGCAGCGCTGGAGAGGAGAAAGGCTCTGGCAGCGCTGGACAGGCGAAGCGCACTGAAGGCCTGGTGCGTGGTGCTGGCACTGGTGGTACTGGGCCGAGGACACGCACAGGAAGCCTGGTGCGGGGAGCTGCCACCGGAGGGCTGATGCGTGGAGGTGGTACTGGATAGACCGGATCATGCAGGCACACTGGAGCTCTTGAGCACCGAGCCTGCCAAACCTTACCTGGCTCGATGCCCACTCTAGCCCGGCCGATACGAGGAGCTGGTATGTACCGCACCGGGCTATGATTCGTATGACGTTGCCAGCAGTAAGATTTGAGTTTGATTTCCAAAACGACAACGGCTGTAGCTTTCAAATCATAAGTCACTTTCTATTTTCTGACCCTCAAAAATTAGGGTGGGTCCAAAACAATCACTCAGAGTTTAACAGGTTATACCAACTGCCAACACGTACGAGCTAATGCTAAAGCTAACAAGAAAAAGTCGACTGGTAGGGACCACACACCGGTGGTCGTCAGTGCTGTGCTTTTTAAACACTCCCTCACAGTATGGAAGACTTTCACAGCTAACATATCAGGGAAGAACATAAATTAAAGGAGATCCAGAGATCCAAAATCCGGAAACTTTCAAGTGATTCCATACATTGAAACTAGTTCAGTTGAGTTGGCCCTCTCCCCCTCTCTCTCCCTGGAGTGCTGTACTGAAACAGCTGCAAAAACAGATGACATGACTTGTGACGTTGCTGGATGCAGGCAATTATGTAAAAACATTCCTTACCGCAGGATACTTTAACTGGTGACAATCCGGGTGAACAAAGAAAAAGGAGCACACTGTCGCTGCATGAATCTGATAATTATTGACAAGACAAGTAAAAAATAGACTCACATTTCAGCATGAATCGCCTTGATCAGAGCTGTTTTTTGGGGGATTTTCAAGTCCCTCGGTAGAGCAGCCGATTTCCCCTTTTTTGTTCAAGCTGTGGGTACACCTTCTTTCCAATACAATTATGTAATTTGGGTGAACTATACCTTTAACAATGGGGGGGTCTTTAAACAAGTATCACCTAATAACAGGAACAGCACCATCTAGTGGTCAGAACCTGGTAATATCAGGATGTAGAATGGGACAACTTCAATGGCAAATTTCTCTAAAAAGGGTGAAAAACATCACCAAATTCACTGAGAATACATTACATAGGATGAAGAAAAAATACTCATAGCCGCAGCTCCATACTAGTCGTAAAACAGAGAACTGATACTATATACTCGTTGTTGGAGTGGGGTTGGTGTAGGGGGAAACGTGGTTGGCTTGTTACAATTTCTTTGGATCTCTCATGTCTAATTTATTGTTAGAAAAACGTTTGGTCAAAATTGAATGTTTGGTACTATATTTATTGACAATTATATGAATCCTATAAATGTAATAATTTCTCAGAGATCAAATTATATTTCAACAAAATAAGTTCTCTTTTAAAACTGCAACCTGACCAAGATAAAGAAAAGCAGTGAGACAAACAACAACACAGAGTTACACATGGAATAAACAAACGTACAGTCAATAACACAATAGAAAAGTCTATATACAGTGTGTGAAAATTAGGTAAGATTAGGGAGGTAAAGCAATAAATAGGCCGTAGTGGCGAAGTAATAACAATTTAGCAATTAAACACTGGAGTGATAGATGTGCAGAAGATGATTGTGCAAGTAGAGATACTGGGATGCAAAGGGGCAAAAAAACAAAACCAATACGGGGATGAGGCAGTTGGATGGGCTGTTCACAGGTGGGTTATGTACAGGTGCAATGATCTGTAAGCTGCTATGACAGCTGATGCTTAAAGTTAGTGAGGGAGATATAATGTTGCAGGAATGCTAATCTTATCTGTTTCTAACAACAGAAACGATTTCAGAACAATCTGAGATGGTGGATATCGAAATCCTCTTTCTTGAGCTTTTGGGTTGGAACGACCCTCTTAGATATTTATAGAAGCTTCATAGGTTTCATACGGTTTTTGGCTTCGATTTCAGTTCCAGACATTTAGGCGATGATGCTGACAAAAATAATATTGCTTCAAAAGACTGAAATCCAAACTATATCTCCCTGCAGATTAATTGAGAAATTCATAAAAATCGATATTTTCCATAAACATCATCTGTGCTTTGTTAGATGGAAACACATCCTCAGAGGCAGTGAAAATAGAGCTGCCTAAAGCATGTTCGCACTGCTTTCTATGAGGTATCGTACAGGGACAACAATAACAGCTCTTATTCCGGCTCTCACCATTGGCAAAGCCGCACCACAAACACGAACTCTGAGGACAAAGACAACCGGTGAAAAACAAACCAAATGTATTTCAGGTCAATAGGGTACATTTTTTATTTTTCGGTGTTTCAAACTCTTTAAAAGGAGTCTGAAGCTTGAAACTCCAGAGTGAATACAGTAACACGGTAGAGTGTTTTAACCTCGTACACTTCCAACTGTCGACACAGCAAAAAGTGAGATGATGTGTCCTTTGCTGAGAGCATATAGGAAACAAATAAGCACACTAAACATACTGGGGCGGGAGATCGATAACCTTAATTACAATACAAATCCCAAACACTTCAGTCCTTACTGCTACTGTCTGCTTCTGCTCCTGCTTCTGCTCGAATGTTCCAGCACATGGGGCCCAGAGCAAAGTCCCTGCACACCAAGCAATACTGCCCGTAATTTAATGGAGAGATAAGTGTAGCGCTTTATTCTGGATATGCATTTCTGAACGATGAGGGCCTAGGAAAAAACTCCTAATAGAACATGCACACAGGCATGTGCTTTGCAAGTTGGAAACATCTTATTACTGGAGCAGCGAGCAGATACGATAAGGTAGTTCATTGGACAGTTTTAAATGTCGAAGAAGCCAACTGAACATACACTCCGGGACCAAAAGTATGTGGACACCTGCTCATCGAGCATTTCATTCCAAAATCATGAGCTGGCCACCAGGCATTAATATGGAGTCGATACCCCCTTTGAATCTATAAAAGTCTCCACTCTTCTGGGAAGGCTTTCCACTATATGTTGGAACATTGCTGCGTGGACTTGCTTCCATTGAGCCACAAGAGCATAAGTGAGGTCGGGCACTGATGTTGGGAGACTAGGCCTTGCTCGCAGTTGGCGTTCCAATTCATCCCAAATGTGTTCTCTGGGGTTGAGGTCAGGGCTATGTGCAGGCCAGTCAAGTTCTTCCACACTGATCCCGATGAACCATGTCTGTATGGACCTTGCTTAGTTCATGGAGGCACTGTCATCCTTAAACAAGAAAGGGCCTTCTCGAAACTGTTGCCACAAAGTTGAAAGCACAGAATCGTCTAGAATGTCATTGTATGATGTAGCATTAAGATACCCCTTCACTGGAACTAACAGGCCTAGCCAGAATCATTAAAAACAGCCCCAGACCATTATTCCTCCTCCACCAAACTTCAGAGGCAGTGAAAAGCAGACATTATCGTGTGTGTAGCGAAATGCTTGTGTTCCTAGCTCCAACAGTGATATCTAACAACAATACACACAAATCTATATCCGCCCTCCACATTTTCATGTCACACATTAAACAAGAATGGATAACTCAAATGTCAATTTGAAATGATTAAACTTCAATCAGAGAAATGTTCAACTGCTAATAGCTTATAATCAAACAGGGCTGTGTCTCCATTGTTAGAAATGTAGTCAGTATAGAAACTAGGCCATAGGCTATGTTCCATTTAAAGTCTAATTTATTTATTTAATTTAACCTTTATTTAACTAAGAAAGTCAGTTAAGAACAAATTCTTATTTACAATGACGGCCTAACCCGGCCAAACCCTCCCCTAACCCGGACGACGCTGGGCCAATTGTGTGCCGCCCTATGGGACTCCCGATCATGGCCCGGTTGTGATACAGCCCGGGATTGTACCCAGTGCCCAGTGCCTTAGACCGCTGCGCTACTAGGTATAAAGATGCAACTTCTCTATGGCGCTCCGCATGTTACACTAGAGAATGTTACAAGCATAAAGCATCTGCACACTAGCCATTCCTGGAGATATATATTACATTTTTTCATTCCATATACATTGGATAACAACCTTTCTACCTAGCTGAATGAGAACATTAATCTTGGGTAGCAAATGAACACAGGCCATACATTGAACCTGTAAATTCACATGAGCCCAAGTGTGCTTTTGCCCATAAATCACTTAGTATATTTTCACTGGAGACAGCCATATCGATTCATCATAAAAGATCATCAAGGTTTTCATGTGAATCAACTCTGACGTAAAACAAACTCAAGATCTTCACATATCACTATTCAATTTGACTTCACCATTGTGTCTACCTGTCATTCACTTATGGAACATTTGATGCAAGACAAAATAATCAAGTCAGCACAGAAAATGAGCATGAGAGCAAGAGATTAACAACAATATTCACAGTTGGAATACATGGTTGAAACTGACATTGAATTACTGTTAATGAATGGGGTGGATTTGTTTCATTATGTATGATGCCATTTGGCCTCAAGGGTAGCCTAGTGGTTAGAGCGTTGGCCCAGTAACTGAAAGGTTGCCAGCCCTTTTGGGTTGTGCCGTGGCAGAGAGATCTTTGTGGGCTATACTCAGCCTTTTCTCAGGATGGTAAGTTGGTGGTTGAAGATATCCCTCTAGTGGTGTGGGGGCTGTGCTTTGGCAAAGTGGGTGGGGTTATATCCTTCCTGTTTGGCCCTGTCCGGGGGTATCATCGGATGGGGCCACACTGTCTCGTGACCGCTCCTGTCTCAGCCTCCAGTATTTATGCTGCAGTAGTTTATGTATCGGGGGGCTAGGGTCAGTTTGTTATATCTGGAGTACTTCTCCTGTCTTATCTGGTGTCCTGTGTGAATTTAAGTATGCTCTCTCTAATTCTCTCTTTCTTTCTCTCTCTCGGAGGAGCTGAGCCCGAGGACCATGCCTCAGGACTACCTGGCATGATGACTCCTTGCTGTCCCCAGTCCACCTGGCCGTGCTGCTGCTCCAGTTTCAACTGTTGTGAATCCAGCCAACATGCCAGATTTCAAAAAGGCGAAAGCAAACGATGCTATTACCTCCGTAAACAAAAGAGAGAAAACATATTTCAACCCTGCAGGCGCGACACAAAACGGAGAAACAAAAATATAAATAATGCCTTACCTTTGACGAGCTTCTTTTGTTGGCACTCCAATATGTCCCATAAACATCACAAATGGTCCTTTTGTTCGATTAATTCCGTTCATATATATCCAAAATGTCAATTTATTTGGCGCGTTTGATCCAGAAAAACATTGGTTCCAACTTGCGCAACGTGACTACAAAATATCTCAAAATTTACCTGTAAACTTTGCCAAAACATTTCAAACTACTTTTGTAATACAACCTTAGGTATTTTTTAAAGTAAATAATCGATAAAATTGAAGACGGGATGATCTGTGTTCAATACAGGAAGAAAACACACTGACGCTAGCTTTCTGGTCAAACAGTACACATGAAGCGACCCTCGTTTTGAACAGGGCTACTTCTTCATTACACAAAGGAAAAACCTCAACCAATTTCTAAAGACTGTTGACATCTAGTGGAAGTGGTATGAACTGCAAGCAAGTCCCTTAGAAATCTGGATTCCCAAGGAAAGCTCATTGAAAAGAGAGTGACCTCAAAAGAAAGAAAATCTGAATGGTTCGTCCTCGGGGGTTTCACCTGCTACATAAGTTCTGTTATACTCACAGACATGATTTAAACAGTTTTAGAAAATTCAGAGTGCTCTACTAATAATATGCAAATCTTATCTTCTGGGGATGAGTAGCAGGCAGTTGAATTTGTGAATGCTATTCATCCAAAATTCCAAATGCTGCCCCCTATCCTAGAGAAGATAAGGAGAAGTCTATTTTTAATTCCGTGAATAACACTTGTATCTTTTATCAATGTTTATTATGAGTATTTCTGCAAAATCACCGGATGTTTTGGAATCAAAACATTACTGCACGTAAGGCGCCAATGTAAACTGAGATTTTTGGATATAAATATGCACATTATCGAAGAAAACATACATGTATTGAGTAACATGATGTCCCATGAGTGTCATCAGATGAAGATCATCAAAGGTTAGTGATTCACTTTTTATCGATATTTCTGCTTTTTGTGAATCCTATCTTTGGCTGGAAAAATGGCTGTGTGTTTTTTTGACTTGGCTATGCTATGACCTAACATAATCATATGTTGTGCTTTCGCTGTAAAGCATTTTTTAAATCGGACACGATGGGTAGATTAACAAGATGTTTATCTTTCATTTGCTGCATTGGACTTGTTAATGTGTGAAAGTTACATATTTAAAAAATATATTTTTGAATTTTGCGCGCTGCCTTTTCAGCGGAATGTTGTCGAGGGGTTCCGCTAGCGGAACGCCTGCGCTAGAAAGGTTCATCTCTGCTAGACAGGTGGCACTGGTGTGTAAGCCAGAAACGTACAAACCAGAGACTTTAAATCTACCCTTATTACTTCAAAATCTATGCTCTTATTTAGGATTCTATGTGATTTAAGCCGCCCTGTGTCAGGTAAGTTCTTGTCAATGGGATGAGAACTTTGAAGGCCCAAGATAAAAAATATTCCACCAGAAACAAACGTTTCTGACAGAGAATGTACTTTTGCACTGCTTTCAGGTGGGAACGTGGTGCTTTAGAATGCCATGCCAATCAGGCTACGGTGCACTTATCAAAGAGCATGGCCAAGATCCTACGAAGACGCAGTCATTTCCAATCACAAGATTAAGGCCCCACAGACAAATACAAACTGCCGCACATACACACGTACACACACACTCATAGACAAACTAAGGAGAGGCAGAGGATAGGCTCTAAGCCTGGGAGCATGCCTCTTTATGTCACTCCCTTGGTTTTCAGGTGCTCAGAGAGAGATTCTAATGTATGCTAAACCCCATGCAATTCCAAATTGTACATTTAGGTTCTCCACCTGGATGCTAAATGGACTGCTAAATTGACAGCATCTCTACTTATCTGAATTGGTAATCTCCATTAATTATAGGTAAACACTACTCACTGTCCATATTAGTTACTCAGTATGCCTTTATACAGCAAATAGCAGATCCACCACCTGCTGCCAGGCGACCACTGCCAAGTTTGTCTACTTTGTACACAATATTTCTTCTCATTCAAGTGCCCCTGCCTTGCAACATTTTATTAACGCACACATTTTCCTCAGTAATTTATTTGGCTGGAAGTAATGAAAAAGACCTCCAGCAGAGAATAGCACTCCCCCTTCAAATTCAACTCATTAAAAAAGCATGCTCTTAAGTGATATTAGTGATACATGTTTTCAATCACATGTAATCCTATTTGTTTAGAAGAAGTGGTGGGGGAGAGGACACTGAGAATGGGCAATCTTTTTTCTTTTATAAAAAATGGTTGTCAGGTGCCAGGGGTGAGGGCCACGTGGGGTGAAGGGGGGAAAGAGTTGCCCTCATTAAGGGGCCTCCCTGGCAGGGCTCAACCCAATCACATAATTGTCCGACTGTTCCACTTCCACTGTTCCTCTCCAACCAGGTGCGTGGGATGCGCCAACCATGCAGCAGCAACATGCAGTGTCCTTGGGCAAGACATGGAAGGGAGAAAAAAGAGCCAGCATTGATAATGGGGCTAGTAATGGTCTTACCCCGTTGACATTGTCTCACACAGCTTCAAACTGGCATAAAACAATGTCGCATCATTGGAAATTCCTTTCCCTCCAGTTTATTTTTGTTCGCTTGCCTAGTCATGCTTCTCTATTACCAGATCCAACTGGGCACCCCACAAAAAAAGAATGCTGACCAATCAATAGTCTACCATGATATAAACAGTCACGCTCATAAGGCAGCAATACATTTCTCCACGTGTACACTGTGCCAGTGCTGCTGGCACTATAGCTGCACTATTCCATTACAAACATGACAATGACGAGGAGAGGCACTATAGCCACAGATACAGCTAGCGATTCCCCTTCCATCCATCCACTCTGTAATCAGTTACGTTGCCAGCAAAAATATTGTAATCAGATTATAGATACTGTTGAAAAACAAGATTATTACTTTTTGGATTACTGTTAAATTTAGAAATTATGTTTGCAAAAAAACAACAACATTATAACACCTTTTTGTTTTCTCAATGACATTTGATTACTGTTGAATTTAGAAATGATGTTTGCGAGAAAAAAAAACATTATGAAACCTTTGTTTTCTCAATGACATTCAATTCAGCATAGAAAAAAGACGCAAGTTTAAGTTTGTTCCTCCTGAGCTAGTCTGATCACAAGTCAGAGTCCACTATGATGACACACCTGACACATCTTCTAATGCCTCTTAAAACTTATTTGGGCTGCAATCCCGTTACCGGGATGATATGACGACAGCCACTGAAAGTGCAGGGCGCCAAATTCAAAACAACAGAAGTCTCATAATTAAAATTCCTCAAACATACATGTATCTTATACCGTTTTGAAGATATTCTTGTTGTTAATCCCACCACAGTGTCCGATTTCAAATGGGATTTACGGCGAAAGCACCACAAACAATTATGTTAGGTCAGCACCTAGTCACAATAAAACACAGTCATTTTTCCAGCCAAAGAGAGAAGTCACAAAAACCACAAATAGAGATAAAATGAATCACTATCCTTTGATGATCTTCATTAGATGACACTCATAGGACTTCATGTTACACAATACATGTATGTTTTGATTGATAAAGTGGCTGACTTACAGACACCTGATTCATTCTGCTGTCATTCAGTCCCACAACACAGTGGAAGCCTAATTCAAATTTCTATAGACGGTTGACATCTAGTGGAAGCCCTAGGAAGTGCAACATCATTAATATCTCAAGCGGATTTCAATGGGAACTGTGTTGAGTACATACCAGCCTCAGATTTCTCACTTCCTGTTTTGATTTTTCCTCAGGTTTTTGCCTGCCATATGAGTTCTGTTATACTCACAGACTTCATTCAAACAGTTTTAGAAACGTCAGAGTGTTTTCTATCCAATACGATAATAATATGCATATATTAGCAACTGAGACTGAGGAGCAGGCCATTTACTTTGGGCACCTTATTCATCCAAGCTACTCAATACTGCCCCCCAGCCATAAGAAGTTAAAAAAGTTTTTAAAAAGTTAAAAAGTAATCCAAAAGTAACTGAAAGTAATCAAATTACGTTACTGAGTTTGGGTAATCCAAAAGGTATGTTACCGATTAAAATTCTGCACAGGTAACTAGTAACTGTAACGGACTGCACTAAGAACGTAACCTAACGAACCCTGCAATTACACCTCTCTTGATGACAATTACATTCTAGGGCCCTCTTATTATCATCCTGCGAGCGCCCACAATGCACTACTGTCTGGCGTTTTAGGGTTTTCCCTCTTTCCATTTTACAGGAAGAAGTCGTCACAATGGAGGGACTGCCACAATGCTCTGTCTTCGGAGCAATTATTTGTGCGCTCGTAACTTTGTGAGTGTTATACTTGGCCCATCCAGACTACTTTCAGTCCCCATCAGGCCTGACTAATTGCATCAAGGGCAAGAGATGGTGGAGGGATAAAGCGCACCAATGGCAATCGTAATCCCCTGTCAACGAGGTTTGCACAATTACAGCATAAGAAATGCAGGGGGATCAATGCAGGCGAGGTGGAGCGATGGCCATCGCGCATTAATGCACCTTAATGAATATGCCACTAAAGACAATTGAAAAATGTGCCTTTTCAAACTAAACTAATTGTTATGGATGTTAGTTGGTTTTCTCTGCAATTTTCTTCAAATGAAAGGTCAATGAAAATCATCTTTTCAAAAGATAATATCAAAACTTTGTGTTGCACAAAACCCGCACACGTAAACAACGGCCATGAATAAATCGAGGAGATGATTTAATGAATCTGTAACGAGTCTAAATAGATAACACTTTACTGCAGAATACAATATAATCAATGTCACTGAACATAATTTACTAAAAACAACCATGCTTGAATATAGAGCCTCCTTAGCATTCCCACCAATGCCTTTGAGGGCTTATATATCCACTTGTGATCAGAGGTCAGATACACACAAATGGGGCATAAATCAGAAACTGATCTGAGGGATTGTTTCTGACCTTATCCAAGCATTAGTGCTCTATGTGTGGATGTCATACATGTGTCAGCCAGCCACTAGGGCAGAGAGGAGAGGAGGGCTAATGGAGAGGGAGCAGAGAGCCAGGGACCCTTGGGGTTCCCCAAAACTGACAAGTCACTGTGGACGCATCAGTACCCCAGAGAGCCAAAAGCTCTTCTCATTTAATGGAGATAGGCTTTCCCCCACATTGGAGGAGCACGGAGATAAAGAGGATGGCAACGGGGTGTGGTGGGAGTGGCCAGAGGCACCGCGTTCTGATCTGGGCTGTTAAGAGAGAGATGGGGGAGCCAAGGGAAGAGAGTGTGAGAGAGAGAGAAAAAGAAAGAGAGAGAGAGAGAGAGAGAAAGAAGAAAGACAGACTGATTCATGATGACATTTGAGTCAATTTGACTCAACATCAGGCTTTGACGCCATTTCGGATGAGTTGAGGGGCCCAGCGTTGACCAAAAGACAAACAATCATAGGTAAAAAGGGAATCCAAGGCTACAGGAGAAAGGAAAGGACAGCTAAAATTGTGCAGCACTCAAATTACTAATCTATAGTGAATGCACTTAAAGCTCTTGGGTGGCACTACAACCATAAAATGGTTTGCAAATGAATATTGCAAAAGCTATTGGAGCCAACGATTGCGTCCACTCCAGTCATTGAACCACGCAGCATGCCATGTCCAGGGTCAATGTCCTTGTTTCATTAACATCCGTAATAGCCATTACGCCGGATTTGGGAAACAGCAATTATAAACTGCAATTGTTCTTCCCCCCTCTCCCCTTCTTTCTACTGCACAGCATTGTCATGCATCATTACCACTCATGTGATGGCAATACAGTCCTTCAAAGCATCAGAAAACATTCTAGGTGACCAAAGCTACAGGGATCCCAAACATATGCTTCCTCTCGTCCTAATTGAGACACAACATTGGCTCTTTTAAGGCTCTGTTATTTTCTCTCTCACACACAATTAAAAAAAATAAGTTCTCTCTTCCCAAATTACTGCTCGGCTCAGTAATCCTAGCATTAATGATACTGATGCCTGCAGTTTGCCCTCTCAGTTCAATGGAAGAAGCATGGCTTCCTTTCACTGACACAAGGCTAGGGATCCTGCAGGACTCTAATTGCACAGAGTTGGGGAGATTTAGGTGACAGAACTCTGACACTGGCGCTACTTAGCAATGTCAAGCTCTGCCTCTGTGAGTTATAGTTCTATCAATAACACAGCACCTGCAATTTTTTCCCCACAGCAGTTTAAATAATTAACAACCTAAACAAATGAACTGTTGTCTTTTCTAATAGCAAAACAGCCATGGCTATAAACCCAGGGTTCAGCCTAGCTCTTAGAAGTTCCTGCTAGTGTAATGTAGCCAAGGCAAGGGGAGCATTTCCTCCTTCCTGATAACTCGAGATATAGATCATGACAGTGTGAGAATAGCTTATTAAACAGTAGCAGGGAGATTGTTTGTGTGGATAATGATGAAAAGGGGGAGTAGCTGTGGAACCAGATTAATAGGTGGGGCCCCCAGGAACGGGGGCTGAAGTCAGGTTTCCCATGGCGGGGGCCTCCACTGAGCCATAATTAGGCTTAATTGACTCGCTATTCGAAAGTCATCGAGACTGGTGGCTTGAGTGCGGTGTCAGCGAAAGAGCAGAAAAAGGTTAAACCAACGCAGGTTTCCCTTGGGGGTGGCTTAAAATAACATGCTTTTCCCTTTCTTCTACTCGGGTCCCCTCAGCCATTTTGAAACCTGTGCTATACTTGGCATTCCCCATATGAAGCGATTTGGTAATTAGTCTGACATTTTATTTGAAGGGCAGAGAGGAAAATCTTCACAAGACAACAGAGTAGCACCGGATTGGAAACAAATGTGTTTATTGTTTTTCTGCAGCACACAGACGGCTCTCCTCCTCCCCCTCTTCAAAATCATACATTTGCTCATTGAAGTGTTAATCTCAAATCGGTAAACAATAAACAGAAGATAGAGACTGTCTTATCTTCTCTGCGTCATTCAATAAAACAACATGGGGCAGAACGACTTGGGTTAGAGAGCTGCGAAATGCCTAGAGGTATCAACCAAAGATCTGAAGCTTTTCATTTCAGTCTCCTCCATCTCCACTAAACAAAGTTAATTGTAAGGATTGTTTTTCTATTAATAATGTAAAATGAACAGCTGTACAGAAAAACTCATGTGAAGGTCAAATTACAGAGGAGGAACTTCTTGATGCATTTAAAGCCTTTAACCGGAGACTCATTTGCCTTGGCTCATTTTCTGTGAAAAACATGTAAAAGAACACATTTTCATTGAGTGCACACTGTGCACCCCCCTACACATTTATATTATGTGGTGTTTGGGTCCACTGGGAAAAAGTGTGGGAAAGGGTGTAGGTGAAAACAAGTAAAAATGAAACAATAAGGTTTGCTGTGTGCCTTCACTCTGTATTCCTCCTCCCTGGGCCTGCTGTTTCAACATAACACTAATAACCTGCCTGTCTGCCAGTCTCCCGCTTTTCTCGTACTCTTTACCCTTTGTAGTGTGTGAAACTACACAATGTCTTGCAGGAACCTGCACAATGTTGTATTCTACCCATGTCTTGATTATAATAGATTTTTTTTGTTTACAAAAATCACATTTCACCCCCCCCCAAAAAGTGTGCTTTTATTGATAAATGTGATCTAGCAGAGGAAAATGGCAAATATTAACCATGTATGCTGTCTATATTGCTTCTAATTGATTTAAGTCAACATCTAAGTATTAAATATTTTTACGTAAATTGTTATGGCTGTATTGTTTTAACCTCTTACCTCTACCTGGGACGCTTGCGTCCCAACTAGAGCTCTGGAAATGCAAATGCGCTACGCTAAATGCTAATAGTATTAGTTAAAACTCAAAAGTTCATTAAAATACACATGCAGGGTATCAAATTAAAGCTACACTCGTTGTGAATCCAGGCAACAAGTCAGATTTTTAAAATGCTTTTCGGCGACAGCATGAGAAGCTATTATCTGATAGCATGCACCAATACACTACAACAGAAAAGCACAGCAGGGGACGTAAACAAAATAATTAGCATTTCGGCGTTACACAAACCGCACAATAAAATAGAAAACAGTCATTACCTTTCACCATCTTCTTTGTTGGCACTCCTAGATGTCCCATAAACACTATTGGGTCTTTATTTCGATTAAATCGGGCCATATAAAGCCAAGATATCGTTATATGTAGACTGTGTGATAAACGAAAAAAACAGCGATTTCACAACGTAAAGTCATTTTTTAAAATTCAAAAAGTAGACGATAAACTTTCACAAAACACTTCGAAATACGTTTGTAATGCTACTTTAGGTATTAGTAAACGTTAATAAGCGATAAAAATCATCCGTAGACGATGTACATATCATTAGCTGTCGTCTTGGAAAAAATTTCAGGAGAGAGCTCTTCCGGAATGATCTGGGCGGAGACCGGAGGTACGTCGTGCCCCTCTTTCGGTTCAACCAAGAATCAAAGAGCATTAAATTCACAAGATACTCGACAACATGGGGATGCTGTGGGAGTTGAATGCTCGGTCTTATCTAATTCGGCTCACTGTTAACAATTGCGGTAGTGGCGCAAGGATATTTATTTCCATTTTCTGTGATCAGGTTTTCCTGCGCTTTCCGATGTAACGCACGTTATGTAATAGCCACAGTCGTGATTTAACCAGTTTTAAAAACGTCCGAGGGTTTCCTATACACACATTCTAACCATATGAACGTACTATATTCCTGGCATGAGTAGCAGGGCGCTGAAATGTTGCGCGATTTTTAACAAAATGTTCAAAAAAGTAGAGGGTCGACTGAAGAGGTTAAAAACCAAATAACGTTGTGGGTCCATCAGACCCGCGGACATTGGGTGAATAACAAACACCACACGAGGGCTAAGTCTTGGAAAACTCCAGGGCTTGATGGCATACCAGTTGAGGTATATCAAACTTTTTTTAATGTACTCAGAGGACCGTTATTAGCACGTTTTATCCACTCCTATAAAAATGGTAGACTATCCGATAGTCAACAAGGTCTGATTTCACTATTACTGAAACAGGACCCAGGTGGTAAATATAAAGATCTAGTCCATTTAAAAAATTGGAGGCCCCTTACACTTCAGTGTTGTGAATGCATAGTGCATAGAATTAAAAAAGGTATTGTCGGATATTATTCATCCTAATCAGAAACGTTTTTTTTACGTGGACGATAGATTGGAGATAATAATTATGAGACAAGTACTGGAAACAATAGAACTGTCAAGAGTATAACAAGGTTGTCCACTATCTTCAATTCTATTTATTATGGCCATCAAAATTTTAGCTATTAAAATCAGATCCAACAATAATATCAAGGGGCTAGAAATCCAGGGCATAAAAACAAAGGTGTCATTGTACGCTGATGATTCATGTTCTTTTAAATCCACAATTTGGATCCCTACATTCAGCCTCATAGAGGATCAAGGTAATTTTTCTAACCTCTGGATTACAACCGAATTATGATAAGTATATTATACTGAACAAAAATATAAATGCAACATGTAAAGTGTTAGTTCCATGTTTCATGAGCTGAAATAAAATATCCCAGAAATGTTTCATACCCACAAAAAGCTGAAAAATGGTTTACATCCCTGTTAGTGAGCATTTCTAGTTTGCCAAAATAATCCATCCAACTGACAGGTGTGGCATATCATGAAGCTGATTAAACAGCATGATCATTACAAAGATGCACCTTGTGCCGGGGACATTAAAAGGCCTCTCTAAAATATGCAGTTTTGGTCACAGATTTTGGTCACAGGTTCAGGAATTTTTTAAATGTATTTTACCTTTATTTAACTAGGCAAGTCAGTTAAGAACAAATTCTTATTTTCAAAGAGGACCTAGGAACTGTGGGTTAACTGCCTTGTTCAGGGGCAGAACGACAGATTTGTACCTTGGGGATTCAATCTTGCAACCTTCCGGTTACTAGTCCAACACTCTAACCTCTAGGCTACCTGAAGCCCCGGGGAGCCTAGTGAAGAATTGCAACATTTACCTGGAGCTAACTCTCCAAATAGCACTCCTGGGTGATTTGAAAAGTCATAGTCAATCGATAAAAAAATATAATAATACTCTTAGCCCCCCAAAAATAAATATTTACAATCTGTAGAAACTATGAGAATAGAAATGTTCAGAACTTTTGTAAAACATCACAGCACAGTTGAAAAATATATGGCAGATAGAAATCAAAACTGTATGATGTTAAAAGGGGTTTAGGGGAGCTGAAGGGTGGGACTAAAAAATAATAAAAAACAAGATAACTAATATAAAATATACTGTGTCCGTAAAATGTATATAGTATGTATAAACTGGAAGTAAAAGTATTGTTGTCCATTAGTTTACTCCATTTAGGGAAGAGATGGTAGGGCTAGGGGAAAATAATAAAGGAAAATCTATAATAAAATATACATATTACCCCAAAAATATATGGGGGATTGGAAATTATGCAGATAATTACATTGATAGAAGACACAATCTACCTGCAATATTAAAGCTGATCTACCCCCTAAAAAATATTCTTGCAATTGGCTCAATCGACAGAGGTACATTTGACTTCCTAGAAGCCCTTGGACAAAAGCTGATTTATCCTTTTGTTGAGAGGTCTATAAATCGCCATTTAAGTTCAGGAAGGATCAAATTTGTAATTGCTACAGCCTAGTCATCCCCAACCCCCTTCGATGTCCCTCAGCACTGGGCTCAGATGACAAGTTGGAGAGGTGCCGTGGGGAGTGATGGTACAGGACTTAATCCAGGCAAAGCCTGGCAGTGAACAAATGAAGGATGCTGGTGTTATATTGGCTTAGGGCTGACACGGCCTTCAGCTTGATTAAGACCTGACACCCAGGGACCATCCGGATGTCTGCAGGTGTAACTTCTGTGAAATGGCTAGCTAGTTAGCAGTGCATGCTAGTGCCATCTCAATTGGTGACGCCACTTACTCAGAGACCTTGAAGTAGTTGTTTCCCTTGGTCTGCAAGGGCATCGGCTTTTGTGGAGCGATAGATAGATGTTTGTGGGAGGCAGTTGTTGATGTGGTCAGAGGATCCCTGGTTCAAGCCCAGGTTGGGGCAAGGAAAGGGACAGAAGCAACACTGTTATACAGGGAGTATGCCAAGCATTATCTTCAGTATGTTGCTAGCTCAACCCCTCTGAGTTGGAAGCCTACTTTGAGTTATGTTTGAAACCTTTAATTGCATACTTGTATTACACAATACAAAGTATGCATTTTCCTTATGAGATATAAAATAATCAAACTATAAGTATGCCAGGTTAGGGGAATTGTCTATACAAGACAAGTATTTGAGAAGGTCATATATATACTTTGTCTTTGTCTCGCACACAAACAAACATTGTCTGTACGTTCCAAAACAATAGATAAAAACCAATGGAAAAGTTATATATTACAGAGTCAACACAGACTGGATCCAATTTCATGGCTGTGGTGGATTTCGATTTCATTCACTGTGCAATGGTGCAAGCTAGGAAGCCGGCTCAAGGATGCAATAGAAATATCTCTACCTGAAACAAAAATCATTGACCTGTGGGCCTCTGGTCAGGGGTCTCTGACCTTGCAGTGTGTGGAAAAAATGTGAGGGGAATACCATGTGTCTGGTCAGCTGAGAGAAAAAATAAAACTGCACTCAGGAAAAACGTATTCGTCATGTACCCATATCCTTGGAGGAAACTTCCAAGGAGACAAGGAAAATCACATTTGGGGACATTAATTATGATGGGTGGTAAGAACAGGGGAAAATGGTGAAGGAGCCTGGATCATAAGCGCTATGGGACTCTGGGGGTTGGCTGAGGCCGAGGCGCCTGGCAAAGCCATCAGTTTATCCCTTCCCCTCGTGTGATGAGGCGTGAGACTCCTGAAGTAGCCTCGACTCTACAATCCTCACAGGGGAGAGTTGGCATGTCAACTCCAAAATCAAAATAACTGAACTCTCTCCCTTCTGTCTCTCCCTACTGTCTCATTTGAATACATTGCTTGTGTACCGTCCTCCAAAAGGAAATTAATAATTCCTGTCTGAACTACTCAACATTGCTGTCCCACTCCTTCCCTGCTTACAGTTGCTTGGCAATATGAATATCTTCAATGATTTATTAAGAAAATTACCCCCTTTTTCTCTCAAATTTCACGATATTACGATTTTGTCTCGTCGCTGCAACTCCCCAATGGGCTCGGGAGAGGCAAAGGTTGAGTCATGCATCCTCTGAAACATGACCCGCCCACCCCGCTTCTTAACACCCTCTTGCTTAACCCGGAAGCCAGACGCACCAATGTGTCAGAGGAAACACCGTTCAACTGACAACCGAAGTCAGCCTGCAGGCGCCCGGCCCACCACAAGGAGTTGCTAGAGCGCGATGAGCCAAGCAAAGCCCCCCCTGGCCAAACCCTCCACTAACCCGGTCGACACTGGGCCAATTGTGAGCCGCCCTATGGGACTCCCAGGATCGAACTCCAGGCTGTAGTTACGCCGCAGCTCTGCAATGCAGTGCCTTAGACCGCTGCGGAACTCGGGAGGCCCACTTGCCTCTGATTTTATTGCTGTTCTGGACTGTTTCAATATTACCCAACATGTACATTTTCTCACTCTCTTTAAGGGACACATAGTTGATCTCGTCTTCTCGGTTGGCCTAAACCTAACTCATATTTCCCCCTCCCTGTTCCGTCTGTCTGACCACAAGATCCTTAGCTTCTCTCTTCCCTCATACTCACTCCACACTCTCCTTCTGCAACATCAAAGCTGTCGACCTCCTCCATGTCTCTGATGCCATCTGCTCTGCCCTGATCCTTGACCACGCCCCCAACTCACCTGATGAACTAGCTGCCCAATTCAACACTGCTGTATCTGTCTCCCTCAACTCTCTGGATCCCTCCAAACTAAACCTGGCCTCCTTCTCCTCCTTGTTTACCCCAAGCTTGTAGCTGCCTGATGAGCCTGAGCAGGAAGTCTGGGCTCACTGTCCACTCTTAAGCCTACAAACGCTACCTCTCCACCTACAGAGATGCCCTCAGTGCTGCCAGGTTGGCCTACTTCTCCAACATCATCCACAGCTCCAAGTAGTACTCCCAGACTGTTCTCCACTGGCAGCAAACTACTTGAAGGCCCCGTGAAGACACCTTCTCTACTCCCTCCACTGAACTCCGCAACTACTTCCTTCAGTTTTTCAAGGAAAAGATCAGCAAAATAAATTCCTCACTGACTGATCAACCTCCCTCAGCCGCCCCTCCCCCTGTCAACCCCCCAACCGTCACCCCTGTAACCCGGCTCTCTGAATTTGCCCCCAATTGACTGTCCCGATATATCAAAACTCATCATGTCATCCAAGACTACAACTTGCTCCCTGGATCTTATCCCCACTGTTCTCATCAAAGCCTGCAAGCCTGATCTCTGTCCATATATCACACACATCTTCAACCTCTCCCTCGCCCATGGAACTGTCCCCTCTGACTACAAAACAGCTGCAGTCACCCCCATCTTTAAAAAATCCAGGGTTGGAAACCACCATCCTCAATAACTTCCACCCCATTTCCAACCCCTCCTTCTTTGCCAAGACTCTGGAACAGACTGTTGCCTCCCAATTACAAATCCACCAGCTAACAACCTATTCGAGTCCCTAAAGTCTAATTTCCACCCCCTCCACAGTAGTGATGCTGCACTCCTCAAAGTTGTCAATTACCTCCTCACCTCTGCTGATGCTGGAGCCTTCAACATCCCGATTTCCCTTAACTTCTTCGATATAGGGGGCGCTCTTTTAATTTTTGGATAAAAAAATGTTCCCGTTTTAAACAAGATATTTTGTCATGAAAAGATGCTCGACTATGCATATAATTGACAGCTTTGGAAAGAAAACACTCTGACGTTTCCAAATCTGCAAAGATATTATCTGTGAGTGCTACAGAACTGATGCTACAGGCGAAACCAAGATGAAATTTCAAACAGGAAATGCCCCAGATTTTGAATGCGCTTTGTTCCAATGTCTCCTTATATGGCTGTGAATGCTCAAGGAATGAGCCTACACTTTCTGTCGTTTCCCCACGGTGTCTGCAGCATTGTGACGTATTTGTAGGCATATCATTGGAAGATTGACCATAAGAGACTACATTTACCAGGTGCCCCGCTTGGTGTCCTCCGTTGCAATTATTGCGCAATCTCCAGCTGCGTGTATTTTACCATTTGCTTCAGAGGAGAAACCAAACTGCCACTAATGACTTATCATCGAATAGATATGTGAAAAACACCTTGAGGATTGATTCTAAACAACGTTTGCCATGTTTCTGTCGATATTATGGATTTAATTTGGAAAAAAGTTTGGCGTTGTAATGACTGAATTTTTTTCTTTTTTTTTCTTAGCCAAACGTGATGAACAAAACGGAGCGATTTCTCCTACACAAATAATATTTTTGGAAAAACTGAACATTTGCTATCTAACTGAGAGTCTCCTCATTGAAAACATCCGAAGTTCTTCAAAGGTAAATGATTTTATTTGAATGCTTTTCTTGTTTTTGTGAAAATGTTGCCTGCTGAATGCTAGGCTTAATGCTATGCTAGCTATCAACACTCTTACACAAATGCTTGTGTAGCTATGGTTGAAAAGCATATTTTGAAAATCTGAGATGACAGTGTTGTTAACAAAAGGTTAAGCTTGTGAGCCAATATATTTATTTCATTTCATTTGCGATTTTCATGAATAGTTAACGTTGCGTTATGGTAATGAGCTTGAGGCTATGATTACGCTCCCGGATACGGGATTGCTCGACGCAACAGGTTAACAGCCACACCTCAGACTCAGGTGCAGTTACACAGGGTGTCCCCCAGGGCTCTGTGTTGGGTCCTTTGCCCTTCATCATCTATATCCTCCCCCTTGGTCAGATCCTCTGTCACTTCAAACTTGACTTTCACTGCTATGCCGATGACACCCAGATCAACCTCAGCACCAAATCCCTCCTCAACCTACACTGAATCCTGGCTCTCTGCAATAAAAACATGGATACAACAAAACTTCCTCAACCTCAACGGTGATAAAACAAAACACCTCCTCATAGGCACTAAAGCCACCCTCACCAAAGCTGGCAACCTCACCATCACCATTGACGACACCACTGTCCCTCCCTCCCACCACACACGCAACCTTGGCATCCTCCTGGACTCCACCCTCTCCTTTGACCACCACATAAGACCGACTGTCAAATCCTCATCCTTCCACAACATTGCCAATGTCAGGTCCTTCCTCTCCAGTCCTGCCGCTGAAACCCTCATACATGCATTCATCTTCTCCCGTCTTGAATACTGCAACTCACCACTCTCCAGCATCAACTCAAACCCCCTCCATAAGCTCCAAATGGTTCAAAACTCTGCAGCCCGAATCCTCACCCATACTAAGTCCTGGCAGCACATCACCCCTGTCCTCTGTGAACACCACTGGCTCCCCGTCTCCCAACGCATTTATTACTTCCTTCTGACCTACATTACAAAGCTCTTGCCGGGTTCGTATCTTGCCAGGTTCGTGTCCTAACCCCAACCCTACCCTCCCCGTACACTGATACATCACACTCTTTCCCTTACAGAGAGATTTAGATCAACTTTATTATCCCACCAGGGGGAAATTCATTTGGTCATGTGCTTAAAAAGACGGTACATAAAACATGAAAACACAGAAACTACACAATAGAATTCATTCAAAGTGCTATAGCTACACATTTAAAGTGAAAGTGTAACATGCTGTATACTCGAGTGACCAACAGACTATCTATTATACAGCCTTCCTTGAGCCACCCCTCTCTTTGTTCATGTTTTTGTTTAATCTGATGTTTTGTTTTGACATTTTTATTTTATTACTGTAATGCAATGGGTGTGTTTCTAATTAAATGTACGCACATGGTAGACATACTGTGCAAGTTTCCTCTTTACAGCCTTTCCAAAGGAATACCAACGTCTGAAATGAGCTTAATTCGTTTTGTCTGACATTAAAAGTAATATCATGAATGTCAAAAATGAATGTAAGCCAGGAAGGCTGTTAACTTGGGGCAATTAGGCTTCTACCTATGTATCATATTGAATTACTTGTATTCTAGACGTTTTAGGACCACAAAATACAAATATTTTCCAAAATCTACTGGGAAAAAGGTAAAAGACCCACCTTTAAAAATCATAATTTCTAAAACCCCTCTAAAAACAAAAACTGTCCTCCAGAGACAGTCTCCTTAAGCTGCACAGAATCCATTTTCTTATCGATGCCCAACTAATCAAAGACTCCTGGACCTGCACTTTTTTTTGATGTGGACCAGCTCATTGAATACTGATGCTTCTCTACTCCGTTGTGCTTTGCAGGTCGAACTCATAGAGCCCAATGGAACTTCGACCCAAAGTCTGATATAGCCTTATCAATCTCCATTTCACCTGCTTTTTTCTTAGGTCTGAAGACATGAAAATGGACTGTAGGTACAGTATCTGCCACTTAACCAGACCTGGAACTGTATTTTAATGTATTCAAGACAGTTAATGAAATGTAAAGGAAAAGCATCAGCTAACTCTTACAGTGATTCTTGAAACATTCATTGCAAGTAGTGAAGCTTTCATTCTTTTAACTGTTTCTGCATTAAAAGTTGCCTGAAGGGAAAATCTGGCACTCATCTGGTTTGACTTGGAGGCACTGTGACTTTAAACTGAGACCTATGTCAAAGCCTCATTCACCACAAGGGGAAACTTAACAGAGGTACTGTGCACTAGAACAGGCTGTGGGGTGTAAGCATTTTAACAATGGCCTCGGTGGAACAAACTGCAGGACAAAAGGCGATCTGACAGTCTGAGGCTCTTGAGGACACGGACATGCTGAGGAACAGTGGAAGGGGGAGTCTGCTGATGCCAGAAACTACAAAGTGACTGTTAACTTTGAAAAGATTCTCTGAATATGCTGCCAGGGTAAAGTCAACAAGAAACCTGGCATGTGAAAGTAAATTATGCCTCTTGTTGAAACTTGTTTTTCAGTGACCTCTTTTGTTGTATGACTTCCAAGAGAGATTAATAAATGGCTACATATCAAAGCATATTAATACTTCCGATGCCACTGTGGCTCATTACGTGCCCCAACTTGCCTTACCAAACATTTCCGGAGAGACATCTAGAAATAGTCTACATAGTTAACTAGAGATGGTACATTGAATTGCTAATGTAACATCTGCAGGCCATCCGTATGACCCTAACTGAGGTTCAGGGGTCCTGGAGTTCAATGGTGTCAGCATTCAGAATGTCAACTAAGTGATACTGACCAGTGTGTGAATGTCGCCTCTGCCTTATTCCCTTAACTCTCTTTCTCACACTTTCTCTCTCATTAATTCTCATTCTATTTCTGGAACGGGATATGCTGGTACAAAATTGAGTGAGCGAAGTCTCAGGATTGTACTCTAATTAACTAACGAAGAAATGGACTCCCAACCCCCCTCCCCGGTTGGCTGGACATGCCCTGTGCCCTTATTAGAATGTCATGTACAAACCAGGGACACATAGTTCCCCTCAGCCACAGCCTTTCATCTCTGTAACTGTTCTGCAGAGATGTATTTTCCTCCAAGAGAGCACATTATATATGCATAATTTAATATGTTGTTGAGATGTTATGCAAATATCACTAAGGAACAAGAATAGTCCCCTAATCCCGTTTGTAGTTAAACCCTCCATTTCTCTATTTGACCAAGAAGAAACTTTAATTTCTCCCCTTTGCAGCCACTTCAAACGATTGAGAGTGCACTACAGGAAGGAGATGCTTTGACTACAGGAAAAAGAGGAACGAGCACGCCCACATTCTCATCGTCGGGGCTGTAGTGGAGCAGGTAGAGAGTTTCAAGTTCCTTGGTGTCCACATCACCAACAAACTAACATGGTCCAAGCACACCAAGACAGTCGTGAAGAGGGCATGACCCAACCTATTCCCCCTCAGGAGACTGAAAATATTTGGCATGGGTTCTCAGATCCTCAAAAGGTTCTACAGCTGCACCATCGAGAGCATCCTGACTAGTTGCATCACTGCCTAGTACGGCAACTGCCTGACCTCCGACGCAAGGCACTACAAAGAATAGTGTGTATGGCCCAGTACATCACTGGGGCCAAGCTTCCTGCCATCCAGGACCTCTATACAAGGCAGTGTCAGAGGAAGGCCCTAAAAATTGTCAACGACTCCAGCCACCCCAGTCATAGACTTTTCTCTCTGCTACCGCATGGCAAGCCGTACCGGAGCGATAAGTCTAGGTCCAAGAGGCTTCTAAACAGCTTCTACTCCTGAACATCTAATCAAATGGCTACCCAGACTATTTGCATTGCCTCCCCCCTTTTACGCTGCTGCTATTTACTTTATTATCTATGCATAGTCACTTTAATAACTCTACATGTACATATTACCTCAATTACCCGGTGCCCCGCACATTGACTCTCTACCGGTACCCCCTATATATAGCCTCGCTATTGTTATTTTACTGCTGCTCTTTAATTATTTGTACTTTTATTTCTTATTTTTTAAAGTATTTTTCTTAAAACTGCATTGTTGGTTAAGGGCTTATAAGTAAGCATTTCACTGTAAGTTCTACACCTGTTGTATTCGGCGCATGTGACAAATACAATTTGATTTGATTTGAGACAAAAGGTATGTTATGAGAATCAACTGAATCTAAGTGTATCTGGCTAACTTGAGTTGGCTCTTTGTGTGTTTCAGGGGAGCATTGATAACCCATTACGTATCCTCCAAACCTTTGTGCCGTAGCCTTTGTGTTCTCGTGGGAATAGAACATGAGTGAGACAAATTAAGCTAATACAAAAGTGTGATCCGGTAGCACCACTTTGGCCTGTATGTTTACCGATTCGTATGCAAGGGTACTGTACCTCTCGGTTAAAATGTTTCAAGCATGATACGAGGCTGGGGGAGACGTGGTTGTGTTATCATCCTTCATGGGCCAGCAATCTCATCCGAATGTTGACAGTGGTTAAATGACCTGAGCAGCTGTCTAGGCAAGTAGCTTAGGTAAACTCGCTGCAATTGAGGAAGTTATGCTGCGAGCCCAGGGCCTGTATTAAAGAAGCCCATTTGACAATTTGTCATCACAAGCCCTTCAAGGGGGTATCTATTGCAGCCCAGCACAGCTTGAACCTGGAAGTAGCACCAAAGCACGGCTAGTTCTTTGAAGAAAACCTCTTACCTTCACAAATGAACCAAAGCATCCCTAGATACAGAGGAAAGTCTTCTGTTAGAAACTTTGAAAACACAAATACTTTTTTCAAACAATTGTTTTCGAGTGGAGGCTTTAGAAAGGTCAGGGGAAAAATAGAGACCACATATAATCACTGTGCGTGACAACGGTACGTGATCGATCTGGAGGAGGTCTGCAGGCAACCTTCTGCACAGTTCTACTGACACTCTGGGTGCCAAGGGATAATGTCTTTCTGTAAAGTCCAAAGGGAAAGTCGATTCTATCCAAACCATTAATACCAATGTGGTAGCCTGTAATTCCAATACAAAACCTGGGCGGTGCAGTGAATTGACTCTTCCGTCTGAGCATTCTATCAATGGGGGCATAATTACACAGTTCATGGAGGGGAAGGGGGAGGGGGAATAAACCTTAAGAAGGGTCTTTATCTATCCATCTTCTCTCTCCCAGGCAGAAAAGCCCTCCTCATGAGAATATCTCTCTATTATCAGCCCGATAGATCCATGTGCCGGATGGCCTCCTCTTTAAGGTTGAAATGTAAGGTCGAGGAGCGCTTTCTCTTTCCTTTGTTGCCTAGCAACGGGCCATACAGTGCAGCAGGCACTGTGCTTGAGGGGTATGTCAAAGTGAGTATTGATGGAGGTCTCTCAAAGATAGAGTATAGCGCCTATATACTCTCCAACGAGAAGTATGAAACCAGTTCCAGGGCTCATCTCCTCAAGTCTCTGATCTGTTAATTAGCCAGAGAAAACAGCTTTGGTTTTGCATGTTTGACATTTGAAAAATGGGAGGAGCTGCTCTAGGGAGCTCTTATACTGTAGATGGTGCCAAATGTGTACTGCTATCCCTGGAGGATGCCCACACTTTGATTCCCTATTGGCACTAGCTACCTGTTCTGCTCGGCAGGGGAATGTCCAGGATACGGGTCTGCAATAGTATGCGGGTCTGCAATTATACCTATGCTCACTGCACAGACTCAAACAGATCCTTCAGTGAGGATATGTAGCAAACACTGTCTGAGGTAACTCTAAATCCAACTAAATCTCTTCAACACTGTCTTCATCCTGCGGGCACTATTTAAGCTATTTCGTACTTCATTCCTCAAACAATACCTAAGACCCCTTGTCAAGAGGTTTTAATATCACACAGAACTTCTCGGTGACATGGGCGGCAGGGTAGCCTAGTGGTTAGAGTGTTAGACTAGCAGCCGAAAGGTTGCAAGTTCAAATCCCCAAGCTGACAAGGTGAAAATCTGTCGTCCTGTTCCTAGGCCGTCATTGAAAATAAGAATTTGTTCTTATTTAAATTTAGTTCTTGCCTATTTAAATAAAGGTAAATAAAATAAACAGTATTTTCATGTCCGGATGAAATGCATGCCCAAATTCAACTGCCTGCTACTCATCCCCAGAAGATAAGATATGCATATTATTAGTAGATTTGGATAGAAAACATGTCTGTGAGTATAACAGAACTTATGTAGCAGGCGAAACCCAGAGGACAAACCATTCAGATTAGTTTTTTGAGGACACTCTCTTTTCAATGGATTTTCATTGGGAATCCAGATTTCTAAGGGACCTTTTTGCAGTTCCTACCACTTCCAATGGATGTCACCAGTCTTTAAACATTGGTTGAGGTTTTTCCTTTGTGTAATGAAGAAGTAGCCCTGTTCAAAACGAGGGTCACTTCAAGTGTACTGTTAGATAGAGGCGCGTGACCAGAAAGTCAGTGTGTTTTCCTTCCTTTATTGAACACAGATCATCCCGTCTTCAATTTGATTGATTATTTACTTTAAAAAATACCTAAAGTTGTATTACAAAAGTAGTTTGAAATGTTTTGGCAAAGTTTACAGGTAACTTTTAAGATATTTTGTAGTCACGTTGGAACCGGTGTATTTTCAAAAATAAATGGACATTTTGGATATATATCGACGGAATTAATAGAACAAAAGGACCATTTGTGATGTTTATGGGACATATTGGAGTGCCAACAAAAGAAGCTCGCCAAAGGTAAGGCATGATTTCTATTTTTATTTCTGCATTTTGTGTTGTGCCTGCAGGGTTGAAATATGTTTTCTCTCTTTGTTTACGGAGGTGCTACCCTCAGATAATAGCGTTGTTTGCTTTCGCCGAAAAGCCTTTTTGAAATCTGACATGTTGGCTGGATTCACAACACGTGTATCTTTAATTTGGTATCTTAAATGTGTGATTTCATGAAAGTTAGATTTTTATAGTAATTTATTTGAATTTGGCGCTCTGCATTTTCACTGGCTTTTGGCCAGGTGGGACACTAGCGTCCCACATATCCCAGAGAGGTTAAGAGTTTGAGTGAATTTCTATGCAGTGGCGATTTTAGCATGTAAATCTTGGTGGGGTAAACAATTATTATAATTTTTTAATGCATGCCAGCAGAACCACTACACAACACAACACAAAAAAATACATGAATTGCACTATAACGGAGACAAGTGATGCCCACAAACTGTTAGGGCCTACATAAAGCTGTCCCAACAGCAGCGCTTTACTTTCAGCACCATGGAGTGAATCCTTATCCCACTACACCTGGCTATCAGCGGAGCCTTGTATGGCAGTGAAACAGTTAATTCGGCCTCATTTACTGTATTTAAAAAAACATAGCTGATATGGCTGACTTGCTTAAACAAATGTGGTTTCTACTGACAATTGAATGTACAAACTATGGCATAAGGGAACAACGAGTGAATAAGAGGCAATCCGTAATTTCGATTAAGACATTAATGAGTGAGCTAGGATGGATGTAGTCAATATAATTATTTGTACAATGACTTTTGAAATGAACAGCGACAGAATTCAGAACATGTGCCATTCTTAAAGTATTCTCCCTGTATACCAAGTCAGAACCGTAGGATAAATAAAGGAGGCATATAAGCAGACAATGAAAGCTCTTACAATATTCAATGATTACATTTCTCTAAAACAGGCTTTAGGCTACATGTGCACCATCTGGTCAGAACAGTAGGCGAAAGTAAGAGGGGTAAATATACCAAATTATTAGGATGAGGCACATGGGCTACTAACAGCTTACTACACAACATACACTTAGTATTACTTTCTTGGCTACAGTATAAATATCTCCCTGGCATATTACATCATTTATGCAGCAGCATACAAGACATTTTTGGAATCATCGTGTTATGCTGTGCTCACTTGAACAGGAAGGTGGCGAGAGCACGATGAGACAAGGACATCCCAGCTGGCAAAACCATCCCCTAAACTGGACGATGCTGGGCCAATTGTGTGCCATCTCATGGGTCTCCCGGTCACAGCCGGCTGTGATACAGCCTGGGATCAAACCCGGGGCTGCAGTGGTGCCTTAGCACTCATTGTTGAATTTGCGAGTTCCAACTTGGTGTGTAATGTTTATGTCCAATGAGCACCGATACGTTTCATTTATAATTTCTCTTCATATGACAAGTATTGAAAAGGATTTGCCAGTAGATTGCCGACCTGATGAATGACGATGACTGCTTGTCTAGCTTGCTAGCTAAGATTTTGAAAGTATGATGTTGACATGATCAGTCCAATCAAAGGTACGGTAGATAGAACGTGATTTGACCTAATTGTATTTGTGGCCAATGACCTTGGTCTTCTTGGATGGGCACTTGTAATGTAAGTCTATGGCAGCACCCAAGGGGCTTGACTTTTCGAGCTCTGCCTATAGATTTTGAGGTGACGTAGTGTCCCCATAAGTGAGTCAATCACGGCGCAACTAGAGAACATTACCAACCCCAACGCTCTGTAATTTCCCATGGCTGCCCCACCACCAAAGAAAGCACTGAGCTAGGCTGCATTTTGGAGCTGCCTTGGACAAGAAAGCAAAAAAAGAGACCATGTTTGTATGTGGCTTTCTTAACTCAATTAAACTTTTTTTTTACATTGTTTGCAATCTTATACGTGACACATATTAATGCCAAAATAACATACAAAACAGGCAACAGGCAGTGCTCAAAACAGGCTCTGCCCCACTTGCCCTGAATGATGTATCACCACTGTTCCTATGAATCTGTCCATGGACATAGCACTGGGAGAATAATGAAGGTGACGAATGTTATGGAGACACCATAACCACCTCGTGTGGAATGGCTCATAGCAAAACTGATGGGAATCCATCCTGGTTGATTGAAATGGCAGAAAGCTTTTTGGCTCATCAAGAATTGGACACGAATTCCCCACTCTCAATCCTCACACTCAGACCATGAACTTATAGCATGAGGTCTCTCTCTGTATGTTAATACCAAACAGAGATGCTATAGTCCCAAGGAACACTTGGCTGTTGATGAGTTAGGATTTCTTACACAGCCAATGTAACTTTCAGAGGGCTGGTCTAGAAGTGTGTGAAAATAGGAACTTATTGAGTGATACTGGAGGCCTATCGCTGTGCTGGTCTATGATACCAATCCCCTTAGAGAAGAGATGTTCTTCAGCTGCAGAGACACTGTTGATATCACTCACAAACTGCAACTTTGTTGGACCTCAGCTGTGAGAGACCATCTTAATCCTTACATCTATGTCCCTCTCCGTCGCGCCTAGATGCAAAAGAAAACTTTGAATACCCATAGAAAAGGCAGTAAAATTAAGCTAACTACTGTAAGACAGCAGCTGTACAAATGTCAATGCTTTGATATGCATTCAGTCAGTAACAAGCTGGAAATAAAGAAATCTGGAACACAAATACAACAAAAATCAAGACAACCCAGACTTAAAGAGTCACATTTACAACCCAAATGAATTCATGCCAGGGTAATTCATGGGGTTTCCTAGACTTTCAGTACCTAGGGAGCTCTGCACTATTCTGAGGGGAAGGGCAACGATAAATTAAGAGATGCCAAAAAAACGACTATCTAGACTTCTTATTTTCTTTTTGGTGAAAGATTTGTGGCTGTGCTTCTTCGATATTGGCCAGTCTCCTAGCGAATCGCACCTCCTCCACTATTCTCCCCACTGTGATTTGTAGGAGCGTTCCTAAAAATTATTGCTTCCGCCGGCCAGGCCCCCATGTCATCAATCAGCGCCCGTGGATGTGTGGAGCCGGTGTTTTTGGCAGCTGTCCATGTCATTAAATCGACCCAGAGCCCGGTGTGATGGTGTAATGCCGTAATGGTGCGCTGAGAGAGACGGTGCTAGGCGTGTGCCATGTTTTCTGAAAGGGCCCACTAAGACTGACAAAAAAAACACTACTGAGAAGCACATTCCAGCTATTCGGAACTGAAGTACCCCCCGCAGACGCCCTGGAACTGGTTAAGAAAAAAAATCAAGAGAAAGGGGGCTTTGTCCAGACTATGATCCCTGAGGAGGAATGGCAAATTAGAAAAAAATACATTAACATTAAAGTGTTTGGGAATAACCACATTGTTTCTGGTTACACTAAAACCAAATGACAAGTTGCCAATGGTAGCTATTTTGAGAAGTTGAAAAACCGTAGGCTTCGACAGTTGACTGCATGACTTTCATCGAGGGGGGTCCTGAGGCAGAACGTGCCAGCTTAGCATTTAGGAGGCCCAATACTAATAACATTACGAACAGCAATTTGTGGTACTCCTCCTCAAATTGATTTATGAATGAGAACTTCCAAGCTTATTTTGGTTTCACAATTAGGATAAACATATACATGTCCAAATGAAAAAAACTAAAACAAACAATACTTATGAATAATAATATGGCAACTACTGTCTAATAATGATAACAATTAAACAATATACACTACCGGTCAAAGGTTTTAGAACACCTACACATTCAAGGGTTTTTATTTATTTGGACTATTTTCTAGACATGAAAACTATGAAATAGCAGATATGGAATCATGTCGTAACCAAAAAACTGTTAAACAAATCAAAATATATTTTATATTTGCGATTCTTCAAAGTAGCCACACTTGGCGTTTACGACAGCTTTGCACACTCTTGGCATTCTCTCAACCAGCTTCACCTGGAATGCTTTTCCAACAGTCTTAAAGGAGTTCCAACGCATGTTGAGCACTTGTTGGCTGCTTTTCCTTCACTCTGCGGTCCGACTCATCCCAAACCATCTCAATTTGGTTGAGGTTGGGTGATGTGGAGGCCAGGTCATCTGATGCAGCACGCCATCACTCTCCTTCTTGGTAAAATAGCCCTTACACAGCCTGGAGGTGTGTTGGGTCATTCTCCTGTTGAAAAACAAATGATAAAGTCCCACTAAGCGCAAACCAGATGGGATGACGTATCACTGCAGAATGCTGTGGTAGACATGCTGGTTAAGTGTGCCTTGAATTCTAAATAAATCACTGACAGTGTCACGAGCAAAGCACCCCCACACCACCTCCTCCATGCTTTACGTTGGGGAATACACATGCGGCGATCATCCGTTCACCCACACAGCGTCTCACAAAGACATGGCGGTTAGAACCACAAATCTCCAATTTGGACTCCAGACCAAAGGACAAATTTCCACCGGTCAAATGTCCATTGCTCGTGTTTCTTGGCCCAAGCAAGTCTCTTCTTATTATTGGTGTCCTTTAGTAGTGGTTTCCTTGCAGCAATTCGACTATGAAGGCCTGATTTACACAGTCTCCTCTGAAAAGTTGATGTTGATATGTGTCTGTTACTTGAACTCTGTGAAGCATTTATTTGGGCTGCAATTTCTGAGGCTGGTACCTCTAATGAACGTATCTAATGAGGTAACTCTGGTATTCCATCCCTGTGGCAGTCCTCATCAGAGACAGTTTCATCAGTTTCAGTGTCCCCCCCCCCCCCCCCACACACACACCTTGTCACAACACAACTGATTGGCTCAAATTCATTAAGAAGGAAAGAAATTCCACAAATTAACTTTTAAGAAGGCACACCTGTTAATTGAAATGCATTCCAGGTGACTACTTCATGAAGCTAGTAGACAGAATGCCAAGAGTGTGCAAAACTGTCATCAGGCAAAAGGTGGCAATTTGAAGAATCTGAAATATAAAATATATTTTGATTTGTTTAACACTTTTTGGTTACTACATGATTCCATATGTGTTATTTAATAGTTTTTATGTCTTCATTATTTTTCTACAATGTAGAAAATAGTACATATAAAGAAAAACCCTTGAATAACCAGTAGTGTGTATATATATAAATAACATATAAATATAGGACAAAACACACATCACGACAAGAGAGACAACACAAAACAAAGAGAGACCTAAGACAACAACATAGCAAGGCAGCAACACATGACAACACAGCATGGTAGCAACAAAAAATGACGACAACGACATTGTAGCAAAAAAACATGGTAGCAGCACAAAACATTGTACAAACATTATTGGGCACAGACAACAACACAAAGGGCAAGAAGGTAGAGACAACAATACATCAAGCAAAGCAGCCACAACTGTCAGAAGAGTGTCCATGATCGAGTCTTTGAATGAAGGGATTGAGATAAAACTGTACAGTTTGAGTGTGTGTTGCAGCTCGTTCCAGTCGCTAGCTGCAGCGAACTGAAAAGACGAGCGACCCAGGGATGTGTGTGCTTTGGGAACCTTTAACAGAATGTGACTGGCAGAACAGGTGTTGTATGTGGAGGTTGAGGGCTGCAGTAGATATCTCAGATAGGGGGGAGTGAGGCCTAAGAGGGTTTTATAAATAAGCATCAACCAGTGTGTCTGGTGACGGGTATACATAGATGACCAGTTTACAGAGGAGTATAGAGTGCAGTGATGTGTCCTATAAGGTGCATTGGTGGCAAATCTGATGGCTGAATGGTAAAGAACATCTAGAGATGCTCGAGAGCACCCTTACCTGCTGATCTATAAATTATGCCTCCTTAATCTAGCATGGGTAGGATGGTCATCTGAATCAGGGTTAGTTTGGCAGCTGAGGTGAAAGAGCGATGACGATAGAGGAAACCAAGTCTAGATTTAACTTTAGCCTGCAGCTTTGATATGTGCTGAGTGAAGGACAAGTACTCCCAAGTACTTGTATGAGATGACTACCTCAAGCTCTAAACCCTCAGAGGTAGTAATCACACCTGTGGGGAGAGGGGCATTCTTCTTACCAAACCACATGATCTTTGCTTTGGAGGTGTTCAGAACAAGGTTAAGGGTTAGAGAAAGTTTGTTGGACACTAAGAAAGCTTTGTTGTAGAGCATTTGACACAAAATCCGGGGAGGGGCCAGCTGAGTATAAGACTGTATCATATGCGTATAAAAGGATGAGAGACCTTCCTACTGCCTGAGCTATGTTGTTGATGTAAATTGAGAAGAGTGTGGGGCCTAGGATTGAGCCTTGGTGTACTCACTTGGTGACAGGCAGTGGCTGAGACAGCAGAGTTTCTGACTTTATACACTGCACTCTTTGAGAGAGGTAGTTAGCAAACCAGACCAAAGACCCCTCAGAGACACTAATACTCCTTAGCCGGCCCACAAGAATGGAATGGTCTACCATATCAAAAGCTTTGGCCAAGTCAATAAAAATAGCAGGACAACATTGCTTAGAATCATGTGCAATGGTGACATTATTGAGGACCTTTAAGGTTGCAGTGACACATCCATAACCTGAGCGGAAACCGAATTGCATTCCAGAGAGTATACTATAGACATCAAGACAAAGTTTTTCCAACACTTTTGATAAACAGGGAAAAAATAGATATAGGCCTATAACAGTTAGGATCAGCTTGATCTCCCTCTTTAAATAAAGGATGAACCGTGGCTGCCTTCCAAGCAATGGGAACCTCCCCAGAAAGGAGAGACGGGTTAAAAAGGTCGGAGATAGGCTTGGCGATGATAGGGGCAGCCACCTTAAAGAAGGGTCTAAACCATCTGACCCAGATTGTTTTTTTGGGGTCAAGTTTCAGGAGCTCCTCTAGCACCTCGGACTCAGTGACTGGCTGCAGGAAGAAACTTTGTTTGCGGGGCAGGGGAAAAAGAGGGAGATAGTTGCATTAGAAGGGGTGGGAGATAAGGAAATGTTGGACGGGCAAGGAGGCATGGCTGAGTTAAATAGGAATCATGAGTTAATGAAGTGGTGATTAAAGAGCTCAGCCATATGCTTCTTGTCATTAACAACCACATCATCAACTTTAAGGGACATGGGCAGCTGTGAGGAGGAGGGTTTATTCTCCAGGTCTTTATCCATTTTCCAGAACTTCTTGGGGTTAGACCCATAGAGAGAGAACTGCCCCTTAAAGTAACTAACTTTCACCTTCTGGATAGCCTGAGTGCACTTATTTCTCATTTGCCTGAACGAGAGCCAGTCAGCCTGAGTATGCGTGTGACGAGCCTTTCGCCAAATGCAATTCTTGAGGTGGAGTAACTCTGCAAGATCACGGTCGAACCGGGGGCTGAACCTGTTTCTAATTCTCATTTTATTTATGGGGGCGTGTTTGTTAACAATACAGCTGAAAATATCTAAAAAGAAGGTCCAAGTGTCTTCGATAGAGGGGATCAAGCTGATTCTATACCATTTTACAGAGTCCAGTTCATGAAGGAAGGCTTGCTCATTAAAGTTTTTTAATGAGCAACAACTAATAAGCCTACAACTACTAAAAACTACTGCTACAACTACTAAAAACAAAAAAGAATGACAAAAACTGAACAACTAAAGAGCATCCTAAGGAAAAGCAAAGCTAAAAAGCTGTGTCTTTTAAAATATGTCCACAGTTTTGGCCCCTCTCAGGTTCTCTGGCAGGCTATTCCAGAGGCTGGGGGCATAATATCTAAAGGCTGCCTCTCCATGCCTCTTGGTCCTAGGCTTTGGGATAGTTAAAAGGCTGCCTCTCCATGCCTCTTGGTCCTAGGCTTTGGGATAGTTAAAAGGCCAGTGCCAGAGGACCTGAGGGACCTACTGGGTACATAACTTAAAAGCATGTCTGACATGTTTTAGGGAGCACAATAGTGTATTGATTTAAAAACCAATAGCATGTAGCATAATTTTAAAATTAATAATAAAACTCACAGGCAGCCAGTGCAGGCAGATACCTTAAAACCGGTGTATTTAATGTGTGCTCTCTGTCTGGTCTTGGTCAGCACCATGCTGCAACATTCTGTATGTTTTGCAGTTGACCAATGGCTTTCTTGGGTATACCAGATAGGAGAGCATTATAGTAGTCAAGCCTGCTTGTAATAAAAGCATGAATGAGTCTCTCTGTATCAGCCTGAGAGAGAAATGGCCACAGTTTGGCAATGTTCCTCAGGTGGTAAAAAAATCTATTTTGGTCACATTCCTAATATGTGTTCAGAATCTAAAATAACACCTCTGCTTTTTACCTGTTGTTTTATCTTTATTGCCCGTGAATTAAAATGTGCGGCCAGATTCTCTCTCTGTGCTTTGGCTCCAACAACATATACATATACAGTATATTTCCAAAGATCTTCACATGGTGATATTTATATTAGTTAAAAACACAAATAGTTTGATCTTAACATTTGAAAAAGTGCTTTCTTAAATTCACTGTCAGATTTCATTGCCCTGATTTCTATAGGTAAATGATTCCAGTCAGTTGGGCCTTTGTATCTGAAAGATCTTACTCCAACCTCATGATGTACTCTTGGAGTTTGTAATTGCTGCTGTTGTTGAAAGGATTAGTGTGAGTATTGTAAAGTTAGGTGATCCTTAATATTTACAGGGACATTTAAGTTGATATATTTAAAAATCAATAGGTACCAATGCAGTTGACATCTGTTTGGAAGTGAAAGCCAATTGAATGATTCCTACATTGTGCAATGATGTGTCTTATAATGGCATCTAATAATGAATATGCAAAGATAGTTATAAATATCTAATTCGCAATGTAAGGTCTTGGTTGTATTTTGATAAATTATGTCGCCATAGTCTAGGAAGCTGCAGTTGGGTTACTAAGGTATTTTTAATGGATAAAGTAAAAAAAAAATTGATCTGTATAGTATCCAAGTTGTATACTTAAAAACTTCTTAGGGCTGCAATCCCGTTAACGGGATCGATAATGACAACAGCCAGTGAAAGTGCAGGGCGCCAAATTCAAAACAACAGTAACAATCATAATTAATATTCCTCAAATATTCCTCAAACATACATGTATCTTATACAGGTAATCTTGTTGTTAATCCCACCACATTGTCCGATTTCAAATAGGCTTTACAGCAAAAGCACCACAAACGATTATGTTAGGTCACCACCAACTCACAGAAAAATTCGGCCATTTTTTCAGCCAAAGAGAGGAGTCACAAAAAGCACAAATAGAGATAAAATTAATCACTAACCTTTGATGATCTTCATCAGATGACACTCATAGGACTTCATGTTACACAATACATGTATGTTTTGTTTGATAAAGTTCATATTTATATAAAAAAATCTCAGTATATATTGGCGCGTTATGTTCACTAGTTCCAAAAACATCCGTTGATATTGCAGAGAGACATGGAACTATAGATATACCTCTCCTTAATGCAACCACTGTGTCAGATTAATTTTTTTTAATTACGGAAAAAGCAAACCATGCAATAATCTGAGACGGCGCTCAGAAAAAAAAACATTATCCGCCATGTTGGAGTCAACAGAAATCAGAAATCACATTATAAATATTCCCTTACCTTTGACGATCTTCATCAGAATGCACTCCCAGGAATCCTAGTTCCACAATAAATGCTAGATTTTTTCGATAATGTCCATTATTTATGTCCAAGTAGCTACTTTTGTTAGTGCGTTTAGTACACAAATCCAAACGCTTGTGCAGGTCCAGCCGAACGTCGGACAAAAACTTCAAAAAGTTATATTACAGGTCGAAGAAACTTGTCAAACTAAGTATAGAATCAATCTTTAGGATGTTGTTATCATAAATCTACAATAACGTTCCAACAGGAGACTTCCTTTGTCTGTAGAAAAGCCATGGAACGCAGGTCGCTATCATGTGAAATGCGTGTGACCAGGACCTGGCTCTCTGCCAGACCACTGACTCAAACAGCTCCCATCCGGCTCCACTGCACAGTAGAAGCCTCATTCAAGTTTCTAAAGACGGTTGACATCTAGTGGAAGCTATAGGATGTGCAACATCACCAATGTGTATTTAATAGGGGCTGGGTTGAAAATCGACCAACCTCAGATTTCCCACTTCCTGTTTGGATTTCTTCTCAGGTTTTTGCTTGCCATATGAGTTCTGTTATACTCACAAACATCATTCAAACAGTTTTAGAAATGTTGGAGTGTTTTATATCCAATACTAATAATAATATGCATATATTAGCAACTGGGACTGAGGAGCAGGCCGTTTACTCTGGGCACCTTTCATCCACACTACTCAATACTGCCCCTGCAGCCATAAGAAGTTAATTGTTTTTCTAATATAATCAATATCCTTTCCAAAAGATCATTCAGTATCCATCCTCAAACCCAGATATTTCAAACAATCAACACTTTCAAGCTTTGTTCCATCACTTGCATTAATTTGGAATTTGTCAGCTGTGGAGCTTATTCTTTGCCGTTTACCAAGTATAACTTTGTTTTCCTTAAAACCTCACCTTTATTTGCTATGAAACCATTTTTGTAAAGTGTTAAAATCATCTTGGAGAGTTGCTTGTTTGTGCAAAACCTGATGTATAGAGTGCTGTATCATCAGCGTATAAGTGAACATGTGTATTCTGATAAATTATAGGCAATTCATTTATGAATATACAGAAAAGAATGGGGCCAATGCCGAGCCTTGAGGTACTCCTCTACTGAGTCCAAGAAGTTGTGATTTGTGTCCTTCTATGAAAACACATTGTTTTCCTATTGCTAAGATATGCATGGAACCATTTTAGTGATCCGTTAGTGAAGTTTTCCTAGTAAGATAGAATGATCAACTACATAAAATGTAGTTGATCAATAAAGATGGCACTAGTAAGTTTTCCTTGGTCAGATGAAGAATTTATATCCTTGTTAAGTTTCACTAATGCTATTGTGGTAGAATGGTTGGGTCTAAAACCAGATTGAAAGGGTGATATTAAATGAATCTAGGTACTGATACATTTGTGAATATATTAAATTCTCAAGGATTTTTGCTAATGAACAGATTATAGATATAGGTCTATAGTTATTTAGGCCTAAGGAGTTTCCACCTTTATGAAGAGGGGTCACTCGTGTACATTGCCATACAAAAGGTTTTCAGCAGTCGTTGAATAGATCTGCTCAAGGATACATTATAACATTAGTGGACCACCTTATACATTTGGGTTCCAGTCCATCTAGGTCAGCTTCTTTGCTGATATTTATTTAATTGAGGACAGACAGTATATCAGTTGGTTTGATCTTTCTGAAGTTAATTGTCTGATTTGGGGTGCTGATCTCCTGGTTCCATGTATACCTAGCATTGATAGAATTGTGGATGACAATATTATTTGAGGTAACAGATGAGAAATGCTGATTAAAAACATCAGCTATATCTGCTGGCTCTTGAATGACATGGTCACTTAGGATAATTTGCTGAATAGGTTGATTATTTAAACCAATCTAAACAGTCATTTGCGTATTTCCAGAACGGCTGTGGAGTTTTTAAATTCTTTGTAAGGCCATCCATATAGAAGGAATCTTTCGCATTTTTAGTTTTACTGGCATTTCTATTGCTATAAATGCTTCCTCCCTTGCCCCCTGTCTTTAAGTGAACTTGCTAACACACTAGTCTAGAGAGATGAGTAAGCTCTCTCTATGGATTTATCAGTAATTCATTGCTATGCTAAAATCACATTATGCAGATAATTCCTAGATTTATCAAAGTGCTTGGGGCTTTTTCCCCCCTATTTCTTCAAATGAATACATCTAAATAAGAAAGTGCACAGATATTGAATAGGCTAACTCCCCACCTGTACAATCCTCTTTTGCAGATATAATCTACATTGTACATTGGGACTGGAGTGGGAGTAGAAAAAAGTCTTACTAGATTTGTGTGACAGCCACGCAACAACTTTCAGATTTAATGAGGTCAGTTGTGGCCTGCCAACTTTCTTGTATCGTGTATAGATCCCCTCTCAAATCTGGGCCTTGAGGTCTACAGCACTGCTGGTTTGCAGTCTTTCCTCTAATCAGGGACTGATTCAGACCTGGAACACCAGGTGAGTGGAACCTCCGGCTAATCGCATGAATCCATTAAATAACTACCATTTAGAAAAAAATACACAAGTACTTCCAACCATGAGGCTATGATGAGTATACTGTACTATAGATATTCTTAGGGTGTGTAAAACATTTCAGAGGAAACATTGGATGGCTAAAACAACGTATTTTCAACTATAAAGTTATTTCAGTATTTGATAAAAGTAACAAAAAGATTGCTCATCGTCAAACTCTTTTTATATATCATCCCCAGTTATAATCTTACCTTAATATTTGGGGTATGGTAATCTGAAGACAAAGGTGAGATTGGAAGTCCAGATTAAACATACAGGATAACATTATCCTCCTCACTGAGTCATCCATCTTTGTCTGAGACGGCAGGGCGTCCTCCTGAGCTTGGGGACAGGATGTGCAGCTCGATGACACAGCGGGTAAAAGTGAGGACAGACAGGGAATAGATAGGTTTGTCTGGTCATGCGTTAAAATGGTGGCGCAAGTCACCTGGTGATTTGGAGAGAGCCTGTCTGCCCCGCTGTATTCAAATCAACAGGCTTTTGTTACTGAGAGACATTTGATTCCAATTGGATTTCTCTTTGATATTCACACTGTGTGACAGCATCCATCGCTGGATCAGACTCAAGACTGTTTGGGGGGCCTGTTAAGACCAATAATAAGCTGATGGCACTGGCTGTATACTGAATGAATGCTATTTCAAGAATAATCACTGAATATGAATATATATATCGAGCCAACATTTTGATTACTTTTTGTGATTGTAGCATTTTTTCATTATCTCCAACTCGACAAATATTCTTGCTATCAGAGAGAAATGCTGATACGTTCTATAAAATGTAAAGCTATAAAACTCATTTGAATTAATTTTTCATGACACAAGCTTGTTTATTTTCATGTCCAATCTGATTTCCACCATGTGCAAGGGGATTTTAATATGCCGTGACTGACAACAATTTTCTACTCCACAAGATCTAACACATGAGAAGCCCAAATTACTCAATGCAAAGAGATCACTGCGGAACATAGTCCTGATAGTAGTAAAAGCTGTCTGTTCAATACTTTGGCTAGAGTCTGATGACATTGATAGAATATAACAATCACCTCCCACCTGGGGCAATTTCTCTAATCTAGCTTCATTCCCCAAGTTCAAATACAGATATCAAAGGCATAAAAACAACGAAGCGAATACATTACTAGTTGTGCCGTCAGTAACTAATTGCAGCTAATGAAAAAGTAATAACAGTAATTCAGAAAACATTCATGTTTCATTTCCTGAGAGGCATAATGTACAACATCATGAACTTAATATTTCAGTCTATTACAGACGGAGGATGTCAAGAGTGCAATACGCACAGACATTGCACTTCCTGATAGAGTTCATTTCAGTTTAAAACAATGGAATTGTGGTTGCTAGCATGATATTTTCTTTAGAAACATACAGTATACCATTAGCATATCGCTGATAGCATATTCTACATCATGCTACGAACACAAATGTATATTCTCCCAATACGTGTTAAAAATGGAAGGATCTTTAGTATTTTGATAGCACCACTGTCTGCCATTGAATGCCCCCATAGACAGCATCATGACAGATGACAGTAACTCCTGGAAAGGGAAAATGGTGTCCTTGTCACTGGGAAAATATTGACAAAGGCTCCCTGTCACTGTCACCTGTTCACCTAGGAGTCAATGGTATGTCATCACCCGAGGCGGCAGAGTACCTCACACAGCTCCGTACTTTGACACGCGCCGTTGTCATTACAGGAGGGCTACAACAGCATCTGAAAGCTCTTTAATAAACTGAGCGCATTATGAATGCCACTTATGTTCATGACTAACAACAGGCAACTACACTAACTTCTTTATTATGTTTGTTAACGTACATCACAAAAGCCAGTAGGAGGCAATGCATGGAAACATTAGGAACAATAGAAGAGCCTTATTATTTTGAGTCTCTGCTCTGGGCTCATTTAAAACCTGTGAGAGGTTCTATTTTATTCACATGTTTGTGAGCGTCATCTCCATATGAACGCAGCGCACGGTACCTGTTCTGTTGCCGGGGATCATGGGGCATTTGTGCTGATTCATCTGTGTGCATGTATTAACTCACTGCCGAGCAGGCTTCCAGGACATAGGGTCATGTGAGATGTCATGATTCAGTGGCTTTTATGGCTACTACATTAGGATAACTTCTATTTTAGGCGTACAATAGACCAGGAACAAGAGGCACATGGTTGCCATCGGTAGAACAGATAAACAAATCATTCTGGTGTAGCTACGGCAGGTGGTTGATATGAATATCAAAGATAAGTGTAACAAGCGTGAGGCACATTCTAACACTCACTTTCTTTAGCGTTCCTACTGCATGTTCAGATGAAAGTGGGATTGTTTCAAAGTGACATACTTTGGGGGCACAGTGCATAGTTATGACTGTGATATCCACTCTACCATAGTTCCTGTGTCAAACTAAAGGGAGACAGAGTAGTAACATCTAGAAAGCGCCAGTCAATAAGCTTTGTATGAAAACAAACTTGAGAGAGGTAGCTACTGTACATGGACTGAAAACGCAATATCATTCTAGCTAGCCCCTCCCACTTGAATAATGTAGCAGTGTCAGTAAACAAACCATCTCTAATTTCCCACTGTGCTGCATCCACAACTGAGGTAACGTGTGTATGCCATTACTGTCTGTCCTAATGACCACGTACTAACACTCAACCACTGAACACAGGTCCCACAATCACCATTAGCATCCATATTCTCTGTGTACTGTAGGAGGAGATATGTGCTTGCTAGCTGAGCTGTAGACTGACGGCCTCAGTTATTTTTCCTTTCCTTTTCTTGTTAAATAATGTATGACATGAGACAGCCTCCTGGCAGTGGGTAGGGAAGACAACACACCACGTCAGAGGAGAGAGGGAGGAAGTGAGGGGGGCAGCAGCAGCCACTCCTGTCGGCTCCACTGACAGAGGTGTAACAAGCTGTTTACCGGGCGCTTTGCCCTTGAAAAAGGAGGACGGGAACCCAGAACTAGGCTGACGGCTCTGGTCGGCGATGTGAATGAGTGCAGCATGCATGCTCGCCCAATCATCGCCTTGCTGGCTCGCTCACTCACTCCCCATCCAGATACAGTATATATAGCAATGACTAGGAGGCTAGCATGTCACATTGATTTCAGAGAGTCTGTGCTAGAGAGACTGTGTGGAGAGTTTTATTAGGGGCTGTGTTTTTGGAGGAGAATGACTATCATTCATTACACCATTGTCTCCTGTAATGACAAGTAGTTTTTCTCTCAAATGTGGAGACAGCGGTCTGTGTACTCGGTTTGGAAATGGAAAAGTGATTAGGGTTTAGAATGTTTGGCTGCAAAAGGAAGTTGGGCCTTTTTTCACAACCCATTGACAATACATGACTTTAATTGTGAGGGCACCCGTCATGGACTGTTGACCTCTGCACGGGACACACTTGCACAAAAAGCTGCTTGCTGCCACTCAATGTTCTACACACGACTAAAGGAGACCTGGACCCAGCTTCAGTTGAGCACCAGGTCACCCTTGAGAAAGAGGTATTCTGACCTCAATGAGATTTCTGGATTAAATGGGTACGTTTTTGGCTAAAACATTTACCCATTTGAAACGGCCTATTTCTCAGCCCCAGAAACTAGAATATGCATATAATTGTCAGATTAGGATAGAAAACACTCTAAAGTTTCCAAAACTATAAAAATATTGTCTGTGAGTATAACAGAACTGATATTGCAGGCGAAAGCCTGAGGAAAATCCCATCAGGAAGTGCCTCTCATTTTGAAACCTCTCTGTTCCTATACAAGCCTATCCTCCATTTAAAGGGATATCCACCAGATTCATTTTTCTATGGCTTCCCTAAGGTGTCAACAGTCTTTAGACATAGTTTCAGGCTTTTATTTTGAAAAATGAGCGTGAAGGATCACATTGCGTAAGTGGATAGGTGGGGGCTCTCATAGTGAGTTTTGGTGCAACTGAGTAAAGCGGCCATTGTTCCTCCCAATGTTATTGAAAAACCTACACACTCGGTTGATATATTATCAAATATATATTTTAAAAACAACATGAGGATTGATTATAAAAAACGTTTGACATGTTTCTGTGGACATTATGGATATTATTTGGAATATACGTCTGCGTTGTCGTGACTGCTCTTTCCTGTGGATTTCTGAACATAACGCGACAAACAAACGTCGGTATTTTGGGTATAAAAATAATCTTTCTGGAACAAAAGGAACATTTGTTGTGTAACTGGGAGTCTCCTGAGTGAAAACATCCGAAGATCATCAAAGGTAAACGATTAATTTGATTGCTTTTCTGATTTTCGTGACCAAGCTTCCTGATGCTAAGTGTACATGATGTTATGCTATGCTATCAATAAACTTACACAAACGCTTGGATTGCTTTTGCTGTAAAGCATAATTTCAAAATCTGAGACGACAGGTGGATTAACAAAAGGCTGAGCTGTGTTTTGCAATATTGCACTTGTGAATATGAATATTTTTTTTGTAATATTATTTGACTGTTGCGCTATGCTATTCAGCGGTTGCTGACAAAAATGATCCCGCTAACAGGATGGGTAGCGCCAAGAAGTTAAATAAAAGTTTAATAAAAAGTTACGGCGCAGTGGTCTAAGGAACTTAATCGCAGTGCTAGAGGCGTCACTACAGATTGGGATTTGATCCCGGGCTGTGTTGCAGCTGTCGGTGACCGGGAGACCCAATTGGCCCAGCGTCATCAAGGTTTGGGGAGGGTTTGGCCGGCCGGGGTGTCCTTGTCCCATTTGCCACTAGTGACTCCTGTGGCGGGCCAGGGGCATGCACACTGGACATGGTCGCCAGTTGGACAGTGTTTCCTCTGACACATTGGTGCGGCTAGCTTCCGGGTTAAGCGAGCAGTGTGTCAAGAAGCAGTGCGACTTGACAGGGCTGTGTGTCAGAAGATGCATGGCTCTTGACTTTCGCCTCTCCCGAGTTTGTAGGGGAGTTGCAGCGATGGGACAAGACTGTAACTACCAATTGGATATCACGAAATTGGGGAGAAAAATTGATATGGCTGTAATTGAACTTTTTATGCCGGCTTTAACCACATACAATAGCTTTAAATCGATTGACCTTGAAGAAACAAGCATGTACTGTGTGTGACAACCTGAAAATGCATTTCATTTGTCCAATCCTAGAATTCTGTCAGACAAAAGGGTCCCCCTGTGACCAAACAACAGGATGACCCGGGATTGGCTCCCCTGCATCTCCTCAATCTGATGTTGTGACCTAGTGTGTTAATACACAACTAGCCCCTAACACTGACCCTCTCAGCAAGTGTTATCAGCAAAGCCGCCAAGCTATCGAAGTACCAAGCTATCTATTCCTCATCGCCTCATCCCCAATGGGTTGTGGGGATAAATTAACCAGTTAGCATGCAGCGTGCCTTGGCTGGCAGCAACAGAAGCGTGAGTGCTTCATTACGAGGGAAAAAGGCCCAAAGGGAAGAACTATTAATCACACAACGCTACATCAAAAGATAAGCGAACAGATGGCTCAGTGTAACCAGGGAATGAAGGCAGGAGAACAGCTAAAATGAGCTAATCCATTTTTTCTTTTCTGAAGGACTCAACCCCTCCATTTCTCAACACAGAGGTGGGAAATGCACCCGAGATGCTTCCAGGGGTGATGCCTAAAGACCAATAACCAATACAGAGGGATGTGAGGACAGCCTGTACATCAGTACATCACTGTACATCACTGTACATCACTGTACATCACCACCACTGGGGCTCAGCTCCCTGCCATCAAGGGCATCTATATCAGGCGGTGTGAAAAGAAGAACAGGAAAATCGTCAAAGACTCAAACCATCAAAGCCATAGACAATTTTTCTCTGCTTCCGCACGGCAAGAGGTACCGGTGCATCAAGTCTGACATAAACAGGCTCTTGAACAGCTTCTATCCTCAAGCAATACAACTGATAATAGCTAACAAAATAGCTACATGGACTATATGAGTTTACCTTGTATCTTTATTAACCTTTTATTTCAATCTTTGCACTGTCTCTATGCACACTCACACACAGTCACTCCAACACACACAAACACTCACTCCATCATTTGCTCACTCACACATAATATGCACATACATTTATCCTGACTACATACCGAGACACCCACTCACATACAAGCAGCTAATACTCTTATATCCTGTTGCCCTGTCTACAGGAAATCAGACTACAAAAAGAAAACCAGCCACGTCACGGACACCGACGTCACACTTCCAGACAAACTAAACACCGTCTTTGCCCGCTTTGAGGATAATACAGTGCCACCATCGCGGCCCGCTAGTACCCTCCAAGCTCATTACCCCTCTTTTACGCTGCTGCTACTCTCTGTTTATTATATATGCATAGTCACTTTAACTATACATTCATGTACATACTACCTGAATTGGCCTGACCAACCAGTGCTCTCGCACATTGGCTAACGAGGCTATCTGAATTGTGTCCCGTCACCCACCACCCGCCAACCCCTCTTTTACACTACTGCTACTCTCTGTTCATCATATATGCATAGTCACTTTAACCATATCTACATGTACATACTACCTCAATCAGCCCGACTAACCGGTGTCTGTATGTAGCCTCGCTACTTTTATAGCCTCGCTACTGTACATAGCCTCCCTACTGTTATTTTTCGCTGTCTATTCACTGTTGTTTTTATTTCTTTACTTACCTATGGTTCACCAAATACTTTTTGCACTATTGGTTAGAGCCTGTAAGTAAGCATTTCACTGGTTGTATTCGGCGCATGTGACAATTTTTTATTTTCTTCATTTGATTTGATCAAGCTGGAGGCCCTGGGTCTCAACCCTTCTCTGTGCAATTGGGTCCTGGACTTTCTGACGGACCACCCCTAGGTGGTGAAGGTAGGAAAAAACATCTCCACTTCGCTGACCCTCAACACTGGGGCCCCACAAGGGTGAGTTCTTAGCCCTCTCCTGTACTCCTTGTTCACCCACGACTACGTGGCCATGTACGTCTCCAAGTCAATCATCAAGTTTGCAGATGACACAACAGTAGTGGGCTTGATTACCAACAACGACGAGACAGCCTACAGGGAGGAGGTGAGGGCACTGGGCGTGTGGTGTCAGGAAAACAACCTCTCATTCAACGTCAACAAAACAAAAGAGATGATAGTGGACTTCAGAAAACAGTAGAGGGAGCACACCCCTATCTACATCGAAGGGACAGCAGTGGAAAAGGTGGAAAGTTTTAAGTTCCTCGGCGTACACATCACAGACAAACTGAAATGGTCCACCCACCCAGACAGTGTGGTGAAGACGGCGCAACAGTGCTTCTTCAACCTCAGAAGGCTGAGGAAATGGGTCTTGTCACCCAATACTCTGACAAACTTCTACAGATGCACAATCGAGAGCATCCTGTCGGGCTGTATCACAGCCTGGTATGGCAACTGCACCACTCTCAACTGCAAGGCTCTCCAGAGGGTAGTGTGGTCTGCACAATGCATCACCGGGGGAAAACTACCTGCCCTCCATGACACCTACAGCACCCAATGTCACAGGGAAGCCAAAACCCACCCAAGCCACTGCCTGTTCACACCACTACCATCTAGAAGGCGAGGTCAGTACAGGTGCATCAAAGCTGGGAGCGAGAGACTGAAAAGCTTCTATCTCAAGGCCATCAGACTGCTAAACAACAATCACTAACTCAGAGAAGCTGCTGCCGACATTGAGACCCAATCACTGACCACTAATAAATGGATCACTAGTCAATTTAAACAATGCCACTCTACATAATGCCACTTTAATAATGTTTACATATCTTACATTACTCATATCACATGTATTTTCTACCATCTATTGCACTTTGCCTATGCCGCTCGGCCATCGCTCATCCATATATTTACATGTACATATTCTCATTCACCCCTTTAGATTTGTGTGTATAAGGTAGTTGTTGAGAATTGTTAGATTACTTGTTAGATATTCCTGCACTGTCAGAACTAGAAGCACAAGCATTTTGCTACACTCGCATTAACATCTGCTAACCATGTGTACGTGACCAATAACATTTTATTTGTATAGAGTGGGAGTGGAAACGGTTGGACTGTTTACCATGCTGTGCTGTGCTACTGGAGAGCAGAGGTGAACTATAGCCCTGGTCCAGATTAACCCTGTCTGTCAAATTGCTGACACTCCAGATTAGGAGGCCCGCCCCCTATAATTGCCTCCAGATTCGGTAAACCATTTAAAAGTGAAGGTTATGATATCTGTGTTAGTGTTTTCCCTCCTCTTCTTCCCCTATTCCTCTCTCTCTCTCTCTCTGTCCAATCTCTATCTGGCGCCTCTCTCCCCCTTCATTTCCATCTCCTTTCAAGGTGAATCTTTACTGTGGGGTTGCTGGGAGGAGGAGATTGTGGTTTCTTCTCTCATTGCGCCTCAGACTTTTGGGTTTTGAAAAGTGTGTACAATGGCTGCTTTTTGAGGAGAGAGAGCCCGGGTGAGGGAGAAAAATGAGGCCAGTTAGTCTTCATACAGTCGTGGAGGATTTAACATTCACAGAGCGTATGATAAAACAGAGAAAAGGAGAAAGAATGGCAGGCCCGGTTCACCCAGTGGCATAAATACATTTTTTGCCATTTATTTTCCTAACTGAATGCATGAGGCGGCGAAGATCACCAATATGATGCCGCCCTTATCAAACGAGGCATGTCGGTGGAACGATGGGAAACTGTGAATTAGAGAGAGAAGGAGGGTGCCAGATAGTAGCAATATGTCTGACTAAGAGGAAAACAGCACTTCTGTGTAAGAAGACATCCATCAGCGAGAGTTGTGTGAACGTTAGCGCAATAACTTTACCTTTTTCAAATGTTTACGAATGTCATGATTCATTGCTTCTCAGACCTCTGTTGCTAATCTACAAAGTCTGAAGGAAAAAAGATTTTGGCTTCGAGTGCTTCAGATTTTGGAGCTCTGTGTGTGTGTGTGTGTGTGTGTGTGTGTGTACAACAACATATCTGTGGTTTGCTGAATGTGTTGCTTTGGAGTATTGTGTGTGGAGAGGTATAAACTCGCTGGCGGGATGAAGTGACCCTCTGCTACCCCCAGCTTTACCACGGTAAATGGAGACCTGTGGTGCAGCCTCTATCCTGTGGCCAATGTCTTCCAATGGGCTGAGACAAAGGGGACTGGGCAGTCCAGATGTACATACGAAAGGCCCAGGACTATAAAAACAGACCTGAAGTCCCATTTAGCAAGGAGAAAATGTCATCAAATGCTGCTTGTCTGTCAAGTAACACCCCCTACATACACACACACACACACACACACACACACACACACACACACACACACACACACACACACCCCCCCTCTACATACACACACTTCCCACCCCTGGCTGTTTACCCTCCTTCTGAGGGGGTAGGTACCAGATATACAGTGGGGCAAAAAAGTATCAGCCACCAATTGTGCAAGTTCTCCCACTTAAAAAGATGAGAGAGGCCTGTAATTTTCATCATAGGTACACCTCAACTATGCCAGACAAAATGAGAAAAAAAATCCAGAAAATCACATTGTAGGATTTTTAATTAATTAATTTTCAAATTATGGTGGAAAATAAGTATTTGGTCACCTACAAACAAGCAAGATTTCTGGCTCTCACAGACCTGTAACTTCTTCTTCAAGAGGCTCATCTGTCCTCCACTCGTTACCTGTATTAATGGCACCTGTTTGAACTTGTTATCAGTATAAAAGACACCTGTCCACAACCTCAAACAGTCACACTCCAAACTCCACTATGGCCAAGACCAAAGAGCTGTCAAAGGACACCAGAAACAAAATTGTAGACCTGCACCAGGCTGGGAAGACTGAATCTGCAATAGGTAAGCAGCTTGGTTTGAAGAAATCAACTGTGGGAGCAATTAATAAGAAATGGAAGACATTCAAGACCACTGATAATCTCCCTCGATCTGGGGCTCCAAGCAAGATCTCACCCTGTGGGATCAAAATTATCACAATCCCAGAACCACACGGGGGGACCTAGTGAATGACCTGCAGAGAGCTGGGACCAAAGTAACAAAGCCTACCATCAGTAACACACTACGCCGCCAGGGACTCAAATCCTGCAGTGCCAGACGTGTCCCCCTGCTTAAGCCAGTACATGTCCAGGCCCGTCTGAAGTTTGCTAGAGAGCATTTGGATGATCCAGAAGAAGATTGGGAGAATGTCATATGGTCAGATGAAACCAAACTTTTTGGTAAAAACTCAACTCGTCGTGTTTGGAGGACAAAGAATGCTGAGTTACATCCAAAGAACAACATACCTACTGTGAAGCATGGGGGTGGAAACATCATGTTTTGGGGATGTTTTTCTGTAAAGGGACCAGGACGACTGATCCATGTAAAGGAAAGAATGAATGGGGCCATGTATGGTGAGATTTTGAGTGAAAACCTCCTTCCATCAGCAAGTGCATTGAAGATGAAACGTGGCTGGGTCTTTCAGCATGACAATGATCCCAAACACACCGCCCGGGCAACGAAGGAGTGGCTTCGTAAGAAGCATTTCAAGGTCCTGGAGTGGCCTAGCCAGTCTCCAGATCTCAACCCCATAGAAAATGTTTGGAGGGAGTTGAAAGTCCGTGTTGCCCAGCAACAGCCCCAAAACATCACTGCTCAAGAGGAGATCTGCATGGAGGAATGGGCCAAAATACCAGCAACAGTGTGTGAAAACCTTGTGAAGACTTACAGAAAACGTTTGACCTCTGTCATTGCCAACAAAGGGTATATAACAAAGTATTGAGATAAACTTTTGTTATTGACCAAATACTTATTTTCCACCATAATTTGCAAATAAATTCATTAAAAATCCTACAATGTGATTTTCTGGATTTTTTTCCCTCATTTTGTCTGGTTGAAGTGTACCGGTGATGAAAATTACAGGCCTCTCTCATCTTTTTAAATGGGAGAACTTGCACAATTGGTGGCTGACTAAATACTTTTTTGCCCCACTGTAGCTAGATCAAAAACATCCCACTGCTTCCATCTACTACAGCTGGAAACTCTGACCATGTTTCTCATTTAGAATTCTGATGACAGCAGGAAAGCTATGGGCAGGAGATGCTCTCCTTATCTGAAATGTATCAACAAAGAGTGCCATCCAGTAGCTAATGTAGGTCTTTCAATCTGTGAATGTATTGCACCATATGGTTGTGGTGAAATCAACCTTGGTTGAAAAAGGCAACAAGTAGATAAACTACTACTGATAACTGGTAAACTTAAATTACGCTTGGACAATAGCTTACAAAAACACAGACAACCACACTGTGTGTGTGTGACTGCGTAAACTCTTGGAGGGCCATTTACGCCCAAGCACTACAAACAATTTTCCGGTCTGTGTTTGTTTTTTTACCTGCTATGTTCAGCGATAACAAGCATATAGCACATGATAGAGTGGAATGGCTGCGTGTGAGAGAGGTAATTTTTCATGGAGAATGCCTTGCCCTCATCTATGCCTTGCCCTCTAGGGTTTTTCTTTATTTGTACTATTTTCTACATTGTAGAATAATAGTGAAGACATCAAAACTATGAAATAACGCATACGGAATCATGTGTCCTTTAGTAGTTGTTTCTTTGCAGCAATTCGACCATGAAGGGAAGATTCACACAGTCTCCTCTGAACAGTTTACATTTACATTTAAGTCATTTAGCAGACACTCTTATCCAGAGCGACTTACAAATTGGTGCGTTCACCTTATGACATCCAGTGGAACAGCCACTTTACAATAGTGCATCTAAATCTTTTAAGGGGGGTGAGAAGGATTACTTTATCCTATCCTAGGTATTCCTTAAAGAGGTGGGGTTTCAGGTGTCTCCGGAAGGTGGTGATTGACTCCGCTGTCCTGGCGTCGTGAGGGAGTTTGTTCCACCATTGGGGGGCCAGAGCAGCGAACAGTTTTGACTGGGCTGAGCGGGAACTGTACTTCCTCAGTGGTAGGGAGGCGAGCAGGCCAGAGGTGGATGAACGCAGTGCTCTTGTTTGGGTGTAGGGCCTGATCAGAGCCTGGAGGTACTGATGTGCCGTTCCCCTCACAGCTCCGTAGGCAAGCACCATGGTCTTGTAGCGGATGCGAGCTTCAACTGGAAGCCAGTGGAGGGAGCGGAGGAGCGGGGTGACGTGAGAGAACTTGGGAAGGTTGAACACCAGACGGGCTGCGGCGTTCTGGATGAGTTGTAGGGGTTTAATGGCACAGGCAGGGAGCCCAGCCAACAGCGAGTTGCAGTAATCCAGACGGGAGATGACAAGTGCCTGGATTAGGACCTGCGCCGCTTCCTGTGTGAGGCAGGGTCGTACTCTGCGGATGTTGTAGAGCATGAACCTACAGGAACGGGCCACCGCCTTGATGTTAGTTGAGAACGACAGGGTGTTGTCCAGGATCACGCCAAGGTTCTTAGCGCTCTGGGAGGAGGACACAATGGAGTTGTCAACCGTGATGGCGAGATCATGGAGCGGGCAGTCCTTCCCGGGAGGAAGAGCAGCTCCGTCTTGCCGAGGTTCAGCTTGAGGTGGTGATCCGTCATCCACACTGATATGTCTGCCAGACATGCAGAGATGCGATTCGGCACCTGGTCATCAGAAGGGGGAAAGGAGAAGATTAATTGTGTGTCGTCTGCATAGCAATGATAGGAGAGACCATGTGAGGTTATGACAGAGCCAAGTGACTTGGTGTATAGCGAGAATAGGAGAGGGCCTAGAACAGAGCCCTGGGGGACGCCAGTGGTGAGAGCGCGTGGTGAGGAGACAGATTCTCGCCACGCCACCTGGTAGGAGCGACCTGTCAGGTAGGACGCAATCCAAGCGTGGGCCGCGCCGGAGATGTCCAACTCGGAGAGGGTGGAGAGGAGGATCTGATGGTTCACAGTATCGAAGGCAGCCGATAGGTCTGGAAGGATGAGAGCAGAGGAGAGAGAGTTAGCTTTAGCAGTGCGGAGCGCCTCCGTGATACAGAGAAGAGCAGTCTCAGTTGAATGACTAGTCTTGAAACCTGACTGATTTGGATCAAGAAGGTCATTCTGAGAGAGATAGCGGGAGAGCTGGCCAAGGACGGCAAGTTCAAGAGTTTTGGAGAGAAAAGAAAGAAGGGATACTGGTCTGTAGTTGTTGACATCGGAGGGATCGAGTGTAGGTTTTTCAGAAGGGGTGCAACTCTCGCTCTCTTGAAGACGGAAGGGACGTAGCCAGCGGTCAGGGATGAGTTGATGAGCGAGGTGAGGTAAGGGAGAAGGTCTCCGGAGATGGTCTGGAGAAGAGAGGAGGGGATAGGGTCAAGCGGGCAGGTTGTTGGGCGGCCGGCCGTCACAAGACGCGAGATTTCATCTGGAGAGAGAGGGAGAAAGAGGTCAGAGCACAGGGTAGGGCAGTGTGAGCAGAACCAGCGGTGTCGTTTGACTTAGTAAACGAGGATCGGATGTCGTCGACCTTCTTTTCAAAATGGTTGACGAAGTCATCTGCAGAGAGGGAGGAGGGGGGTGAGGGGGAGGAGGATTCAGGAGGGAGGAAGGTGGCAAAGAGCTTCCTAGGGTTAGAGGCAGATGCTTGGAATTTAGAGTGGTAGAAAGTGGCTTTAGCAGCAGAGACAGAAGAGGAAAATGTAGAGAGGAGGGAGTGAAAGGATGCCAGGTCCGCAGGGAGGCGAGTTTTCCTCCATTTCCGCTCGGCTGCCTGGAGCCCTGTTCTGTGAGCTCGCAATGAGTCGTCGAGCCACGGGGCGGGAGGGGAGGACCGAGCCGGCCTGGAGGATAGGGGACATAGAGAGTCAAAGGATGCAGAAAGGGAGGAGAGGAGGGTTGAGGAGGCAGAATCAGGAGATAGGTTGGAGAAGGTTTGAGCAGAGGGAAGAGATGATAGGATGGAAGAGGAGAGAGTAGCGGGAGAGAGAGAGCGAAGGTTGGGACGGCGCGATACCATCCGAGTAGGGGCAGTGTGGGAAGTGTTGGATGAGAGCGAGAGGGAAAAGGATACAAGGTAGTGGTCGGAGACTTGGAGGGGAGTTGCAATGAGGTTAGTGGAAGAACAGCATCTAGTAAAGATGAGGTCGAGCGTATTGCCTGCCTTGTGAGTAGGGGGAAGGTGAGAGGGTGAGGTCAAAGAGGAGAGGAGTGGAAAGAAGGAGGCAGAGAGGAATGAGTCAAAGGTAGACGTGGGGAGGTTAAAGTCGCCCAGAACTGTGAGAGGTGAGCCGTCCTCAGGAAAGGAGCTTATCAAGGCATCAAGCTCATTGATGAACTCTCCGAGGGAACCTGGAGGGCGATAAATGATAAGGATGTTAAGCTTGAAAGGGCTGGTAACTGTGACAGCATGGAATTCAAAGGAGGCGATAGACAGATGGGTAAGGGGAGAAAGAGAGAATGACCACTTGGGAGAGATGAGGATCCCGGTGCCACCACCCCGCTGACCAGAAGCTCTCGGGGTGTGCGAGAACACGTGGGCGGACGAAGAGAGAGCAGTAGGAGTAGCAGTGTTATCTGTGGTGATCCATGTTTCCGTCAGTGCCAAGAAGTCGAGGGACTGGAGGGAGGCATAGGCTGAGATGAACTCTGCCTTGTTGGCCGCAGATCGGCAGTTCCAGAGGCTACCGGAGACCTGGAACTCCACGTGGGTCGTGCGCGCTGGGACCACCAGATTAGGGTAGCCGCGGCCACGCGGTGTGGAGCGTTTGTATGGTCTGTGCAGAGAGGAGAGAACAGGGATAGACAGACACATAGTTGACAGGCTACAGACGAGGCTACGCTAATGCAAAGGAGATTGAATGACAAGTGGACTACACGTCTCGAATGTTCAGAAAGTTAAGCTTACGTAGCAAGAATCTTATTGACTAAAATGATTAAAATGATACAGTACTGCTGAAGTAGGCTAGCTGGCAGTGGCTGCGTTGTTGACTAATCAAGTCGTTCCGTTGAGTGTGATAGTTTCCACAGTGCTGCTATTCGGGGGCTAGCTGGCTAGCTAGCAGTGTTGATTACGTTTACGTTGCGTTAAAAGAACGACAATAGCTGGCTAGCTAACCTAGAAAATCGACAGTTGATGTTGAGATGTGTCTGTTACTTGAACTCTGTGAAGCATTTATTTGGGCTGCTATTTCTGAGGCTGGTAACTCTAATGAACCTATCCTCTGCAGCAGAGGTAACTCTGGGTCTTCCTTTCCTGTGGTGGTCCTCATGAGAGCCAATTTCATCATAGCGCTTAATGGTTTTTGCAACTGCACTTTAAGAAACTTTCAAAGTTCTTGAAATGTTACGCATTGACTGACCTTCATGTTTTATAGTAATGATGGACTGTAATTTCTCTTTGCTTATTTTAGCTGTTCTTGTCATAACATGGACTTGATCTTTTACCAAACAGGGCCATCTTCTGTATACCACCCATACCTTGTCACAACACAACTGATTGGCTCAAAAGCATTAAGAAGGAAAGACATTCCACAAATGAACTTTTAACATGGCATACCTGTTAATTGAAATGCATTCCATGTGACTACTTCATGAAGCTGGTTGAGAGAATGCCAAGAGTGTGCAAAGCTGTCATCAAGGCAAAGGGTGGCTACAGTGGTTCCTCCGTTAAAAGTTGCGAACTTACACCGCAGGACTTAAGAGGTACCCAGCATCACGGCTTCATTGCTCCAGACCACCACAAGGGGGAGTTAGAGTAGTCATTATGCAATTGGGTTCCAAGGTTTTTATATGGCCAATCATATCGAGTAGTTCCAATGACGAATTTGACGCAAGCCACCCATCCCTGGTGACTTTCTTCAGCAAAGATGGCTGACAAAACATTACGGGGAAAGCAAATGTAAGTAGTTATAACGTCATAACGGGTCAGGCAAAAAATGTACAATTGAGAGCATATCGAGTAGTTCCAATGATGAATTTGACGAGAGCCACCCATCCCTGGTGACTTTCTTCAGCAAAGATGGCTGACAAAACATTATGGGGGAAGCAAATGTAAGTAGTTATAACGTCATAACGGGTCAAGCAAAAAATGTACAATTTGGATATACGGGGCGCTATTTTAATTTTGGGATGAAAAATGTTCTCGTTTTAAACAAGATATTTTGTCACGAAAAGATGCTCGACTATGCATATAATTGACAGCTTTGGAAAGAAAACACTCTGACGTTTCCAAAACTGCAAAGATATTGTCTGTGAGTGCCACAGAACTGATGTTACAGAAAAAAACCAGATAAAATCCAATCAGGAAGTGCCACCTTTTTTTAAACCGCCTCATGGCAATGACTCCTTATATGGCTGTGAAGGAGCTAGGAGTCAGCTTACATTTTCCACGTTTTCCCCAAGGTGTCTGCAGCATTGTGACGTATTTGTAGGCATATCATTGGAAGATTGACCATAAGAGACTACATCTACCAGGTGGTCGCTTGGTGTCCTCCATCGCAATTATTGCGTAATCTCCAGCTGCAGTATTTTTCCGTTTGCTTCTGATGAGAAGCCAACTGCCACCACTGATAGATTATCGAATAGATATGTGACAAACACCTTGAGGATTGATTCTAAACAACGTTTGCCATGTTTCTGTCGATATTATGGAGCTAATTTGGAAAAAAGTTTGGCGTTGTAAGTGACTACATTTTCCGGTCTTTTTCTTAGTCAAACGTGATGAACAAAATGGAGCTACTTCGTCTACACAAATAATATTTTTGGAAAAAATGAACATTTGCTATCTAACTAAGAGTCTCGTCATTGAAAACATCCAAAGTTCTTCAAAGGTAAATGATTTTATTTGAATGCTTTTCTTGTTTTTGTGAAAATGTTGCCTGCTGAATGCTAGGCTTAATGCTATGCTAGGCTATCAATACTCTTACACAAATGCTTGTGTAGCTTTGGTTGAAAAGCTTATTTTGAAAATCTGAGATGACAGTGTTGTTAACAAAAGACTAAGCTTGTGTTTGAATATATTTATTTCATTTCATTTGCGATTTTCATGAATAGGAAACGTTGCGTTATGGTAATGAGCTTGAGGCTATGATTACGCTCCCGGATACGGGATTGCTCGACGCTAGAGGTTAATGTAGAGACAGTTAACTCACGAAAATCGCTATTTAGCAAGTTTTTTTCCCGTCATATCCAATACCAGGTGTATCAAACTCCATGATTTGAATGATGCATGTATGGATTACAATTATACACTTCAACAGTGTTTACCACTCCTCCTGCTGGGACATCAATGATTACAAATTGTTACTATGCATTAGACTAGAAACATGATTTAAATAAAGGCTGATTTATAATTCATATATACAGAATAAAAAACAGTACATCCTGCCAGCACGCCCAGAAGCGTGCTGAATGACGCATGGAAGAGAGCAAGGAACCAGATGGGAGTAAAAATCCAGGCTATGTGCTCCTAGACCGACATAATAATATAATGAAACAGCAGGGAGCAAGTTTTGAACCCTCAACATTCTAGCCCGAAGTCCAGCACGCTATCGATTGTGCCCAAATGTATTAATTGGGGTTGGGGCCGATTGTGGCTAAAAACATTTATCTATTGGAATCTTTAACATGTGGAAAGGGGAAAAAGTATTATAATTCGTTTTTCACAAGCATAGCAGGATGGGCTATTATCTGAACAATAGACTATTCAACCTTTACTAAAGACTTGTCTAATAGCCGAGCTGGGTGTGAACCCCCCCCGACAAATAATTTGTATCTATCTTTCCACATCTACCTACACACGTATCTACCTCCACCTCCACACGACATCTACCTACACACGGTTAATGTTCTGAAAAAAAATCTAAAAATAATAAATGTATATATATTCAGGTCATGGTTCCAGAGTGGTGCAGCGGTCTAAGGCAATGCATCTTGGTTCAAGAGGCTTTACTACAGTCCCTGGTTCGAATTCAGGCTTTATCACATCTGACCGTGATTGGGAGTGCCATAAGGCGGTGCACAATTGGCCCAGGGTCATCCAGGTTTGGCCGGGGTAGGCTTTCATTGTAAATAAGAATTTGTTCTTACCTGACTTGCCTAGTTAAATAAAGGTTCCGTTTTTTTTAAACAGGCGGCAACCGCAGCACAATCAATAGGATGTGAACAGTGGCTGGTGCTGAAAATATAGCTAACTTGTTAGGCAAGTGTCGCTCACCAACAGATGGAGAACCTACAACAGTCGAGCAATTAATTTCAACAATAATCTTCATCTTAATTTGACTTTACAAACAACAAGAGGGCTAAAATGTTTAAGTAATTTATAGGAAAAAAAAGTCTGCACGTTCGAACTAAAACAATGTAACTAATAATTAAAAGCACACATTTGTAAATCACAAAGTCTGAAAGTAATTGGAAAGGTAGATACAAATTATGTGTGACATTGTGGTTATAATAAAGAATGTAGCCCATCATGCAAATGTTTACTATTAGCAGGACAATAGACTTTTTATAGCCCGGCTACTGTTTGTGAAAATCCCTCAACTTGCAATGTATTTGATGCTTAACTTGTTATGGCTGGGGGCAGTATTGAGTAGCTTGGATGAATAAGGTGCCCAGAGTAAACTGCCTGCTACTCAGGCCCAGTTGTTAATATATGCATATTATTCGTATATTTGGATAGAGAACACTCTGAAGTTCCTAAAACTGTTTGAATGATGTCTGTGAGTATAACAGAACTCCTATTACAGGCAAAAACCTGAGAAAAAAATCCAACCAGGAAGTGAGAAATCTGAGGTTTGTAGTTTTTCAACTCTTTGCCTATCGAATATACAGTGTCTTTGGGGTCAAATTGCACTTCCTAAGGCTTCCACTAGATGTCAAGAGTCTTTAGAACCTTGTTTGATGCTTCTACTGTAAAGGAGGGGGAATGAGAGGGGATTGAGTCAGAGGTCTGGCAGAGTGGCATGAGCGGACCACGCGTCCACGTGAGAGTTACCTTGAGTTCCATTGCATTTCTGAAGACAAAGGAATTCTCCGGTTGGAGAAACTAAGAGATCACGCATTGGCCATTTGGATTGGGCTAAACGCGCAAACAAAAAGGAGGTATTTGGACATAAATGATGGACTTTACCGAACAAATCAAACATTTATTGTGGAACTGGGATTCCTGGGAGTGCATTCTGATGAAGATCATCAAAGGTAAGTGAATATTTATAATGTTATTTCTGACTTCTGTTGACTCCACTACATGGCGGATATCTGCATGGCTTGATTTGTTGTCTGAGCGCTGTACTCAGATTATTGCATGGTGTGCTTATTCGGTAAAGCTTTTTTGAAATCTGACACAGCGGTTGCATTAAGGAGAAGTGTATCTATAATTCCATGCATAAGAGTTGTATCTTTTATCAATGTTTATTATGAATATTTCTGTAAATTGATGTGGCTCTCTGCAAAATCACCGGATGTTTTGGAACTACTAAACATAACGCGTCAATGTAAACTCAGATTTTTTTTATATAAATATGAACTTTATCGAACAAAACATACATGTAACATACATGAAGTCCTATGAGTGTCATCTGATGAAGATCATCAAAGGTTAGTGATTAATTTTATCTCTATTTCTTCTTTTTGTGACTCCTCTCTTTGGCTGGAAAAATGGCTGTTTTTCTGTGACTAGGTGCAGACCTAACATAATCGTTTGGTGTGCTTTCGTCGTAAAGCCTTTTTGAAATCGGACACTGTGGCGGGATTCAAGCCATAAGATGAAGTACTGAAAAACAGCAATACAGCATTTCTTCATCAACTTCTTTATGCTTTCGTTAATCTTCTTGATATTCTTCCTTTTTTCTGTAGCAATTTTGAGCAAATTGCTCAAGGGCCATGGTTGATTTGTATGTGAATATGACATTATTGAATGTCTCGCCAGCTTTGATCCATGCCTGGGCCTTCTGAACGCAAAGTTCTTTGTTTGTCAGACGAATCATTGGAATCATTGACTCACTCATGCGTTGAAAAGAGCGAGGAACGAGATGGAGTCACAATCCATGCCAGCCACACCTGTGAGCTCTGGAACTCCACCTCTGACAGGCAGAGTCAACATATGTGGCGGGTTCATCAGGTCTTTGGTTCACCCTGACTTTTCCATTCCTCTTCTGACAACAGAACTTGACCAACTGCTCACCAGGCACAGCAAGGGCTGCCCGGACTGTTTTGCTGTTCTGCTATTCTATGGATGTGTAACCGAAGCGAGATATCACGTGTGGGCGTCTATTTAGCACCGTTTCGTGCTGCTCTGAGACAAGCATGGAGAAATGAAAATGTTCAAATATTCCATGATATTCTTAAGATATGTGTTCAGTGAATATAAGCAAGTGATGTCTGCTAAAAAATCAAGTTAGGTTTCTCTAGAAATAAATCATTCTAAATAACAAACTGGCTTTATTTACAAATTAGTTAGAATGTCTCACCCCATGTTCCAGAATTGCCTTTTTCTCGCTCACTCTAGGTTAAATGAAAACTAAATCTAAAAAATATAGCCCAGTAATGTACTGCCGACCGTCACCATATTTTCCATTCCATCCTAACGGAAACCTTGAGGGTTTCGTTTTTCTCTGAATAGAAACACCATAATATTAATCAAATTAATGAATCCAAATTTCTTAAAATCAATCCCAAATACTATGTTATTACATAAAAGGTTTTAAATTCTCTGGTAATGCCAATACGGAATACTATCAAATGCTTCTCAAAGATGCCCATTGGTTGTCAAACTAGCAATAACTTGCATTAACAGAAAAAATGGCTGAAAATTAAATGATGTACCACAACATGCAAGATGTGCCACAGTATGACACAACTTTTAATGGAGGAACCACTGTACTTTCAAATAATCAATATTTTGATTTGTTTAACACTTTTTTGGTTACTACATGATTCCATATATGTTATTTCATAGTTTTGATGTCTTCACTATTATTCTACAATTGGAAAATTGTCAAAAAGAAAAACCATGGAAGTAGGTGTGTCCAAACTTTTGACTGGTACTGTACAAGTCACTCAACATAGGAGTTTTTTCTCTGAACAGAGAGTATAGAAGATAATGAGAGAAAGAAAGTTCTCTGTGCAGTACTATTTCCCTTCAGTCATCCCTTCGCTGCTCCCTCTTTTCAGACCAGCTAAATGTATCCCTTTCAATGGCTATGTGGAGTGTTCCCCAATTCCCAGAGCCATTTATTCAACTCGGCAGCTGTCAGGAATTACTCCGGGCCATAGCTGTTGCCGTGGCAACCCCCTATACCAATTAAATATGTATACATATAAAATATATTTTCGCTGTTCAATTCCATGTGCTCCCCCAGACATGAGAGCGTGCACCACTACTCTCTTGACAATGTGTACATTTCAAAGAGACTGCCGTTAAAAAACAATACGACTAGAAACAACACTCCTATGGACTATGTTTAGTGTTTCATTGTTAGCTGTTTGTTTTGCTTTCATCTTGATTCAAACCCTTCACGTCCCGGCCAAGTTTCTCTCTGAACCACAACAAAAGTATGAGGCTGTTTATTCAGTTAAATCATTTGATAAAATAAAAGCTATATGTATTAAGAAAGAACAAATAAATTACATTCAGGGAATGAATAAAGAATACATAAAGCACTTCCTTTTTGAGTTGTGGGCCCTCTGATAATAAACACAATCCATTTAGAAGGTCATACATTTGAAGGCGCTCAGAAAGAGGCGTTCATGCCGATGTGGACGGAGTGCAAACAAGACCAGAGACATCTCATGCATATCTATGAGCCTCTTAAGAGCGACAATCAGGGCCAAAAGGAAGTAAAACACCAACAGAAGTGTTTGATGGTAGCTATTGTAAAGATATAGTTAGGCCCAAATAAGATATAATATTCAAGAATCAATGGCTGTATATCAAGTCCAAAAATATACTGTTGAAGTCGGAAGTTTGCATACACTTAGGTTGGAGTCATTAAAACTCGTTTTTCAAAAGCTTGGAAAATTCCAGAAAATGATGTCATGGCTTTAGAAGCTTCCAATAGGCTAATTGACATCATTTGAGTCAATTGGGGTTGTACCTGTGGATGTATTTCAAGGCCTACCTTCAAACTCAGTGCTTCTTTGCTTGACATCATGGAAAAAAAGAAATCAGCCAAGACCTCAGAAAAGGAATTGTAGACCTCCACAACTCTGGTTCATCCTTGGGAGCAATTTCCAAACAACTGAAGGTACCATGTTCATCTGTACAAACAATAGTATGCAAGTATACACACCATGGGACCACGCAGCCATCATACCGCTCAGGAAGAAGACGCATTCTGTCTCCTAGAGATGAACGTACTTTGGTGCGAAAAGTCCAAGAACAACAGCAAAGGACCTTGTGAAGATGCTGGAGGAAACAAGTTCAAAAGTATCTACAGTGGGGCAAAAAAGTATTTAGTCAGCCACCAATTGTGCAAGTTCTCCCACTTAAAAAGATGAGAGATGCCTGTAATTTTCATCATAGGAACACTTCAACTATGACAGACAAAATTAGAAAAAAAATCCAGAAAATCACATTGTAGGATTTTTAATGAATTTATTTGCAAATTATGGTGGAAAATAAGTATTTGTTCAATAACAAAAGTTTATCTCAATACTTTGTTATATACCCTTTGTTGGCAATCAGATCGGGAGGAGAAATGTGAAGACCCAAGGGTCCCAAGGGGATGGGCGGTCCCCCGAACCTAGAGGCAGATGAAGTCATTCCTGTGGTTAGCAGGCTACTGCAGTCCATTTGTACCTAACTTTGCCGCAATAGCTTCTCCCCTCACAAACTTAATGAAGGCAGGACTACCCCAGACGGATGGACGGATGACACAGAGGCTGCGTTCCAGGCCCTGAAGGATGCGCTATGATCGCACCCGGTACACATCACCCCGGACTTCTCAAAAAACCTCCTAGTCCAGACAGACGCATCTGACACAGGGGTAGGGGCCGTTTTGTCCCAAGAGCAGGAAGGCGAGGAGCACCAAATCATGTATGTCAGCAGGAAGCTCCTCCCAAGGGAGAGGTACTCAATTGTCGAGAAGGAGTGCCTCAACGTGAAGTGGGCACTGGACACCCTCAAGTATTACCTCCACGGGAGGAAGTTCACCCTGATCACTGACCATGCCCCCCTTGTATGGATATGGCAAGAGGTAAGGACATGTCTCACAGTAATTGATCGTTAATTAACATAAATACATGTTTAGCATCTCCAGGCCTCCACACACACAAGCCACTGATGAGTGCCTTTGTAACACTACATTTAAATAGTCTAATAAATAAATGCAATATACACCATCACAATAAATCCATTATTTATATTAGGCTGGTCTAAAGAAACATTAGGCTATGATTTTTTTTTAGTTCAGAAGAACCGAATATGACTTAGCCTGTAGGCATTGAGCAAACACAAAGTCCCGTGCCATTATTTTATATTATATGATTTTATAATAAGAATATAATTTAACTTAGCTGAATAACATAAAAAGGATATTTTTTCCATTCTGGAGTGAGTATGCATATGAAGTGGCTATGTTGAGTGTAAAAGTGATCATTTGAAACAGGTTCTATACACTAGATTTAGAGTTATTTGGCAACTTTAGTTGTGAATGATGCAAACCTTAGAATGTTTTAGAACATATATGGGCTGCACGCTATTGATTATTTGCGAAAGTTGTAAAAAAACGAAACACTTGAGCTCTGTTCCATGCCTCAGGCTGCACAGCTATTCTCTCATCAAGTGATCATACTTTCACTATTTCTCAATTTAATCTTGTCTTTTGATTTACAATGGCCCATTATCAAATGGGCAGGAACATGGTCAGAGGATAAAATACACGTCATCCATAAGCATTCCAATAGTGAATGGAGGCCGCTTTCCCGCTGTTTTTCTCCCAATCATGCCAGGTAGGCTACTCCGGTTATTTCACTCCATGGATCAACCACTGTTTGAAGAGCATGCAGCCTCTCATTGCACGACACTCTGTATGCCATGGGCTCTCCAACCCTGTTGCTGCAGCTACCCAGTACTTCATTTGGGAAACCAAGTGAAATCTGTTCGGGAACATGGATAGTAACATGTTTTTACAGCGAAACACATTAAACTGTTGACAACCACTCTCTCTGCGCACTCGAGAAAGAAATGAAGGAGAGAGAGGAGAAGATAGAAACGCACAGTGGTGAGATATTCTGTAGTTAAAGGTAATGTGTCAGCCTATTAATTATGAAAATATATAAAATTCCCTATTAATAGGCTATTCACTATAATTGTAGGCTTAGCCGCCTTGCACAATCAATGAACCAACAGCATCGCCTAGGCCTATGCGTTCTCTCCCAGACTCATGGATAGAAAGTTTGGAGCGCAGCATAAAGTATCCAGTCCACCCAGTATACACAATAATACAGTCCACACTCAAAGGCATTCCAGTTAATGCGCGTCTTCATTACTTCCTGTTGAATGCAGAACAAGGGAGAGCTCAGTTTACTGTTTTGGAAAGTTTTGAAAGTCTCAGAAATAGTGTTCTATTGAAAAGTTTGGTTACTAGCTAGCTACCTTTTTGAGTTTGGATCCCACAACACGGTTGGTATCAGTTGTTGGGACAGCTGCTATCTGTCCAGGCATCCTGATGACTAATGGTCTGATGAGCTACCTGGAATAGCAGTTAGCCTAGCTGCCACTATTAGCTGCCTATCAAGCTAGCGGGATTTCCTTGAGTGCTTGAATGCAGCCCGTGATGCGGTTAGTCCTTGTGGCTGGGACCAAGGATTGTCCGAGGCTTGTGACCGTCTAGATCCCTGCTGTGTGTTGCTGCGACCTGCCCTGTCTGGAACTACAAGGAGTAAAAGCATAGCTTAAGTTGCTACCATGACAAAGACCAAAGCTGTTGGTACCGATGAGGACAATTGTATCTCTCTATCACAGGTGAAGGATCTTTTAAAAGAACAAAAACATTTCTACAAGCAGTTGTTATAACAACAAGAAAATAGCTTCAAGTGTTAATACTGGTGGAGTTAACTAATAAAAGAATGGACAATCTGACCAGAGAGGTCCAGGACCTGAAGAACAGTTTGGAGTTCTCCCAGTTGATGAGTTTAAACAGGAAAACCTGCAAATGACAGCAATCTGTAAGTCGTTGAGAGACGACATCAGTTCTGTATGTGAATCCATGATAACAATGAAGGATAAATCAGATTATCTACAGGGACAATCAAGGCTGAAAAAAGTTGTTGTGAACAGAATTGCAGGATCTCCACATGAGACCTGGATGTCTGAGGACAAAGAGAGGGAAATGATCTCAGAGAAACTGAAGATGGACCACAGGAAGATTGAGGTGGAGCACTCCCACAGGATTGGAAAACCCACCACCGGCCCAGGTGACTGGCCCAGGCCAATAGTGGTAAAGTTTCTAAAGTTCAGGGCCTCCCAAGTGGCGCAGCGGTCTAAGGCACTGCATCGCAATGCTAGAGGTATTACGACAGACCCGGGCAGTGCCACAATCAGGCGTGAACGGGAGTCCATTGGACGGCGCACAATTGGCCCAGCGTCATCCAGGCTCATCATGCTCTAGCGACTCCTTGTGGCATGCCAGGTGTCTGCAGGCTGACCAGGTCGCCAGTTGAACGGCGCTTCCTCTGACACATTGGTGCGGTTGGCATTTGGGTTAAGCTGGTGGGTGTTAAGGAGCAGGGTGAGGCGGGTCATGTTTCGAAGGATGCATGACTCCACTTTCACCTCTTCAGAGGCCGTTGGGGAGTTGGAGAGATGAGACAAGATCAACAATTGGGGAGAAAAAGGGGGGTAAATAAAATATATATCCCGGAGTCGCCTCTTCACTCTTGAGACTGGTGTTTTGCGGGTAATATTTAATGAAACTGCCAGTTGAGGACTTGTGAGGCATCTGTTTCTCAAACTAGACACTAATGTACTCGTCCTCTTGCTCAATTGTGCACCGGGTCCTCCCACTCCTCTTTCTATTCTGGCTAGAGCCAGTTTGTGCTGTTCTGTGAAGGGAGTAGTACACAGCGTTGCACGAGATCTTCAGTTTCTTGGCAATTTCTCGCATGGAATAGCCTTCATTTCTCAGAACAAGAATATACTGATGAATTTCAGACGTAAGGTCTTTTTTGTGGCCATTTTCGGCCTGTAATCGAACCCACAAATGCTGATGCTTCAGATACTCAACTAGTCTAAAGAAGGCCAGTTTCTTCTTTAATCCGAACAACAGTTTCAGCTGTGCTAACATAATTGCAAAATGATTTACTAATGATCAATTAGCCTTTGAAAATTATAAACTTCTATTAGCTAACACAACGTGCCATTGGAACACAGGAGTTGTGGTTGCTGATAATGGGCCTCTGTACCCCTATGTAGATATTCCATTACAAATCAGCCATTTCCATCTACAATAGTCATTTACAACATTAGCAATGTCCACACTGTACTTCTGATCAATTTGATGTTATTTTAATGGACCAAAAATATGCTTTTCTTTCAAAAACAAGGACATTTCTAAGTGACCCCAAACTTTTGAACGGTACTGTATGTTTTATAGATTTTCAACCTGCCATATTATGGTTTCAGAGCTACTGTATCTATCTAATAGAACTCAGAGGGGTTTCTTTAACCTCTCTTGGGTAGGGGGCAGTATTTTCACCTCCGGATGAAAAGCATGCCCAAAGTAAACTGCCTGTTACTCAGGCCCAGAAGCTAGGATATGCATATAATAGATTTGGATAGAAAACACTCTACAGTTTCCAAAACTGTTAAAAGTATGTCTGTGAGTATAACATAACTGATTTGGCAGGTGAAACCCAGAGGACAAACCATCCAGGGGAAAAACAAATTGAGATCATAGGATTTTCCAATTGTTTTCTATGGGATACCCTTATTATTAGGAACCTGGTTGCAGTTCCTATGGCTTCCTAGATGTCAACAGTCTTTAGAAATTGTTCAATGTTTTTCTTTTGAGAAATGAAGAAGTAGTCCTGTTCATTGTAAGTGTCACTCCAGGTGGACTCTACTGTTTTGATGCATGTGAACTGGAGCGCGCTTCACGTTGTTTTTATCCGGTATTAGAAACAGTTTATTCCGTCTTTAATCGATTATTTAAATTTTAGGTTACCTGAGGTTGGATTAGGAACGTTGTTTGAAATGTTTGGACCAAGTTTACAGGTAACTTATTAGATACTTTGTAGGCATGTTGGGCGAGTTGAAACCGGTGTATTTCTGAATCAAACACGCCAAATAAATGGACATTTCTGGGACATAAAGAAGGACATTATCGAACAAAAGGACATTTGTGATGTTTCTGGGACATTTTGGAGTGCCAACAGAAGAAGATCTTCAAAGGTAAGGCATTAATTACATCGCTATTTCCGACTTTTGTGGCGCACCTGCCTGGTTGAAATATGATTTTCATGTGTTTGTATGCGGGGCACTGTCCTCAGATAATTGCATGGTTTGCTTCGCTGTAAAGCCTTTTTGAAACCTGACACAGCGGCTGGATTAAGAAGAAGTTCAGCTTTATTTTGATGTAAAACACATATATTTTCAAGAATGTTAAATATTTGAATTTGGTATTTTTGAATTTCCCACCCTGCAATTTCACCGGATGTACCGTCCCACCTGTCCCATAAGAATTTAATGGAAGTCTCTCTAATGTCAAACATGTGAAGTGTGGTGTACCACAAGTCAGCTCTCTTGGCCCTCTACTCTTTTCTATTTTTATCAATGACCTGCCACTTGCATTAAACAAAGCCTGTGTGTCCATGTATGCTGATCATTCAACTATATTCGTGTCAGCAACCAAGCTAATGAAGTCACTGAAACCCTTAAGAAGGAGTTGCAGTCTGTTTTGGAATGGGTGGCCAGTAATAAACTGGTCCTGAACATCTCTAAAACAAAGAGAATTGTATTTGGTACAAATCATTCCCTAAGCTAGACCTTAGCTGAATCTGGTAATGAATGGTGTGACTGTTGAACAAGTCGAGGAGACTAAATTACTTGGTGTTACCTTAGATTGTAAACTGTCATGGTAAAAACATATAGATGCAATGGTTGTAAAGATGGGGAGAGGTCTGTCCATAATAAAGAGATGCTCTGCTTTTTTGACACCCCATCTTATCTTGATTATTGTCCAGTCATGTGGTCAAATGCTGCAAAAAAAGACCTAGTTATGATGCAGCTGGCCAGAACAGAGCAGCACATCTTGCTCTTCATTGTAATTAGAGGGCTAGTATAAAAACTTTGCATGCCAGTCTCTCTTGGCTAAGAGTTGAAGACAGACTGACTGCATCACTTCTTTTTTTAAGAAACATTGTGTTGAAAATTACAAATTGTTTGCATAGTCAACTTCCTCACAGTTCTGACACACACACTTACCCCACCAGACATGCCACCAGGGATCTTTTCACAGTCCCCAAATCCAGAACTAATTCAAGAAAGCGTACAGTATTATATAGAGCCATTATTGCATGGAACTCCCTTCCATCTCATTTTTCTCAAATGAACAGCAAACCTGGTTTAAAAAACACAATGCACCACCTCACAACGCCTTTCCCGTATTTTATATAGATATTGTGTGTATGTATTGATATGTAGGCTGTGTGCCATTTTTTAAAACATTTTAGTTCTGTCCTTGAGCTGTTCCTGTCTATTAATGTTCTTATGTCATGTTTCATGTTTTGTGTGGATCCCAGGAAGAACAGCTGCTGCTTTGTAACAGCTAATGGGGTCCTAATAAAATACCCCAAATACCAAAGGCAATTACTAGAATTTGTTTAATTTTTAAGTATAGGCTGGACCAAGTATGTAGCAAACAAATCTTAAAATCTGTTTTATTTACATTTCTCTGCCATGCGTAATATGCAGCAGGCTATATATTGTATAACGCCACAATCATTATTTTAATTCCGTTTTTCGGGGGAGGCTTGGGCTCATAGGCCTATGCATAAGCTCTAATATGCGTATGGGTGTTTTGAATTAATCAATCATCGCCTTAGAAAGCGCTGTCCAGTTCGTTGTTAGGCTTTGAAACAACATCCACAACGACCATGTTTTCCACTTAGTTTCAACCTGTTGTTGAACATCTGTCTTCAAATTGATCACTCACAGAACAATACTGTTTTGATGATTAGTATTTGATGTGATTATCGATAGCCTTTCCATTGCTTACAGGGACAATAGAGCACTGAGTACCAGGCCATTAGGACCTGATGGTAGTTAACGAGTTGAGTACCTCCAACGCATGTCCAGAGGGAATACAATTTAATTACCGTGACTCAACGGTCACGTGGAATTTTACTGCAGTCATGAATCATGACTGCCGGTGTGGCGGTAATACGGTCACCGCAACAGCCCTACTATCTACTTGAATGAGTGATAGATACACCTCTGCTGGCACACACAAAATTTGGAGGGCTAAGGTGATTAGCACCTGGCATGCTTTCACTGAGCCTTGCTGAGCAGTGATATCAGCAGTCACATGACATGAGAGAGGAAGCATTACGCCTGGGAAGGAGCAGCATTCACAGCATGGGACCCGGAGGTGGCTTATCGTTTTCTGGATTTGTCAGAGCTTCTCTAACTGCCATTCTAAACATCTTAATGGTTGTTACAAAGAAATCAATCGTAGGCGCCGACGGGAAACAACTAATCATATTAGAGTCAGAGGAGCTCTTGCTTTTCCACTGAAGTGGATAAAAGCAGACAGAGAATAAAGAGAAAATTATCAAAAAAGAAAGAGAATGAGAAAAAGAGAAATGGAGTATGAGAGGGAGGGAAAGGGAGAGGGAGACAAAGAGAGAGGGAGAAAGAGATAGATGGAGAGTGGCGAGACCAAGGCAAGGCTCCAGCTGTAGAGCTAAGCAGCAACACTGGAACAGAGGTTAGTTGCTAAGACAAGGCCCTGTGTTTCTCGCACACTCCTGCTGCTGATGATACTGCCACAGAAAGCGCAGTCCTAGTTCCTGCTCTGGTTGCTATGGAAACACCTGCCTCCCTCTCTCCTCTCCTCCACTCCCCTCCCCCTTGCTGGTAATCCTACTATGAATAGGATGCGAGAGCACAGCTTTGGGGAAAAAGATTAACATGGCGGAAGGCGGAGGCAGCGAACTGAAGCGTGTCATACGCTCAGGAGGCCCCTGTTACAAACAAACACACTGGTGCGCCACAATTTTTTTCATTCCAAGAATGTTTTAAATATTCAGGATCCCATTAAAACACAAATAACAGGGGCGAGGAGAGGTGGAGAGTCATGGTTTTAAGGGTGTGTTTATACTAACTTATTTTGTGTTCGTAGATCTTGTTTTTTTTCACCCCCGTCTCCTCTCCACACAATATCCTAGTGGATTTTTTGTCACTGTGTTGGGTTATGTTGAGGTCTTGGTAATTGGAAGCAGTGGTTTAAATGGGGAAAAATAGCTCAAGCTTTGCTGCCTGGGGGTTCACGATGCTTTTATAACTCAATCAGCTCAACCCCCGTAAAAATGGCTGAGTATTCACCCACAGAGGTTGCGTTGGTGTCATCACTTCCTGCAATTTGTATGGCCTAGTTGCATTTCGAGTAAATAATTAATTTTTACTTTTGCAATCCATTCCCTCCACTAACAGTTAAGATACACAATCCACAAATGTTGCTCCATTCAGGTTCTATCTAACTTCGCCTCCACCTCTCACTTACTGCAGTTCAAGATGGATTCAGCTCTCAGTGAATCAGCATTCATTCACTAGAAAAATCAGGGGAAAATTGTTCAACAAACAGGACAAAGTACACAAACACGGGGTGCTTATTTTTGAAAAAAACTAAATTTACAGGACTAATTCAGAGCAGCATTGAATGGGTACTGTTTACAATAACAAATTACAGAATATCCTCATTTTGTCAACAGTGCTTATCAATGGGGCACGGTATGGAAATGAAGGGGGGCTGTTTTCAATGCAACCCCAGCTGCACTCTATCTATCTATTTCCTGTATTGTGCTGTAGCTGTTGGCTGGGATGCTATGAGAGACTTGTCACACAGGTGTCAGTCCCTAGAAAGAGTGCTGTCAATAGGAGTTCTCTCTGTCATTACAGCCCTGTGCTCACCCTGTTACCATGACACCAATCAACCCCTGCGAATGAGAGGAGACTGTCAGGGTCAGGTGACCCATAGTACCTCGCATCTTCACGTCAGCCGTGTTCAAGTAAAGGGGAAGGGGGCGGGAGGTTGAGGAAGTGGAGAGAGGCGTGGGTGGAGGGAATAGTGCTCTAATTAGCCATTTTGTTCGTCTTCAAAACAAACACCTTAGCCACCGCAGGCAGTTTGAGAGTGAACAAGTGAGCGAGTGAAAGGGTCTTGATTATACCCGATGGCTAAACGTATTTCGCATCCATTGTTTGCAATCCGCACTCTTCCTGTAAGGTGTTTTTGTGTGCATCTCCCTAAATCTTAGATAAAGCTGTGGAGTACAAAAGACTGTAGAATAAAAAGGCATCAAAACAAAGAGGAGATTATAGTGAGGATTGCTACAGCGGGCTCTGAGGAGATAAGTTACAAAGGGAAGGCATATTCCTTTTTACCGTATTCTTCTTCTCATATTCTCTCGCTCCTCTTGCACCGGGCTAATTGAGTCTGCGCTTTGTTTTTCTGACATAATGTGTATTCTAACAAGAAAGAGAGAGCGAGGAAAGCAAATACAGTAACAAAAGTCAGGGGCATTGCCAAGACGAAGGAAGTGGTTGTGGGATATTTTGAGGTGTGTGTATTTCATCTGATTGCCGTCAATGGGGGCCTAACAGAACTTGGCAAAGTCAGTGGAGTGCTCAGTCTTGTTTATGAATTGCTGTCATCCTGTATAGCTAAACTAATGAAATATGCAGGATACATAGTAGTAACACAGTCACAAGGGACTGGACAAGAGTATTTCATTATATTAAGAAATCAGTTCCTTTTTAAGAAAAGGAAAGTGGGAGTAAATCGAATGCCTCTGTAAAGGTATGTTATTTACTTATGTAGTAATTCCGTCCAAACAAACAGACTACATTAATCAAATCTACTTTTTTTATCCCCTCCTAGCGATGCAAGAAGACAATAGAGAGGTAGGAGGAATTAAGATCACGCTCCAATTCACTGGAGCTCGTCCATACATTACGAGCACAAGGGTAACCATTTTGTTATATGTCTCCTTGTGATCAGGGCAGGGGATTTACGGCGGGGATGCTATTGTATATGTAGTTAATTAAAAGCACACAACTCTTACCTTCATCCAGACGTGGCGAGGCATGGCAGACAAAGGGTAGGCACCAATCACCAGTATGCAGAGGGAGGGAGGGAGGGAGGGAGGGAGGGAGGGAGGGAGGGAGGGAGGGAGGGAGGGAGGGAGGGAGGGAGATAATCATTAATACAACATAGGAAATGTCCTCTTGATGGAGGCAAAGAGAATCAAATATCTCACTATGAGAAACAATCAGGGCTAGCTCAGAAATCAATTGTGGGAGGATGGAGCCGTGCTAAATGCCAGGCGGTATTACTGCTACACACAGCTGATGACATGGTGACGGAGCGTGATGTCATCACAGAGGGCAGACCATGTCAAAGAGCTGAGAGAGACACAGCATGTTAAGGTCACCGCCCTCATAACAACTTAGTGCTCCCTGTTATGTAACGCTTCCTCCATCTAGATAAAATGATCTTATTGATCATTATTATTGATCTCATTGATGAGCACTTATGTGATGTTATAAAACTACTACAGACAGATACAAAGGGTCTGAAAGACTGACAGAGTTCTGTGTTTTTCAGGGCTAAATTAAAAGAACCCTACTGGCTTGCTACCATGCACCATTGGAGCAACAGAGTTTAAGGTTACTATAAAGATCAGGTAGAAGACACTGTTGGAAAAAATCTATAAAAATGTGTAGCTTGTTATCAAGCCCACTGCCCACATATAAACAGTTTCCATGGTAGTATATGGGGAGGGTAGACATCTTTTACGAGGCTGAGTCTTTACTGTGTAGTATCAGTGTAACTGTTCCCAGTGGGTGGTCGCTGTGCCTTTATCATTCAGATGGAAGCAACTACTGTTTCACAGATGCTAAAGTCACCATTGTCTCCGAATAAGCAGTATTTAACACATCCAGACAAAATAAAGAAGCCAACATCAAAAACTAAAAAGGATTCCCCAAGATAGACCTAATTTGTAAACATCCTTACTAAAGTTTATTGGATGTAGGGCATGAAGGGGGGAGGCTTTCTCAAATAAATATTCTACTCTCTAAGGAGAGCTTGCCTTTAAATTCACCCCTTGAATCAGAGTATGTTCTGAACCCTGGGGCAGCCATATTTGTTGCTATGAGAACACAGCGATTTGTTAGCTGCGTAAACACAGTTTTAAGCAAATACAGAAGTCTCAGATGTTCAACAGATTTCCCCCATCCACATCCATAGTGGATATTGACGGTGGGCTCATCTGTGTGTAAAATAACATTTTGTGTGTGATAGATGGAGTGCTAAATAACATCAAGAACGTAGGCCGATGAAGAGCGGGTAAGGAATAGACACGTGTAATGCTTGTACTGCCTGCCCCCATGTTTGACAAGCCTTATCCACCAGGGTGATTGCCTATGGCTTAGGATGAAATCTAGCTGTAATGCTGAATTGGCACGCACTACGTTCACAAGCATTTGATAGTTGCTAGGCAGCGCCCATTACTACTATACCCCTGACAGTTCTAAACTTTACTAGGCATGACACTTCACCCATCTCTTCACATAGCCCACCACATGCACTGCTTTCTTAACCACAATTGGATGGATCCATAAAGAATTACTGTATAAATATCACTGAATGATAAAAATATTGGAATAAAAAAGGCTAATGCAATTGAAGGCATCAAATTGTTGCTTACTGAAACTCCCAAGGTCATCCAATTGTTAGGCTATAATACATTTCAAGCATTAGTCTACCCACGTGTGGTCAACTATTTCAGCATCGTTTTGCGCTGCATTGAGACAAGCGTGGGGACTCTTGATAACTCAATCAATGTCAAATTGGTCGACCGAGAGTAGGCTGTTCTTTTGACAAATCGATTGGTTGACATTTTAAAAATGTGTATTTGTCCATGTAGTACCAGTCAAAAGTTTGGACAGACCTACTCATTCAATGGTTTATCTTAATTTGACTATTTTCTACATTGCAGAATAATTTAGAGGATATCAAAACTATGAAATGACACACATGGAATAATTTAGTAAGCTTTTCCTTCACTCTGAGGTCCAACTCGTCCCAAACCATCTCAATTGGGTTGAGGTCCTGTGATTGTGGAGGCCAGATCATCTGATTCAGCACTCCATCACTCTCCTTCTTGGTCAAATAGACCTTAACCAGCACACTTAATCAGCACGGCTACCACAGCATTCTGCAGCAATATGCCATCCCATCTGGTTTGTGCTTAGTGGGACTATCATTTGTTTTCAACAGGACAATGACCCAACACACCTCCAGGCTGTGTAATGACTATTTGACCAAGAAGGAGAGTGATGGAGGGCTGCATCAGATGACCTGGACTCCACAATCACAGGATCTCAACCCAATTGAGATGGTTTGGGATGAGTTGGACCACAGAGTGAAGGAAAAGCAGGCAACAAGTGCTCCGCATATGTGGGAACTTCTTCAAGACTGTTGGAAAAGCATTCCAGGTGAACTAGGTTGAGAGAATGCCAAGAGTGTGCAAAGCTGTCATCAAGGCAAAGGGTGGCTACTTTCAAGGATCTCAAATATAAAATATATTTTGATTTGTTTAACACTTCTTTGGTTACTACATGATTCCATATGCATTATTTCATAGTTTTGATGTCTTCACTATTATTCTACAGTGTAGAAAATATTTAAAAAATAAAGAAAAAGCCTTGAATGAGTTGGTGTGTCCAAACTTCTGACTGGTATTGTAAGGGTCCTGTGTGTAGCTGTTGTAGAGAGTCAGGCGCAGGACAGCAGATATGAGTAATCAATGTACTTTACTCAAAAAGACAAATATACAAAAGTACCATCACAAGCCCACAAAGACGGACCGAATTACAATAAACAGGTGTGTAAGACAAAGACAGAACAAATGGAAAATGAAAAGTGGATTGGCGGTGGCTAGAAACCCGGTGACGTCAACCACTGAACGTCGCCCGAACAAGGAGAGGGACCGACTTCGGCGGAAGTCGTGACAGTACCCCCCCTTGACACGCGGCTCCAGCAGCGCGCCGACACCGACCTTGGGGACAACTCAGAGGACGAGGCGTAAGGCGATCCGGATGGAGACGGTGGAAATCCCACAGCAACGAAGGGTCCAGGACGTCCTCCATCGGCACCCAGCATCTCTCCTCCGGACCGTACCCCTCCCACTCCACGAGGTACTGAAGGCCCCTCGCCTCAAGTTCAGGATGGCTCGAACAGCATACGCCGGGGCCCCCTTGATGTCCAGAGGGGGCGGAGGAACCTCCTGTACCTCAGCTTCCTGGAGTGGATCAGCCAACACCGGCCTGAGGAGAGACACATGGAACGAGGGATTAACCCGATAATCTGGGGGAAACTGTCACCTCAGGACTCAGGACTTTAAATGGCCCCACAAACCGCGGACCTTGCTTCCGGCATGCGGAGGGGCAGGTTTCGGGACTCGATTTTTGCCGCTTCACGGCCCGTTCTAGGTGCACATGGGCGGCTTCCCAGGTTTCCTCCTAGCGCTTAAATCATTTGTCCACCACAGGAGCTTCGATCTGGCTCTGATGCCAAGGTGCCAGAACCGGCTGATACCCCAGTACGCACTGGAAAGGAGAGAGGTTAGTGGAGGAGTGGCGGATTGAGTTTGAGCCATCTCTGCCCAGGGGATGAACGCCGCCCACTCCCCCTATGTCCTCGGGCACCCCGTAGTGCCGGAAGACGTGTGTGTGAACAGGGCCTCCGCAGTCTGTAGGGACATAGGGAGACCGGGAAAAAGGAGGAGACGGCAGGACTTAGAAAATCGATCGAACCAGGATCGTGGTGTTGCCCTGTGAGGGAGGAAGATCCGTCAGGAAGTCCACCGACAGGTGCGACCACGACCGTTGTGGAACGGGTAGGGGTTGTAATTTCCCTCTGGGCGGGTGCCTGGGAGCCTTGCACTGGGCGCACACCGAGCAGGAGGAAACATACACCCTCACATCCTTGGTCAAGGTGGGCCACCAGTACTTCCCACTAAGGCAACGCACCGTCCGACCGATGCCAGGATGACCAGAGGAGGGTGACGTATGGGCCCAATAGATCAAACGGTCACAGACAGCGGACGGAACTGGACACTGGGGGGGAGTGTGCTCTGTACGTAATGCCCGCTCGATGTCCGCGTCCAGCTCCTACACCACCGGTGCCACCCGGCAAGAGGCCGGAAGTATGGGAGTGTGATCCATGGACCGCTCCTCTGTGTCATACATCCGGGACTTTGCGTCTGCCTTAGCGTTCTGGGAACCTGGTCTGTAGGATAGAGTGAAAACAAAATGGGTAAAGAACATAGCCCACCTTGCCTGGCGAGGGTTCAGTCTTCTCGCCGGCCGGATGTACTCCAGATTGCGGTGGTCAGTCCAGATGAGAAAAGTGTGTTTAGCCCCCTCAAGCCAATGTGGCTAGAAAGCCGGTGACGTCGACCGCCGAATGCTGCCCGAACAAGGAGAGGGACCAACTTCGGCGGAAGTCGTGACAGGTATTGTATAGGTACACCATATGTGTTTTAATAAAACCAACTATATGAACTGAGCTTGTCTGATGCTTTAAGCACACTGTTTGATGAAATAAACAAGACGCACAAATTACTCTAGAGGGAGTCCAACCTAACTTGATTTGATTGTGCTGGGCCAGGCTCAGACTGCGTGGTGTACATATTTTTTTTACAGCGAGTGCCTGTGTGACTAGCATCCATTGTCTTTCTCTCCTCCCTGCTGCAGTGACCACCACAGAACATCAACAGTGTTTATCTCGCTGTCTGTGTTGCTGAGGCTGCAACATAATTACAGCCATTTCTGACTGAAAAGTTTTGTTACTGAAATCCTTAACTTGTTTAGGAAAAACATACCCTATTCTCTCAACCCTTACTCTCTTTACCTGACACATGTATGCATCACATGCACGTGACCAATGTGGCCTGACCTTTAGCCTATCATAATTGCATCAATAAATTGTTTATAACAAACTGCAGCGGACAGCAACCGCTACCCAATGCGGGAGAAAGCGCATTTGTTTGAAATAATATTATTTTTATTAGTGTTGCACCATTGTTCTGACAATCTAACCATATACAATATCAGTGATGGATTCTGCCATCCCCATGGCCTCCGCAACAGATTAGTCCACTCAGACAGGTGTGAATCCGACAGGTGTCTTGTGCACAATAAAAAATAAACATTTGCGACTGACTACTTGACCAAAAAATCGTCCAGTTGACTAAATGTTTAGTGAACAAAATAACTATTGATTTAATGTGCATGGCGCAGCCATGTAGCCTATAGGCTGCACAGACCAGTAACATCATCAAAATCTGCCATTCTATTCTTTTGAAATTACACCTTATTAGTCATATAATGTTTCTTAGGACCTGCCTCAATCATATTAATAATGGATTTCTTTGTGATGGGGTATATTCAATGGATTAATAAAAATAGACCACTCACAATGGCCCATGTCTACTCCCAATGGCCCATGTCTACTCCCAAAACATTGCCAGAATTGTTTTTACAGGCAACATACAGTAAATCTGCCTGTAAAGGGTATGGGCGTAAAAAAAACATGGCAAATTAAAAGTTGAACAACACTCCCCACCCTTCCCAAATTGCCAGTTACCAAATGATATGTATAAAAGCGGTGTACCTATAAGAAAGTGTTTTTAGAAAAAAGGGCTGTTTGAAAGGGGGTCATTTAAACATTGCCTTATATTTTTTCAGGTACTATACCACATCATCTGTCTGAAATGGCTATTTTTAAAAAAGGACAACCCTTTTTGGATCAAGGGAGAACCCTTTTGTGTTACATGTAAAACCCTTTCCACAGAGGAAAGAGCTCTACCTGAACCCGAAAAGGGTTTTCAAAGGGTTCTCCTATGGGAAGAGCCGAAGAACCCTTTTAGGTTCTAGATAGCACCTTTATTTCTAAGAGTCTAGAAAAATGTTGAATACCTGCTCCAAACTGTGTTCTCTCGCCCTCCCTGTCTCTCTCTCCCACTCTATTTATTCAGAGTGAAAAAACGACACAGCAAAGCAGTACTTGTAATCCATAAGAAATCCAATTTATGGTTCTATAATCTTAGCATGGCCTGAGCTCTGGAGGACCTGGAGAACTGACTGTTTCACAGCAACATGCTCCCCCTTTAAAAAGAAAGTGCACTCATTATAAAGGTGAGGGTTGTACCAGCAGGGTCAAAGACACTGGCGCAAAAGGCCCCGGTCTGCCCGGAGAAGAGCGATAGCGCAAAACAAGTGATCTCCGATGACAAAAAAAGAACAAAAAGATTAAATGAGAAAAGAGGAGAAATGAAAATCCCATTCATTTCCCTCCTGTATCTCTCCAATCTGTTAGCACTTGGCTACAGGAACGGTCAGGGAGAGAGACTTGAGGGAGGGAGGGATGGAGACGTGGGTTGCCTTGTGAACAGCCCCCCATCCTTATTTACTTATGCATGACTGCACTCGTTTCATCAAATCAGGGCTGGCTCTGACACTGGGCCTCCCATCCACTCCTCTCCTCTCGTCTCCCTGCTCCATTCAAGTATACAGTATAGCTAACACGTTACACTGTGTGGAGAGTCCCATCCTCTCTGCACACACATAGCCAGTTGGGTGTGTTCAACAGCAGCACAAGATCAAAACTTCCTCTGCCAGTCATCTACATTCAGGGCTGTTTTGGGTCTCAAAATGTCACAGCAGTTTTGTCAGCTTTCAACAAACAATGAACTGCACGGAGAGAAGCAGAATCAGGCAGTCCAAATTCTTTAGGAGTCAGTTTGATAAAGTTGGCCGTGTGGAATACGAAATGCAACTTTACTAAACTACCACTAGGAGAGAGTGGAATTGTTTGTGAAGACTGTGCTAAGGTATAAGTGAGAGAATGAGTCCACCCACATATATGGAGGCTATACTGAACTTAATGACCATTTAAAGATCTGACTTGCCCTGATAAGAAATGTGCACGTATGCACGTACACACACCACACACAAATACAGACAGACACACACACTCACTAAATGAGCCTGTGGCATGGTGACCTTGAGAAGAGACAGGCGATCCATGCGGATCGTGGGAAAGAACTTCATCATTGGCTGCACTCTGGACGTGACACATCATGGATTCAGAGGGTGTGTGTGTGCCATTGATTTTGGGGGGTATGAACTAAATCTGTCAATTTACATGTTTACTCAAATGCAACCCCAAACACTCACACACTTCCTCACTGACATCAATACATTGGTTCAAAAATACTGTATATAATTTACATAAGTATTATTTACAGTCAATACACCATCTTTGGCAGCGATTACAGCTGTGAGTCTTTCTGGGTAAGTCTCTAAGAGCTTTAGGCACACTTGGATTGTACAATATTTGCACATTATTATATATAAAAATTATTTAAGCTCTGTCAAGTTGGTTGTTGATCATTGCTAGACAGACATTTGAGTCTTGTCATATATTTTCAAGTGGATTTAAGCCAAACTTACATTCAATGTTGTCTTAGTAAGCACCTTCAGTTTATATTTGGACATGTGTTTTAGGTTATTGTCCTGGTGAAAGGTGGATTTGTCTACCAGTGTCTGTTGGAAAGCAGACTGAACCAGGTTTTCCTATAGGATTTTGCCTGTGCTTAGCTCTACTCCGTTTCTTTTTATCCCCCAAAAAACTCTCTAGTCCTTGCCATGATAAGAATACCCATAACATGATGCAGCCACTACCATGCTTGAAAATATGAAGAATGGTACTCAGTGACATGTTATGTTGGATTTACCCCAAACACAGCACTTTGTATAAAGTATTAATTTTTGCCACTTTTTTTGTAGTTTTACTTTAGTGTCTTATTGAAAACAGGCTGCCTTCTTTTCACTGTCATGTAGGTTAATATTTTGGGAGTAACTACAATGTTGTTGATATATCCACAGTTTTCTCCTATCAGCCATTAAACTCTAACTGATTTAATGTCACCATTGGCCTCATGGTGAAATCCCTGAGTGGTTTCCTTCCTCTCCGGCAACTGAGTTTGGAAGGACACCTGTATATTTGTGGTGACTGGGTGTATTGATACACCATCCAAAGTGTAATAACTTCACCATGCTCAATGGGATATTCACTGTCATTTGTTACCCATCTACCAAAAGGTGCCTTCCTTTTAGAAAACCTACCTGGTCTTTGTGGTTGAATCTATGTTTGAAATTCACTGCTCGACTGAGGGACCTTACAGATAATTGTATATGTGGGGTACCGAGATGAAGTAGTCTTTAAAAAAAGCACTATTATTGCACACAGAGTGAGTTCATGCAATTTATTATGTGAAATGTTTATTCGAAATAACAAAGGGGTTAAATACTTATTCTCAAGACATTTCAGATTTTCATTTTTGAGTCATTAGTAAACATTTATAAAAGCATAATTCCACTTTGACCTTATGGGGTATTGTGTGCAAGCCGGTGTCACAAAATCTGAACTTAATCTATTTTAAATTCAGTCTGTAACACAAGAAAATGTGGAAAAGTCAAGGTGTGTGAATACTTTTTGAAGTACTTTTACCTGTGTAGGTACCAGGGTCCCGAAAAGGTCTAAAAACTAAACCCACTCTGCACATGATGTCCACAGACATCGACTTATAGCTAGCTAATGATACAAAAGGGAAAGCATAGCTAACTGATTTGCAAACTAAATAGCTTGATGTATGGGTTAACTAGCTATTTATCTATCAAAGTTTGTGAGAGAGGGGCATTAAGAAGGGGGGATGAGGACAATGCGTTGGCCAAATGTAGCTAGTTAGCTATCTAGTTACTGCTGGTGATTAGTCATTGTTGTGTGCGCGTGTAGCTAACTAATGTTAGCCAAAAAAAAAAGATCTAGCAGCTAACGTTAAAGTGTTAATGTTACCTGCAGTCAGATGCTAGCTAGCTAGTTAGCAAGGCGAGAAAGCATAGCTAGCTGGTTAGCTAACTAATTGGCTTGCTGTAGCTATCCAACTATCATAGCTATCATAGCTAGCTAGCTTGTAAGAAAGGGGCATTAATATACTGCTAATTGCTAAGAAGTGGGAATGAGTTGGCCAAATGTACCTACTGCTGGTGCATGAGCATGCACCTTTTCTGATACATATGATTACTGCACCATTTGTATTAGATAGCTAGTCAAACATGTTTAAAGGGAGCAAAATCAAGAATCAGCCTGTCCAAATTTAGTTTAAACCTTCACCACCCTCTCTGCTTTTGTTTCTCCGTCTCTTGTGTCTGTATGCACTCTCACTGGCATATGCAATTGAAAAATGCGAGAGCCGTTCATTCTCCTTACCAGAGTTTTGTTAGGCTGTGAGGCACTTCACTTTATTGCTGAGTGACAACTGTTCCAGACCATTAATTCTCCTCCACCAAACTTTACAGTTGGCACTATGCATTTGGGCAGGTAGCGTTCTCCTGGTATCCACCACACCCAGATTTGTCCGCCAGACTGCAAGATGGTGAAGCGTGATTCATCACTCCAGAGAACACATTTCCACTGCTCCAGAGTCCAATGGCAGCGAGCGGTACACCACTTCAGCCTACGCTTGGCATTGCGCAATCGGATCTTAGGCTTGTGTGCGGCTGCTTGGCCATGGAAACCCCTTTCATGAAGCTCCCGACGATCAGTTCTTGTGCTAACGTTGCTTCCAGAGGCAGTTTGGAACTCGGTAGTGAGTGTTGCAACCAAGGACAGACAATTTTTACACGCTACGAGCTTCAGCACTCGGTGGTTCCATTCTGTGAGCTTGTGTGGCCTACCACTTCGCGGCAGAGCCGTTGTTGATCCTAGACATTTCTACTTCACAATAACAACACTTACAGTTGACCAGGGCAGCTCTAGCAGGGCAGAAATTTGACTAACATATTAGTTGGAAAGGTGGCATCCTATGACGAAGCCACGTTGAAAGTCACAGAGCCCTTCAGTAAGGCCATTCTGCTGCCAATGTTTGTCTATGAAGATTGTATGGTTGTGTGCTCAATTTTATACAACTGTCTGCAACTGGTATGGCTGAAATACCTGAATCCACTCATTTGAAGGGGTGTCCACATCCAGAAAAAACAGAGATAATGCATTTTAGAAAACCAGGTACTAAGAGAAGTGTTTTTCAGTTTTTTTGGGGTGAAGACATTTTTTGAGTTTTCTAGCAATTATAAATATCTGGGTCCTTCTTTTTATTAATATATGACCTTTCTATATGGCACATCTTCCCTGGACTACTCAGCAACTAGATCTCTTGTGTGAGTTATAGGAAAAACAAAACACTCAAAGATATTGGTTATGCAACGTATTCCAAACTGTATCAGACATGCGTGTGTGTGTACTGTTCTGGACTATTCAGCAGGAGTGTGGATGCTAAGAGGTATCTCAAAAATGAACATGTCCATAACAGAGCAGTACGTGTGTGTGTCCATCTTGGGAGGGATGCGGAGCCATCTGGACAGCAGCGTAGTGCGTGTGAGGCGCATGGGCGTGGTGCTGGGGGAGTGTCTCCGCCCTTGCATCAATGGAGCAAAGCTCAAAATCGAGGAACATCTATAGTACAGTATGGCACCTTACTGTCACATTCTGACCTTAGTTCCTTTGTTATGTCTTTGTTTTAGGTTGGTCAGGGCGTGAGTTGCGGTGGGTAGTCTATGTCCTTTTTTTCTATGTGTTTGGCCTAGTATGGTTGTCATTCGCAGGTGTCTTTCGTTGTCTCTGATTGAGAATCATACTTAGGTAGCCTGTTTCCCCCATTTTAGATGTGGGTGATTGTTTTCTGTTTAGGTTGTTTCCCTGACAGAACTGTGTGCTTTCGTTTTCTCCGTTTGTCATTTTGTTTGAGTGTTTTTTGTGAACATTAAATATGAACAATTTCCACGCTGCGTTTTGGTCTCATTCCAATGACGATCGTTACACTTACCCAAGGTTTTGGGTGGATCTCAATAGTCTAAAGTGGCTCGCTATCACTATTTACTTTTCTCTGCTGATACTGATCTGAAAGAACTTGACAGGTGAAAACAAATTCCATAATGCTTTCATCTATCTGATGTTCAGAAACCATGCCACCGGCACACACCTTCACCAGGCTTGAAAAGTGGGATTGATCTGTTTGTCTTTGTTTGTTTCAGTTGTTTAATCCTTTGGCATATTGTTAATTTCAACATTTCATTTTCAACAAAATTGCACTGGATTGGTTGAAAAGTAATACAAAACTTACATACCATGCACAATTGTGAAATAGTGGAATATACAGTGCCTTCAGAAAGTATTCATACTTATTCCACATTTTGTTGTGTTAAAGCATGAATTCAAAATGGATTAAATAGATGTTCTCACCATCTACACAAAATACCACATAATGACAAAGTGAAAACATGTTTTTAGAAATGTTATCAAATGAATTGAAAATGAAATACAGAAATATCTACATAAGTATTCACACGCCTTTGTCCACTTTGTCCACTTGTGGCCCACACACCTGTCAATATAAGGTCCCACAGTTGACAGTTCATGTCAGAACAGAAACCATGAAGATCATCCCTGAGAGTGTTGAAAGTTTCCAAGAGCATGGAAAAAATATGTAACAGTTTGGAACTGCCCAGACTGCCTAGAGCTGGACATCCGACAAAACTGAGTAACCGGGCAAGAAGGACCTTGGTCAGGGAGGTGACCAAGAACTCAATGATCACTCTGACAAAACTACAGAGTTCCTTGGCTGAGATGGGAGAAACTACCAGAAGGACAATACAGCACTTCACCAATCTGGGCTTTATGGGAGTGTGGCCAGACAAAGCCGTTCCTGAGAAAAAGGCACATGAAAGACAGACAAAAATGTTACTATTTGGCCTGAATGCAAAGAGCTATGTCTGGAGACAACCAGGCACAGCTCATCACCCATCTAACACCATCCCTACCATGAAGCATGGTGGTAGGGATGCTTTTCAGCGGCAGGGACTGGGTGACTGGTAAGGATAGAGAGAACAATGAAAGGAGCAAAATACAGGCAAATCCTTGATGAGAACCTGCTTCAGATTGCAAACGACCTGACTGGGGGCGAAGATACGTTCCAACAAGACAGTGACTCCAAGTATACAGCCAAAGCAATGCTGGAATGGCTTCAGAACAATAATGTGAAAGTCCTTGAGTGGTCCAGCCAAAGCCCAGACTTGAATCCCATTGAAAATCAGTGGAAAGACTTGATTTCTGTTCTCCCCACGTAATTTAACAGAGCTTAAGAAAATCTGAAAGGAAAAGTCCAGATGTGCAAAGCTGATACAGACATACCAAAATCGTCTCAAAGCTGATACAGACATACCAAAATTGTCTCAAAGCTGATACAGACATACCAAAATCGTCTCAAAGCTGATACAGACATACCAAAATCGTCTCAAAGCTGATACAGACATACCAAAATTGTCTCAAAGCTGATACAGACATACCAGATACGATACAGACATACCAGAATCGTCTCAAAGCTGATACAGACATACCAGAATCGTCTCAAAGCTGATACGGACATACCAAAATCATCTCAAAGCTGATACGGACATACCAAAATCATCTCAAAGCTGATACGGACATACCAAAATCGTCTCAAAGCTGATACGGACATACCAAAATCGTCTCAAAGCTGATACAGACATACCAAAATCGTCTCAAAGCTGATACAGACATACCAAAATCGTCTCAAAGCTGTAATCACAACCAAAGGTTATTCTACAAAGCATTGACTCAGGGGTGTATATACTTATGTAAATTAGAGTTCTGTATTTAATTTTCAATAAATTAGCAAAATGTTGATGCCATTGATTAAAATAGTAAGAATAGGATACAATGTCCAACCCAAAATATAAGCTTGTTTTACTCCATTGTTTGTAAACAATATAATTGTACAAAAAAATGATTGGTTGAATAAGTAATGATGATTGCTAAAAGTTACATGAAATATATATATGACATTACAAAACCGAATGGAAACCCCTTTGTTATCAAATCAAATGTTATTTGTCACATACACATGGTTAGCAGATGTTAATGCAAGTGTAGCGAAATGCTTGTGCTTCTAGTTCCGACAATGCAGTAATAACCAATGAGTAATCTAACCTAACAATTCCACAACTACTGCCTTATACACACAAGTGTAAAGTGATAAAGAATATGTACATGAAGATATATGAATGAGTGATGGTACAGAACGGCATAGCCAACATGCAGTAGATGGTATCGAGTACAGTATATACATATGAGATGAGTAATGTAGGGTATGTAAACATAAAAGTGACATAGTTTAAAGTGGCTAGTGATACATGTATTACATAAAGATGACAAGATGCAGTAGATGATTGTCACGCCCTGACCGTAGATTGCTTTGTATGTTTCTATGTTTGTTTGGTCAGGGTATGATTTGGGTGGGAATTCTATGTTTGTATGTCTAGGTTTTTGTATTTCTATGTTTCGGCCGGGTATGGTTCTCAATCAGGGATAGCTGTCTATCTATCGTTGGGACAGCTGTCTATCTATCGTTGGGAATCATACTTAGGTAGCCTGTTTTTCCACTTTTAGTTGTGGGTAGTTGTATTTCTGTTTAGTGTTTGTTTCACCTTGCAGGACTGTTTCGGGTTTTCCTTTTGTTATTTTTATATTCAGTGTTTAGTTCCTTATAATAAAGATGAACACGTATCCCGCTGCATTTTGGTCTGACGATTCCTCTTCTTCCGATGAAAGCCGTTACAATGATATAGAGTACAGTATATACATATGAGATGAGTAATCTAGGGTATGTAAACATTATAGTCAGTATGTTGGCAGCAGCCACTCAATGTTAGTGGTGGCTGTTTAACAGTCTGATGGCCTTGAGATAGAAGCTGTTTTTCAGTCTCTCGGTCCCCGCTTTGATGCACCTGTACTGACCTCGCCTTCTGGATGATAGCGGGGTGAACAGGCAGTGGCTCGGGTGGTTGTTGTCATTGATGATCTTTATGGCCTTCCTGTGACATCGGGTGGTGTAGGTGTCCTGGAGGGCAGGTAGTTTGCCCCCGGTGATGCGTTGTGCAGACCTCACTACCCTCTGGAGAGCCTTACGGTTGTGGGCGGAGCAGTTGTCGTACCAGGTGGGGATACAGCCCGACAGGACGCTCTCGATTGTGCATCTGTAGAAGTTTGTGAGTGCTTTTGGTGACAAGCCAAATTTCTTCAGACTCCTGAGGTTGAAGAGGCGCTGCTGCGCCTTCTTCACAACGCTGTCTGTGTGGGTGGACCAATTTAGTTTGTCCGTGATGTGTACGCCGAGGAACTTAAAACTTACTACCCTCTCCACTACTGTCCCGTCGATGTGGATAGGGAGGTGCTCCCTCTGCTGTTTCCTGAAGTCCACGATCATCTCCTTTGTTTTGTTGACATTGAGTGTGAGGTTATTTTCCTGACACCACACCTCCTCCCTGTAGGCCGTCTCATTGTTGTTGGTAATCAAGCCTACCACTGTATGTATTGGCGATAATTAACTTCATGGTGAGGCATGGAATAATAAAAAATATATATCCTTTGTCACGTTGGATGTTTGAAATATGAGTAGGTATGATAATTCGAGTCATGCTTCTTCAGTTGTGGAATAAAGACAATTAATAATTGAATGTTATAAAGAAATACTGTGTGTGAATACTGGAGTGACGTATGATTGTTAATCAAATTGTTCATTGACCATTTTTTTTATACTGCGTCCTTTTGTATAGGCTGCAAGTACATTGAAATCCAGTTGTTTCAACAACATGAAAAACATGCATTTTTAATGACCTGAGAAAGACATATTTTCAACTTTCACTTTCAACCTCAAATGCTCCACACAGAAACATCTGGATTATTGAACCCACTCCAATGTATTAGGAGGTTAACCAACATCTGTAAACCAATGACTTTACACGAAACCAATGACTCAGGACAAAAAGGAAACGTATCAAAGGGAGTGTTATTTGAGATGCTCTCCTAATAAGGACACCGTACTCCATGCCTCTTTTCATGATCAGAATTCCAAGATCAGAGAGATGACAGAAGTGTTTATTTTAATTTTCCATTTGTTGTAGTCACATCACGCACCGCAGCGTTTTAACTGTAAGATATGTTTGCACCACTTACTTCAACATTCGCCCACAAATAAAATAAAATTGTATTTTTCACATGCTTCGTAAACAACAGGTGTAGACTAACAGTGAAATGCTTACTTATGGGCCCTTCCCAACAATGCAGAGAGAAAAATCAAATAAATAATAACAAACCACAGGCCAATACTGTACTGTGTAGAGGGTCCGTCCCAAATGGTACCCTATTCCCTATGTATAGGGTGCAATTTGGGATGTAGATATGTGTCCTCTAATGATCTCAACCTCATATCTGTCTTCAGTGACAGACATATTATCTTCTAATACGCCACTCACAAAAAGCGGTGCTCTCAGAGATGCAGACTTTAATTTTTGTGTTTTCTTTCAAGAACCGAACGAACAGTGCTGCTGGAATGAATGAACGGGCACTGTGCCCGCCACGCAGTCAAAATATAGACTAGGGCAAATGAGCCCTTTCTTTTCTCCTCAAAGTAGGTAGACAGTGAGAGAGGGAGCCCGCCAATGTAAATCAAGATTTCTGACAGAAACTCTATTAGTTCAGTTGTTGAATTAATCATTGTTCTCTCCATTCTGAATGCAGATGGTAGATCTTTTAAGTCATAATACTCTGAATTATTCACATCATCTTCGCAGGCGTGATTTCCCTCTGAATTATTGAATTCTGCCATTCTAGGGATACAGTGCCTGATTGGCCTTTTAACACGAGGACCATCCTTTAATAAACAAAAAAGATTCCCGCCTCTTTTTTTCTGCGATTGCTTTTGAGTCCCCTTGAGAAATCCGACAGCCATTTTCAAAAGAAAGCATGAGTCATCGAAAACTCAGCTCTGCAGGGTCAGGGATAAAGTTGGAATTCCGATAAATATTGCAGATTGTCGAGTGCCAGATTCTGACAAATGTTCTCCTTGGGAAGGCGCTGTATCAACTAACCTTGATTAATTAACACAGTGTCCTGTTAATCTGTTTACCAAGTCCTGATGGAAATATTAATACCTCATTACTTACATGCTTCGTCCCTAATAGAGTCTAGGTATTGTCGTTGCCATAGATATCTTCCCTTGCCCACAGGATTTAATTGTGTTGCCTCCTCGTCGGCCATCTAAATGCCTCTTAGTGAAACGCTGTCCCATAAAGGATGATTTGTAACTTGTTATTTTACAGGGAAAAAGAACACCTGCAGGGTTACTAGGATGCCATGTAAAAACTGATTAGGCTGCTGCTTACAATTTGCCAGTGTGTGTCTGATTTCTGCAAACAATGCTGCAATAATAGAGATAGACAACAGTCTCATAAATTAAATATGAGATGGTTATATTAACACTTTTGTTTGGCATTTATTAATTATTTGGATAGTTTACAGTTTTTGAGCAGTATTCCTCGTAAGGGAAAGGGACCGACTGGCTGATATGTGGTTGGTTTGCACCAGACAGTGTGACGACATAAGGAGAGAGATGTGATGTTGCTGTCAATTAGCTAACTCAGAAACCCTCAACGGAGCATTCGAATGGCCTCAAAGAGACTAAAATTAATTTCACCGACCAGCCCAACTTTGGGAAAGCAGCCTTGTCCGTTACTGGGAAATCCTCATACCGCAGAATCAAAGTGTAAAATTAATTATTGAGCTAATCAGCCCTCTCCTGTACACCCTGTTCACCCATGACTGCGTGGCCATGCACACCTCCAACTCAATCATCAAGTTTGCAGACGACACTACAATGGTAGGCTTTATTACCAACAACGACGAGATGGCCCACAGGGAGGAGGTGAGGGCCCTCGGAATGTGGTGTCAGGAAAATAACCTCACACTCAATGTCAACAAAACAAAGGAGATGATCGTGCAGCCCCCTATCCACATTGACGGGACAGTAGTGGAGAAGGTGGAAAGTTTTAAGTTCCTCGGCGTACACATCACGGACAAACTGTAATGGTCCACCCACACAGACAGCGTTGTGAAAAAGTGCAGCAGCGCCTCTTCAACCTCAGGAGGCTGAAGAAATTTGTCTTATCAACAAAAAACACTCAAACTTTTACAGATGCACAATCGAGAGCATCCTGTCGGGCTGAATCACCGCCTGGTACGGCAATGCTCTGCCCACAACCGTAAGGCTCTCCAGAGGGTAGTGAGGTCTGCAATACGCATCACCGGGGGAAAACGACCTGCCCTCCAGGACACCACCCGATGTCACAGGAAGGCCATAAAGATCATCAAGAACAACAACCACCCAAGCCACTGCCTGGTCTATCATCCAGAAGGCGGGGTCAGTACAGGTGCATCAAAGCGGGGACCGAGAGACTGAAAAACAGCTCCTATCTCAAGGCCATCAGACTGTTAAACAGCCATCACTAACATTGAGTGGCTGCTGCCAACATACTGACTCATCTCTAGCCACTTTAATAATGAAAAATTGATGTAATAAATGCATCACTAGCGACTTTAAACAATGCCACTTTATATAATGTTTACATACCCTAGATTACTCATCTCATATGTATATATGTCTCTATACCATCTACTGCATCTTGCCTATGCCGTTCGGCCATCGCTCATTCATATATTTTTATGTACATATTCGTATTAATTCCTTTACACTTGTGTGTATAAGGTAGTTGTTGTGAAGATGTTAGGTTATATTACTTGTTAGATATTACTGCATGGTCGGAACTAGAAGCACAAGCATTTTGCTACACTAGCATTAACATCTGCTAACCATGTGTATGTGACAAATAAAATTAGATTTGATTTGAAACATGAAGTCAAGAGACCTGCTGATTGGCCACTGCGTAACAAACTAGCTGTGCCAAAAGCCCTGGTCTGACCTAGAAAGCCTATGTAAATTACTAGGTTGTTACGCACGATCGATATATCGGTGAACATATCGGAATCGTTCGATATTAGCTAAAAATGCCAAAATCGGTATCGGCCGATGTCTAGTTTAATGCCCGATGTGCAAAACCGATGTCAAAGCTATATAACGAAGGTACATGAAGTAATGACGCCACGTAAAATTTAGCGCTATACGTGCAACACAGCATTCCTAAACTAGCCCACAATGTCTGCTGTGTGATCAAGCAGTCAACAAGTCAAGCAGTCATTTGAAAAAGAAACAAAATTTCAGCGCGAAAACTCAATGCAAAATCCATTAACCGCTCTGACGGAACCCGGGCTGAAATTCCACAACATACGGTGATCACTACATAAATAGCCATATTAAACATTCATGAAAATACAAGTGTCTCACATGTATCGAAAGCCTAGAATATTGCTAATCCAACTGCGTTGTCAGATTTAAAAAAGGATGTACTGCGAAAGAATATGACGCGATTATCTGAGTATAGAGCCCCATAAAAAACATCAATTTCAAACAGCACAGGAGTAACATAATCACAAACTGCATTAAAATAAATTGTTTACCTTTGACGATCTTCGTCTGTTTGCAATCCCAATGCTCATTGTTACACAATGAATGATCTTCTGTTTGATAAAATCCGTTTTTATAGCCTAACACAAAACATTTTGTGAACCACTTGTGTCGTGAATTCCGTCTCATTCCATTTTGACTTTTCCAGTCATGTTTGGTTTGTTTGTAACATAATCAAATCTGATGGGTCACATTCTGAAAGAACCCGAGGATAAATAACCCACATAGATTGACTGTGACTTTTCTGGGTAGATAGCCAGAGCTCAATGCCCTTGTTTGAAATTAATAATATCAAATATTATTTGTGATTTTTGTTACATTTTAGAAGCAATATATAAACATGTAATGTCATGAAATGTGAGATGCGTCTGTCTGCTGCCCCACCCCAACCCACATGAAATAGCCTATTTGAGGCTGTTGAGGGGAGGGCAGGCCCACAACAATGGCCAAAGTGAAATGGAGACAGTAGATACAGCTGGTCTGTTGTAATATAATAAAGACAGTAGATCTAGCTGGTCTGTCATAATATATGTATTCTTATGTTCCCTGTACTCTATATACAGTATATCTGTTTATTATACCTGTTGATACAGGGCTCATATGTGAAACTATTCTAACTGAACATTTTCTTTCACAGTGACACTGACTCTGAATGGCAGCCCCCAGGGCCAAGGTGTCCATCCCCCACTGAAGCTGGTTCATCCAGCTCCTGCCACAAGTGGTGTTCATCTGCCCAAATTTATTTCTGCAGGCATGGATCTGACTCAGGGCCAAAAGGGCACAGCATGGAGTCGTCGCTGTGTTCTTTGCAAAAATAAGTCCCCCATCATCTGTGCCACATGCTTGGTGACCCTCTGCTTTACAGCAGAAAGAGACTGCTATGGCACCTGGCATCAGCAGCACAATATTGTGTAGAGCTTTGGCAAAGTGGGTGGGGTTATATCCTGCCTGTTTGGCCCTGTCCGGGGGTCTCATCGGATGGGGCCACAGTGTCTCCTGACCCCTCCTGTCTCAGCCTCCAGTATTTATGCTGCAGTAGTTTATGTGTCGGGGGCTAGGATCAGTTTGTTATATCTGGAGCACTTCTTCTGTCTTATCCAGTGTCCTGTGTGAATTTAAGTATGCTCTCTCTAATTCTCTCTTTCTCTCTCACGGAGGACCTGAGCCCTTAGGACCATGCGTCAGGACTACCTGGCATGATGACTCCTTGCTGTCGCCAGTCCACCTGGCCTTGCTGCTGTTCCAGTTTCAACTGTTCTGCCTGCGGCTATAGAACCCTAAACTGTTCATATTTACTATTGAGGTGCTGTCCTGTTGCATCCTCTACAACTACTGTGATTATTATTATTTGACCCTGCTGGTCATCTATGAACGTTTGAAAATCTCGGCCATGTTCTGTTATAATCTCCACCCGGCACAGCCAGAAGAGGACTGGCCACCCCTCATAGCCTGGTTCCTCTCTAGGTTTCTTCCTAGGTTTTGGCCTTTCTAGGGAGTTTTTCCTAGCCACCGTGCTTCTACACCTGCATTGCTTGCTGTTTGGGGTTTTAGGCTGGGTTTCTGTACAGCACTTTGAGATATTATCTGATGTACGAATTGCTATATAAATACATTTGATTTGATAGAGGACTGAGGGTCTTCCAAATATTGAAAGTGTGTAAATAGTTACCCATGTTATTTTGTAAATGTATATATTTTTTTCTTCATGTTTTCTTCCCATATTTTTTTCTCCATTGTTTGGGGGGGGGTGTTAGAATACCATTTTGGTATTTTGATATAGTTATTTGTTTCAAAATGTATACCTTCACCAATAAGGCCACTTGGGTACATTTGGGCTACTTGTGTGGGACACCTGTGGGCCTTCATGATAAATGTCATGTAGCACACTCATTTTGGAAGTTATCATTCTGAAACATTGCACAAGTACTCCTGCCCTCTTATGTTTTTCACTGAAATTGCCCCCATCATCCTATCTGAATGTTTGTTTTATCTTGTTCATTTTAAAGATGATGATAAAACAATAAAATTGTATTATCTAAACCAGATCTATTGTGTTATATTCTTCTACATTCAATTCACATTTACACAAACTTCAGAGTGTTTTCTTTCAAACGGTACCAAGAATATGCATATCCTTGCTTCTGGGCCAGAGCTACAGGCAGTTAGATTTGGGTATGTCTTCAGGCGGAAATTGAAAAAAGTAGGAGGGTAGCTCTAAGAGGTTAACACAGTGTCCAATGAAGGGTCAGAAGTATCCAGAATGGTGTCGTCTGCGTAGAGGTTGATCAGAGAATCACCAGCAGCAAGAGCGACATCATTGATGTATACAGAGAAGAGAATCGGCCCAAGAATTGAACCCTGTGGCACCCCCATAGAGACTGCCAGAGGTCCGGACAACAGGCTCTCCGATTTGACACACTGAACTCTATCAAGAAAGTAGTTGGTGAACCAGGCGAAACAATCATTTGAGAAACCAAGGCTGTTGAGTCTGCCAATAAGAATGTGGTGATTGACAGAGTCGAAAGCCTTGGCCAGGTTGATGAATACAGCTGCACAGTAATGTCTCTAATTAATAGCAGTTATGATATATCGTTTAGGACCTTGAGCATGGCTGAGGTGCACCCATGACTAGCTCTGAAAACAGATTGCATAGTGGAGAAGGTACGGTGGGATTTGAAATGGTCGGTAATCTGTTGGTTAACTTGGCTTTCAAAGACCTTAGAAAGGCAGGGTAGAATAGATATAGGTCTGTAGCAGTTTGGGTGTAGAGTGTCTGGGAATCTCAGACGATACAAAAGAGAAGTTGAACAGGCTAGTAATAGGGGTTGCAACAATTTCAGCAGATAATTTTAGAAAGACAGGGCCCAGATTGTCTAGCCCGGCTGGTTTGTAGGTGTCCAGACTTTGCAGCTCTTTCATAACATCAGCTATCTGGATTTGGGTGAAAGAGAAATGGGGAGGCTTGAGCAAGTTGCTGTGGGGGGTGCAGGGCTGTTAACCGGGTAGGGGTAGCCAGGTGGAAAGCATGGCCATCCGTAGAAAAATGCTTATTGAAAAGATCAATTATAATGTATTTATCGGTGGTTACAGTGTTTCCTAGCCTCAGTGCAGTGGGCAGCTGGGAGGAGGTACTCTTATTCTCCATGGACTTTACAGTGTCCCAGAACTGCTTGAAAAAGCTAGCCGTAGCTTTCCTAACTGCCTGTGTATATTGGTTCCTAACTTCCCTGAAATGTTGCATATCACGGGGGCTAATTCAATGCTAATGCAGAACGCCACAGGATGTTTTTGTGCTGGTCAAGGGCCAAGGGCCATATCTGTTCCTGGTTCAATTTTTTTTGAATGGGGCATGCTTATTTAAGATGGCGAGGAAGGAACTTTTAAAGAATAACCAGGCATCCTCTACTGACGGGATGAGGTCAATAACCTTCCAGGATACCCGGGCCAGGTCGCTTAGAAAGGACTGTTCCCTGAAGTGTTTCAGAGTGTTTGACAGTGATGAGGGGTTGTCGTTTGACCGCAGACCCATTACGGATGCAAGCAATGAGGCAGTGATCGCTGAGATCTTGGTTGAAAACAGCAGAGGTGTATATGGAGGGCAAGTTGGTTAGATGATATCTGTGAGGGTGCCCATGTTTACGGGCTTGTACCTGGTGGGTTCATTGATAATTTGTGTGAGATTGAGACCATCAAGCCTAGATTATAGGATGGCCGGGGTGTTAAGCATGTCCCAGTTTAGGTCACCTGAGGGGCCTGTTGGAAAAAAACCTCGGACAGATTATATCGGTAGTCCAGTCGTGATGGATAAGCAGGGCTTCATTGAGTAAAAGGGGCCCAGGCCAATTGGCAAAATAGGTATAGTGGAACGAGAAATTGGCCGATGGGCCTATTAGCTAACAGTCCGATATGCAGCGGCTAGCAATCCTGCCTGCTACTCTGTACCTCCTGGACTCTGACCTTGTTAATGATATTTTGCCTGCCCACGACCATTCTCTTGCCTGCCCCTTGGATTATAATAAATATCAGACTCAAACCATCTGCATCTGGGTCTCGTCCTGTGCCCTTAAAAGTTCATGCAAGTGACTGATTGAATAAATCCTCACTATCAATATCTGAATTTGGCAGTAAACCCAGAACCTTGTTGAGAGAAAAGGATCCCTCAGTTTCAAGGTCTCAGCTCAGAGAGAAGCCTCGTGAGGTATTGGTCTGTCACATACCCACTGGTCTAGTGTTTTAGAACCTGGATGTGTTCTAGACTTTTTAGGGAGGAGACTTTAATGTTAACAAGCATGAAACCAAGGCTTTTGGGGTTACAGAAGTCAACAAATGAGAGCACACGGGGAGTAGAAGTGGAGCCAGTATTCGTCGTCACATGAATGAAGAAAATATTAATTATGAAAGATGAATAAGCTAAATCATGCAAATATAAATTGTCAGTATCTAAATGAAATAACGGGAGTGCCCCATTAGAGCTCACATCAGACCAGTACTTTATGCATCTACAGTTGAAGTCGGAGGTTTACATGCACCTTAGCTAAATAGATTTAAACTCAGTTTTTCACAATTGCTGACATTTAATCCTAGTAAAAATTCCCTGTTTTAGGTCAGTTAGCTCTTTATTTTAAGAATGTGAAAAGACAGAATAATAGTAGAGAGAATGATTTATTTCCGCTTTTATTTCTTTCATCACATTCCCAGTGGGTCAGAAGTTTATATACACTCAATTAGTATTTGGTAGCATTGCCTTTAAATTGTTTAACTTGGGTCAAATGTTTCGAGTAGCCTTCCACAAGCTTCCCACAATAAGTTGGTTGAATTTTGGCCCATTCCTCCTGGCAGAGATGGTGTAACTGAGTCAGGTTTGTAGGCCTCCTTGCTCGCACTCTGCCCACACATTTTCTATACAATTGCAATTGAGGTCAGGGCTTTGTGATGGCCACTCCAATACCTTGACTTTGTTGTCCTTAAGCCATTTTGCCACAACTTTGGATGTATGCTTGGGGTCATTGTCCATTTGGAAGACCCATTTGCTTCCAAGCTTTAACTGATGTCTTGAGATGTTGCTTCAATATATCCACATAATTTTGCCTCCTCATGATGCCATCTATTTTGTGAAGTGCACCAGTCCCTCCTGCAGCAAAGCACACCCACAACATGATGCTGCCGGTTGGGATGGTGTTCTTCGGGTTGCAAGCTCTCCCTTTTTCCTCCAAACATAACGATGGTCATTATGGCCATACAGTTCTATTTTTGTTTCATCAGACCAGAGGACATTTCTCCAAAAAGTGTGATCGTTGTCCCCATGTGCAATTGCAAACTGTAGTCTGGCTTTTTATGGCGGTTTTGGAGCAGTGGCTTCTTCCTTGCTGAGTAGCCTTTCAGGTTATGTCAATATAGGACTTGTTTTACTGTGAATATAGATAGTTTTATACCTGTTTTCTCCAGCATCTTCACAAGGTCCTTTGCTGTTGTTCTGGGATTGATTTGCACTTTTTGCATCAAAGTACATGACGGCTGCGTGGTCCCATGGTGTTTACACTTGCATACTATTGTTTGTACAGATGAATGCGGTACCTTCAGGCGTTTGGAAATTGCTCCCAAGGATGAACCAGACTTGTGGAGGACTACATTTTTTTCGGAGGTCTTGGCTGATTTTTTTTTCTCCCATGATGTCAAGCAAAGAGTTTGAAGGTAGGCCTTGAAATACATCCACAGGTACATCTCCAATTGACTCAAATTATGTCAATTAGCTTATCAGAAGCTTCTAAAGCCATGACATAATTTTCTGTAATTTTCCAAGCTGTTTAAAGGCACAGTCAACTTAGTGTATGTAAACTTCTGACCCACTGGAATTGTGATACAGATAATTATAAGTGAAATAATCTGTCTGTAAACAATTGTTGTAAAAATTACTTGTCATGCACAAAGTAGATGTCATAACCGACTTAGCAAAACTATAGTTTGTTCACAAGAAATTTGTGGAGTGGTTAAAAAACGAGTTTTAATGACTCCAACTTAATTAAGGGTATGTAAACTTCTGACTTCAACTCTAAGTTTGACTGTGACACCCATTGCTGAAAGGTGTATAAATGATTCATGTTTCAGGCTAGGCTCCTAAGTTCCAGTGAAGGGAATCCTTAACGCTACAACATACAATGACATTCTAGACGATTCTGTGCTTCCAACTTTGACAATGCCCCTGTGCACCAAGCGAGGTCCATACAGAAATGTTTTGTTGAGATTGATGTGGAAGAACTTGACTGGCCTGCACAGAGCCCTGACCTCAACTTTATCGAACACCTTTGGGATGAATTGGAATGCCGACTGCGAGCCAGGCCTAATCGCCCAACATCAGTGCCCGGCCTCACTAATGCTCATGGCTGAATGGCAGAAAGTCCCCGCAGCAATGTTCCAACATCTAGTGGAAAGCCTTCCCAGAAGAGTGGAGGCTGTTATCGCTGCAAAGGGGGATCAACTCTATTTTTTAAGTCCATGATTCTGGAATGAGATGTTCAATGAGTAGGTGTCCACATACTTTTGGTCATGTAGTGTATGTGTCACATTTGTTTAGTTGGTGTTTGAATTTCTAATATATTGGTATGCAGTGACACAGGCTACATAACCATCTTGGTCACATTAAAAAAGTATTACTGCATTTCTAAGCAACGATTGTGGTGAGTTATCAGTGTCAGTGGTCTACACAGAGATGTTAAACATTTGTGTGTGTGTGTCTGAATCTTCTCATAACTATGGATCAAGAGCGTTCTCTCCCGCTGGGAGATACCTGCCACGTCAGACATAAAAACCATATTGGCAGAATGACCCGACAGATCCTTGATGAGGAGGAGGCCTGTCTGACTACCATAAGGACCCGGAGAGGCCTCCCTCCATGGTGCCTGGGAGTCTGTCGGCAGACTTTGTTTTACATTTTAGCTGTTCATTATCATTAACCAACCCAGGCTGGTTTCATTATTGGGCTTTCCAGACTTCAATATATTCTCAGTAAATATAGAGTATGGTTTCATATTCTAGGATTTTTCATCTCATGGCTCCTGCAACTGAATGAGGCCGGTGCTATTCTTTGCAGGGTTATCCATAGGGATAGTCACGTAGCCTCAATTCATACTGAAAGAGTTAAGAAATTAAATCTGGCATCTACACAAGTTTATAAAAGTATTTTGGGATCTTAGAGAGTGTTAACACTCCCGTAGGGCAGAATGTCTTTAGGCAGATCAGATTCTTTCATTTTTATTTCTCATTAATACTAGTCAAGTATGCGGGATATATCCTTAAAAGAAAAACACTGAACAACTACTGGTTATCGATAACTACACAGGTACAGGTGGTGCACACACATGAGGGTCATTCAAAGCCTTTGGACTTGTGAATAAATTGTATTATTCTGAATATATCATTTATCCTCAAAAATATAATAATCTGCATAAATTGAAGCCATTTGTCATATTAAGCATTTTGGGCAGCTCTTGTGGTCCAGGAAATCTTTGCATTTTTAGGAATAAATAACAGTAGTGAGACATGAATCTTACATTTTCATTTGACTAGTGGAATATGGAGTAGAGCTGTCAACTTCTGCCCTGTCCTCTCTTCCAACCCACTCTTTGCCTGGTCCCAACATACTGTTTACAACAACAAAGTTATGAAGGAGATTACCACTCTCCTCTCCAAGTTCTCCTCTCTGAGGCCGTGTTGTGTTCCCTCTAGAGTGTTAGATTCTGGGAACTCGCCGCAACCCTCGGCAGACCCACTGTGACAAACGGAGAGAGAGAGGGAGGAAACAAAGCCAGAGCACAATGCCCACAGATTGCTCACTCTGGCACAAGATGTTCTGCCCAAAATCCAGGCCCCTTTTTTCCCCTCCACGTTGGCAGGAAGTCTGAGGATCATGTCTCTCTCGATAGGCAACAAGCTGTGGGAATCTGCTGAGGGACGGGGGGTGGCAGGGAAGGGAGACATTGAAGGGAGGAAGGGAGGATGGTGATGATGTGCTGGTGGGGGATAAGGGATGCTGGAGACTTGACAAGGAAGGGGATCAATGGGAGAGAGAAAAGGAGGGAGGAGGGAATCATTTCAATCCAGAGAGACAGATACTTCCCAGCCAGAGAGAGAAAGAGAGAGAGACGGAGAAGCAGTGCCCTGGTTGACTAGTCATAATGGGGTATGGAGTAGCAGCATCGCTCTTCCATTTCAGAAAGTTAAAGCAAAGCCCACAGCATTCCTTTCATTGACAGAGAGCGAGACAATTTCTCAACGTTGTGTGTGTGTGTGTGTGTGTGTGTGTGTGTGTGTGGGGGGGGGGGACCACACTTACTCTGCTGAAGCTGGGTTTAGTGGGCCAAATACTAAGTTACAGATACATGGTACGTTTTCAGTTTTTTTCAGTGCAGTTAATTTGCATGTCATTGCAAGATACAATGATGGAAAATCAAATAAGGACAGAAAGCATGCATCTAAGTGCAACAGTATAACTTTAGACCGTCCCCTCGCGCGAACCAGGGACCCTCTGCACACATCAACAACTGTCACCCACGAAGCATCGTTACCCATCACTCCACAAAAGCCGCGGCCCTTGCAGAGCAAGGGGAACCACTACTTCAAGGTCTCAGAGCAAGTGACGTCACCGATTGAAACGCTATTTAGCGCGAACCACCGCTAACTAAGCTAGCCATTTCACATCCGTTACATAAGCATCATATAATTTCAATGGATCCACATTTACAATAAATAGAAAGACCTTGCAACTCATACCGGTCATACATAATGCACATGTCATAGGCTACATATGCTCTCATTATTATCTGAAATCATTGATACCATGTCAGAATGGCCCTGAGTAATGGATGACTCCTCCACAGCCCGGTAGATCTCAGGATAGATTTTTCCCTCCACTAATGCTAGTAGCTAAAAACAATAAGCTAGCACTGCGGCTGGGGGTTTGTTTTTAGCTAATTATTTGACGTGAAATACCCCTCCCCTGCCTTCCTCTCCATAAAGGTGTGCTTAAGTTCGGCTGGCAGCTAGCCGATGTTGGCTAGGCGAACCAAACATGTGTGCTCGCATACTCCTTAAAAGACCTTCGCCCTAAAAATGAGAAAAAAGTGTCAACAGTACTGTTTATACATTTTTAGATGCTGTGTAGCCAGTATACACTTCCTCAAAATAGTAAGAATTAATCTAAGATAACTCAAGAAATCGGTCATTAATTGTGACATTTTTTTCCCGAGAAGATCTTAGTTGTGCAATTTTACATCTAACTAAGATCTTTGGTGCAGTATTTCTCAATGAAAAAATGTACATGGAAATGACTTGAATGACAACGAAGACGTTACTAAAGAATCCCAACAGTACACCAATCACGGACGAAGGGGCGTAGACTTCGGCTCTTGAACTTCGGCTGGCCTTGAGTAAAAATGCTCTTACAAAAAAATATTGCCGTTTTGAAATGGTAGTAAAAGTGCAGTAACTGCAGTCGACTGTGATATTTTGGACGTAGTGATTGCAGAATAACTGCAGTGTACTGCACTCTGACCACAATCTTTTTCATAAGGGTTGTGTGCCCGAAGTCCAAAATTAACAAAAAATGACATAATGCCATCATAATACTGTATATGCACAAACTTTTCCAAACTGTTTCAGCTGGGAAGCATGCGGACGCCTTTAGGAAGCTTGACAGCCAAACACACTCACCCATGTGCACACCGTATAACAATCCCCATGTCTTTCTGTCACAGCAACCCCTAACTACCACCCTGTCATAAACAAAAACTGAGTTCCATCCTAGCTAGCATTACAATTCTTTATAACGACAACCTTTGGTATTATAAACTTCACTGAATGATATAAGAAGTATATTGTGTCTAATGTAGTCCAGCCCCTTAAATGGTAGAAAATAATAGGTTCTGTTTGATGAATACTCTGAAAGAATATATACCCCACTTGTCCTACAAAGCTATGGGGGAAATAGGCCAAATAAGTCCTGAAATGTATTTGGTAGACTGATTCGGTTCTACAATCCTGGACAGGCATGTGCACAACAATAATAGTGGCATATAAATTATCTGGAAACTAAGACCCCGTATTTCATTTTGGTGCAGAATGCCTTAATAAAGAGGGGTGTATTGATGTTCCGATAAAGTGGATATTTCTCTAGGTGTGAAATGAGAGGGGAGGACTGAGCCTTAAAGTCACTTTATTACTGCTGAGGTGTAGTGAGAGTCAATCAGGACTGGTCGAGCCCCAGAGCCAACAGCTCCTGGTGTTGTTTCCCTCTGTTAGCATAAGGTTACTACAAGCTTCACTCCGTTGATCTACGTGTGTGTGTGCATGTGGGTGGAGTAGTGAACACCGTTTGGTAACATGACATCCTCGTTGGTCCCACTCCCATTCACAAGAGGGCGATAGGAAGAGCCTCCTTCCCTTGCTTGTAGCAGCTAGCTGGCAGCCTGGCTAACTGGCTTTAGTCTGGCTAAAAACATAGCAAACTAGTTAGCCTTTTTAGCTTCCCACATCTCATGTGAAATAATCAGATGTATATATTTTTAAAAGAAGCCCTGCCAAATATTATTCTACTTCCCGGTGTAACCTAAAACATGATCCCAGTTTGATATGCTGCTTGTGTATTCATTCCCATATCAGCTAAAATAGAACGTCATCATGTTTGAGTAATTGAGAAAGCTAGTTGGCTACAGCAGGTTCTACCATTTCACAATAACCTGTAATCACTAGTTATTAGTTATGAAATAAAATACCTTATTGGGTGATTTCTTGCTGTTTGGTTTACTGTTTGAACAGTCGATGAGATTATATTTGGTTATCATTGCAAAATAGGCTACTTTGATAAATAGCCTTCAGAAAGTATTCATACCCCTTGATGTATTCCACATTTTATTGTGTTACAGCCTAGATTCAAAATGGATTAAAAGAATACAATTTCTCACCGTTCTACACACACTACTCCATAATGACAAAGTAAAATATTTGTTTATATTTATTGAAAAATAAAAACAGAAACATATAATTTACATATGGGGCAGCAGGGTAGCCTAGTGGTTAGAGCGTTGGACCGGTAACTGAAAGGTTGCAAGTTTCAATCCCCAAGCTGACAAGGTGCAAATCTGTCGTTCTGCCCCTGAACGAGGCAGTTAACCCACTGTTCTTAGGACGTCATTGAAAATAAGAATTGGTTCTTCACTGACTTGCCTAGTTAAATAACGGTAAAATGAAAAAAATTAAAAATAAATCTACACCCCTGAGTTAATACTTTGTAGAAGCACCTTTGGCAGCTATTACAACAGTGAGTCTTCAACATTTGCAAATTATTTTCAGAATTCTTCAAGCCTTGTCAAATTGGTTGTTCATCATTGCTGGACAATATATTCCATATATTCCATGAAGATTTAAGTAAAAACTGTAACGCTGCCACTCAGGAACATTCACTGTCTTCTTGGTAAGCAACTCCAGTGCAGATTTGACTTTGTGTTTTAGGTTATTGTCCAGCTGAAGGGTGAATTCAGCTCCCAGTGTCTGAGCCAGGTTTCTTAAAGTGACCATCTTTGTAGTGACTGGGTGTATTGATACTAGAGGTCGACCGATTAATCGGAATGGCCGATTAATTAGGGACGATTTCAAGTTTTCATAACAATCGGAAATCGATACTTTTGGACACTGAAAAGTAGCTCTTCGTTGTGCATCAAGCATTGCGCTGTTTATGACTTCAAGCCTATCAACTCCCGAGATTAGGCTTGTGTAACCGATGTGAAATGGCTAGCTAGTTAGCGGGGTGCGCACTAATAGCGTTTCAAACGTCACTCTCTCTGAGACTTGGAGTGGTTGTTCCCCTTGCTCTGCATGGGTAACGTTGCTTCGAGGGTGGCTGTTGTCGTTGTGTTCCTGGTTCGAGCCCAGGGAGGAGCGAGGAGAGGTACGGAAGCTATACTGTTACACTGGCAATACTAAAGTGCCTATAAGAACATCCAATAGTCAAAGGTACTGTATATGAAATACAAATGGTATAGAGAGAAATAGTCCTATAATTCCTTTAATAACTACAACCTACAACTTCTTACCTGGGAATTTTGAAGACTCATGTTAAAAGGAACCACCAGCTTTCATATGTTCTCATGTTCTGAGCAAGGAACTTAAACGTTCGCTTTCTTACATGGCACACTTTTACTTTCTTTGTTTTTGCATTATTTAAACCAAATTGAACATGTTTCATTATTTATTTGAGGCTTAATTGATTTTATTGATGTATTTTATTAAGTTAAAATAAGTGTTCATTCAGTATTGTTGTAATTGCCATTATTACAGAAAAAAAAGGCAGATTAATCGGTATCGGCTTGATTTGGTCCTTAATCTGTATCGGCGTTGAAAAATCATAATCGGTCGACCTCTAATTGATACACCATCCAAAGTTGAATTAATAACATCACCATGCTCAAATTGATATTCAATGTCTGCTTTTTACATTTTTACCCATCTACTACCAATAGGTGCCTTCTTTGCAAGGCATTGGAAAACCTCCCTAGTCTCTGTGGTTGAATCTGTGTTTGAAATTCACTGCTCGACTGTGGGTCCTTACAGATAATTGTATGTCTGGGGTAGAGAGATGAGGTAGTCATTCAAAAATCGTGTTGAACACTATTATTCCATGCAACTTATTATGTTATTTGTTAAGCACATTTTAGGCTTGCCATTACAAAGGGGTTGAATACTTATTGATTCAAGACATTTCAGCTTTTAAATTTTAATAATTCCACTAGGACATTATGGGGTACTGTGTGTAGGCCAGTGACAAAAAAATCTCATTTGAATCCATTTTAAATTCACGCTGTAACACAACACAATGTTGGAAAAGTCAAGGGGTGTGAACACTTTCTGAAGGTACTGTAGCTATAGTGACAACACTGTCCCAACAGCTGCGGAAGGAATGATACGGCGTCTTCATTTTCAGGTAGTAAAAAAGTATGTTGAATGCCGGAGCATATTGTGAAGGAAAACGACATTGCAACACTCTGAATCCTGCATTAGCGTAGATCTTGTAGTAAGCTATAGCGCTAGGCTAACCTTAGCGTATTACCACACTAGCACTGAGCTCCTAGCCAACCGCATGTGTCTTTAATTAAACTCATTGTGCTCGGGAAACTATTTTGCAGGATTGAGATTTCCATATGCTATAAACAAGAAATGGAGTTGGCTTTTTTTCCATTAATTCACGTGTCAATAGGATACAGATTGTAATTCCCAGTCCCAGGACACACACACGCTGACACACTCATTCTCACACACACAGCCTGACAAACATAGCCACATGGACAGCCACACACATACACCTGACCCACTCACTCAGACACCAGCTAAAACCCCACCCACATATACAATGCACAAACAAGCAGAAGTGCTGACAAAGAGATAAACACACACACACACACACACACACACTTCCTCACTATCACACACACTGCCTCACTCACACACGAGACACACGCAGACTTGTTTAACATGCGCAGAGGTCACATCCTTTCTCCAGCTCTCACATCTGGCGTCCAGCGGACTCCATTACACGGCTCTGTGGTACTGTGTACTGTCTGTCATCCCCCCAGGAGCCCCCGAGACAGCCAGCAAGCCCCCTCCAGTGATTTACTTCCCTTTGTCTCTCCACACTCCTGCTCCCAATTGTCTCTTAGGGAAGAGAGGGGGGTGGAGCACGGGGAGGGGGTTGGTCCCCCTCTGACAACACACACACAGGACTGGTAGAGAATATTTGGAATTGAGTGCCATGCTATCTGTTGTCATTTTTCAAAAATAAAGTGCCATGTACCAAGGACAATAACATTGTTTTGGTTAAATGGACAAAACCAGTGGTGCAACAAGTTTAATTTCTGTAACAGATTACATATGTGGCCAATGCACTTTACTGACTCTATTGGAGAAAGAGAGAGAGAGGGTTTACCTTTAAATACTCTGGCAGATATTTGGCGGAGAGATTCATGAGCTGTGGAAGGTGTGGCATACACATTGAGCAATAAATCACGTTGGCGCCACCGGGGAATATTTATGTAACACGGTGCACTGCGCCGGCGATAGACCCTCTCTACAGATACAGCATGAATGCAACCGAGCAAACATATGTTTCTCACACCGTAACACGTCTTTTGACTGACAACCAAGGAACAGCCTTGCTTCCCCGGTCCCCTTGTCATTGGAGCTCCGATTCTTACTGAATGGCAGCAGGTAGTCTCAAATCCCCTGGAAGAAAACATGCCCTTTCTCCATAATCACCAAGAGACACAAAAGCAACCGTGCAAGTCCTTCAGGGACATAGAGTGCCACCCACGACACTAATGAACGCTGAAAAACAAAGGCCTTTCATTGGACCCTGGAGACCCCAGTGACACTGGAGCTGATGTCATTGTGCTGCTTCAGTCACAAACCGGTAAGGCCTTGTGACATGACCATGGCAACAGAGCTAATTATTCCTGGTGAAAATTAGAAAATTATAAGGTGCTTGAACGACTCAATGAGTATCCTATCATCATGTTACCTTCCTTATTGAGTCAAAGTGTGGAGTGTCATGACTTGTAGGGATCACCCCTACATTGTTTTATGTATACACTTATGCCCTCTCAACCATGTATGTCACAGAAAGTCCAAAGAGACAATATGTTTAAATCAGAGAAATCAATAGAAAACATGTTATCTCCGACTCGTTCCCTCTCTCCCCCTTTCCACCACATCCCTGCCAAGCCTGTCCGCCATGAAAAAGATATAGTGCCCTTCACTTCTGCCTGGGATGGGACAGAGTCAGCGGGGGCCTTTTATTCACCACAGAACACTGCCAAACACTTTCATGGTCATCACTTCCTCTGGGTCCTCTTGGACCATCTCACTCACTGCCTTTTGTTGGGCCTGGACAAAGAACAGCAAACTGTCCTAAGATTCCCCCGATAGATCAAGAAACTAGGAGGATGGTCCTAGAACACAGACTGATGCTTGTGCCAAATGGGGGAAGAAAAGCCCTTTTTCAAAATATACATTTGTCTGACTGCAATGCAATTGCCCATGGCTGGAAGTCCCCCCTCAACGATAACATGCTTGTTCTCTGACTACAACACGGCCACTGCAAGTCACCTAGAAGTGAAAATATGCATTATGCTAAGAACCTCCTTCATACTAGCATCTCATTAATGAGGGTTTTCCAGTAAACATGGAAAGTGTAGTCACATAAAGCCAGCATAGGAGGATGTAAACATGTCATACAAGGATTTTCCAGCCACGAGTGGAACAGTTAAGGATTAACAATACTTGCAGAACCTTGAAGAAAAAACGTGCACCAATGAACCAATGGCTTCAGGAATACAGACTTTTCAGTTTATTGGTTTCCCTCTAGAATATCACCTCCCTCCACAACTGTATCTCCAAGACGAATATTCATTCACTGACATCTTTTCTCACTCTCTTAACTCATCACCGTTAATTGAACGAGTTAGCCATTAGCTTCAAGCTGATGCAGAGGCTAATACTATGGGTGATGGAGAGAGAGAGTGTAATTTTGACGAATGAAGGTGGAAACCATTACAGTTTAAATACAGTGTACTGCCATCAAGACAAAGTGTGACTGGGAGAACATGCTCATTCAAGGACCAGATAATACATCTTGAGCCCTCTGTTGACTAGGCAATATGTCTGGATTCAAACACTGCCTCGTCAATTGTGGGACGAGTGGGGGAAATGGGACATATTTCGAAATAAAGCAGAGGAGTTTTCAAAGTCAGTCTGCTGGCTCTGATTATAGCTTGATTGTGCACCATGCCTCATTTGAATTTCAAATGAGGTTTATAAATAAATGAATACAAAAACTAATTGGAAAACAACTCGCGATGCACACTTTGACAGCCCCGAAGTCTTGTCAGAGTACAGTAAACATCCTCTGACATTGGCATATCAGATTTGAAAGCCCAATAGTGATAGGGAACAGGAGCAACGATACTTTACCTTTACCGCCGCTTCAACAAGCCCATAACACAAGTCGTTGCACATCGATTACATAAGTCAGGGGAGACAAATGAGTTGACTCCGATTCTAAACCGCCAAAGGGTGGCTGGTAAAATGACTACGATCTTTTTTCTTCCAAATGCACTGCCAACTATATAGGATGGGCAGGGTGATATGTCAGCCAAAAGTCTCCATCTGCAAAGGCTGTGTAGCCTTCTTCAGATGGCAAGGCTTGATGTCTGATGTTGACAACTAGCTCAAGTGGTCTGAATCTGCTTCCAATTTATAGCTGAACTAAGGCAACCATTTCTGTGATGAGACCATTTCCTATAAGAGCTGCACTCCCATTCAACTCTCGTAAGCAGTAGCGCCCAAAATGCTAGACTTGCTGATTCTAATGGCTCTTTATAGAGCAAGGCCCTGACAGCTTTGGCTCATGCAGTTTCACATTGCTGAAGGATGAGGGCACTGCCTTTGGCTCAGAGATCTCGCTGCTTTGGTCACCACTTGGCCTGCTCATATTTCCCAAAAGCGCTTGCTTGCGCTCTCTGAGTGGAAAAGCCCACACAGAAAAACTGAGTATAGGGGAATCCTGATTGCATTAGGTGTTTTTAGTAATATATGCGTAATTATTTCATCTTGAATACAGTTATGGAAGTTTTGTGGTCCAACGTACTGTCATGGGTGCCATGTTTCAGGATTTAAAGGACTTTCTGCATCTTCACAATGCCTTTGCCAGTGGCAGAAAAATTAAACATAAGCACTCAACAGCAGGGCCCTACAGTGCAACCATTTTACTCGCATACGTGCCTAAATACTTAGCTGTGAAAAACCTGGAATTTCAATTTAGGAGCACTAGCGCGCCTAAAGAAATTAAGCATTCTACAGTACCTGCCTTCAGAAAGTATTCACACCCCTTAACATTTTTCAAATTTGGTTGTGTTAGAAGGTGGGATTCAAATGGATTTAATTGTAATTTTTTGTCAACGATCTACACAAAATACTCTAATGTCAAAGTGTGAAAAAAAATCTAACATTTGTAAAGAAATTATGAAAAATAAAACACTAATATATATTGATTACATAGGTATTCAAACCCATGGGTTGAATCACCTTTGGCAGCGATTACAACTGTGAGTCTTTCTGGGTAAATCGCTAAGCGCTTTGCGCATCTGGATTCTACAATATTTGCACATTATTATTTTTAAAAATTCTTCAAGTTACTATATGTAAGGTTGGTTGCTGATAAAAGCTAGACAGCCATTTAACTCTTGCCATCGATTTTCACTTTTTTTTCAGTTTTACTTTAGTGATTTATTGCAAACAAGATGCATGTTTTTAAAATTATTTTTATTCTGTACAGGCTTTCTTCTTTTACACTGTCATGTAGGTTAGTATTGTGGAGTAACTACAATGTTGTTGATCCATCCTCAGTTTTCTCCTATCTGTAACGGAATTCCTCTTCTTCAGAGGAGCGTGCAGCGTGGTAAGTGTCCATAATGATATATTTAATAAATCAACAGAACACTGAACAAAATAACAAAAGTACAAACAAACAACCGAAACAGTCCCATATGGTGAAAACACTAACACAGGATACAACCACCCACAAAACACAATAGAAAACAGGCTACGTAAATATGGCTCCCAATCAGAGACAACGACTGACACCTGCCTCTGATGGAGAACCATACTAGGCCAAACACAGAAATATAACAACAGAACAAAACCTAGAAAAACAACATAGAATGCCCACCCTAACTCACGCCCTGACCAACTAAAATAAAGATATAAAAAGGAACTAAGGTCAGAACGTGACAGTACCCCACTTCACCATAGTCTCGGCCCACTTATGTGGCACCTTAGGAGTGGCAACCCTAGCAACGGGTCCCGAATGGACGGGAGATTCCGGCAGGACCGGAGAGGCGGGAGACTCCGGCAGCTCCGGAGTGAAGGGCGATTCCGGCAGCACCGGAGTAACGGACGGCTCCGGCAGCTCTTGACTGAACGCCGGCTCCGGCAGCTCCTGAATGACCGGCAGCTCCGGCAGCTCAGGACAGACGGGTGGCTCCGGCAGCTCAGGACAGACGGGCGGCTCCGGCAGCTCAGGACAGACGGGCGGCTCCGGCAGCTCAGGACAGGAGGGAGACTCCGGCAGCTCAGGACAGGAGGGAGACTCTGGCAGCGCTGGACAGGAGGGAGACTGGCAGCGCTGGACAGGCGGGAGCACCTGTAGGGAGGAGACGGAGAGACAGCCTGGTGCGGGGGGATGCCACCGGAGGGCTGGTGCGTGGAAGACGCACCGGATAGACCGGACCGTGGAGGCGCATTGGAGGTCTCGAGCACCGAGCCTGCACAACCCTACCTGGTTGAATGCTCCCTGTAGCCAGGCCAGTGCGGCGAGGTAGAAAAACCGCACTGGGCTGTGCTGGCGAACCGGGGACACCATGCGTAGGGCTGGTGCCATGTACCCCGGCCCGAGGAGACGCACTGGAGACCAGATGCGCTGAGCCGGCTTCATGGCACCTGGCTCGATGCCCACTCTAGCCCGGCCGATACGAGGTGCTGCGCTGTAACGCACCGGGCTATGCCTGCGCACCGGGGAGACCGTGCGCCTCACGGCATAACACGGTGCCTGCCCGGTCCACCTCTCTCCACGGTAAGCACGGAGAGTTGGCTCAGGTCTCCTACCTGACTTAGCCACACTCCCCGTGTGCCACCCCCCAATAAATATTTGGGGCTGCCTCTTGTCCCAGCCGCGCTGCCGTGCTGCCTCCTCATACCACCGCCTCTCAGCTTTCGCTGCCTCCAGCTCTGCTTTGGGGCGGCGATATTCCCCAGCCTGTGCCCAGGGTCCCTTGCCGTCCAGAATCTCCTCCCAAGTCCAGGAGTCCTGAGATTTCTGCCGCTCATTACCACGCTGCTTGGTCCTCTTTTGGTGGGTGGTTCTGTAACGGAATTCCTCTTCAGAGGAGTAGCAAGGATCAGACCAATGTGCAGCGTGGTAAGTGTCCATAATGATATATTTAATAAATCAACTGAACAAAATAACAAAAGTACAAACAAACACCCGAAACAGTCTCGTATAGTGAAAACAGGATACAACCACCCACAAAACACAATAGAAAACAGGCTACCTAACTATGGCTCCCAATCAGAGACAACGACTGACACCTGCCTCTGATTGAGAACCATACTAGGCCAAACACATAGAAATATAACAACAGAACAAAACATAGAAAAACAACATAGAATGCCCACCCCAACTCACGCCCTGACCAACTAAAATAAAGACATAAAAAAGGAACTAAGGTCAGAACGTGACACTATAACAGCCATTAAACTCTAACAGTTTTAATGTCACCATTGGTGAAATCCTTGAGCAGTTTCCTTCATCTCCGGCAACTGAGTTAGGAAGGACACCTGTATCTTTTGTAGTGACTGGGTGTATTCATACACCATCCAAAGTGTAATTATCTCTGTGGGAAACAAAAATGAGGTAGTCATTCAAAAATCATGTTGAACCCTATTATTGCACACAGAGTGAGTCCATGCAACTTATAAATGTGACTTGTTAAGAACAGTGTTACTCCTGAACGTATTTAGGCTTGCCATTACAAAGGGGTTGAATACTTATTGACTCATGACATTTCAACTTTTTTTAATTTGTAAAAATGTCTACTTAATTCCACATTATAGGGTATTGTGTGTAGGCCAGTGACACAAAACTTCAATTGAATCAATTTTAAATTCAAGGTGTAACACAAAATGTGGGAAAAGTCAAGGGGTGTGAATACTTTTTGAAGGCACTGGAGCTTTATTACCTCAAATATTTGTCATTGTACTCCTACATTTCTTTGTCTGCGCCTATATTTTTCAACTTACTGTAGGTGCAAACGTGCTTCTTATAAAAAAGATCAGCGTAGAGCCCTGCACTGGTCAAAACTAATTTCCTTTGGTCCAGACATTTAATGATTCTGACAGTGTTATGACTAGGACCTAAAGGCCTTGAGTTATTTGAAGCCTATGGCGTTCCTTGCTCTCTGTGGTTGGCGTAAAATGAGAATGTGCATTGACGGTATACTGGAGAAAGTGAGAGAAGAGATCAAAGACCACACATGAGTTAATTATTTATTATGGGGTATGATCTAAAATGTCCCATGCCAAGCAAAATAACTTGACGCTAATTACTAGGATCGTGAAAAACATTAACAGCCGATTAATGCTGGGAAGCTCAAGATACATTATCACCTAGGTTTGTCAAATATTCTTAAGCACAAAAATTATTGGATCGCTAACAGACTTCACACTCTTCAGTTTCTGAATATGCTCCAAGACTTGTTTGCCAGCGTCAGGTTAAGAGTTAAGAGTTTGTTGGGGGGGGTAGATGCACATTAATACAGAATCCCTCCAAAACAGAGTGAAGAAATTACAAAGATTGAAAGCTCTGGCCCCTCCAGATGTGGTGAATAAACAGCATACCTCACATGGGCTCCATGTGGATCTTGCAGCAGGAAACAAAGACCATCCTGCTCGAGGTTTGAAAAATAAAATGGGGAAGCCCACATAACAGAACAGAGGCATTCACTTCGTTCTCGACAGACGAACGGGATGGTAAACAGAATACATTATCCTCCCCGTACTTATGCCCGGCTGATAAAAGGCATTCTTTGTCTCTTGTTCTCTCAGCCTATACTTTCCTAAATTTCACACGTTTTTTCTAATTAGGCGCAGCTGCTTTTTATATACGGGTATTAGAGCAACAGAAGTCTGGAGAGAGAAAATAAAAAACTCCAGGAACTTTATTTTAACAGATGGAGGTATTATCTATGTGGCTTCTCGACCCAAAGCACATCTCTCCTGAAATAAAAGGTGGATTGGAGGGGGTAGACATTATATTTCAAAAAGAGACGTTGGAAGGAAGTGCATGTTTCAGCGACAAACTTTGGAAAATGTAATTGACAACTGGTGAGAATGGGGGAGAGAGAGAGACAATGATGCGTTATTTGGCGATGAGCAGTGTGTGTTGTCACTGCTGAATCCCAATTGCAAACCTCTTTTCCCAGGACAGCCCCATGTATCCGACGTTAGGAGGTGATTTTTCCATTGTCAGCAAATGCCAACATTCATTTACACCAGCACACTGCTTCTGAAAAGAGTCTTGCGGTTCATTCGCCGAGGCGGTTCACTCTCTAGAGAGATATTTTAATGATCCCGTCCACCTGTCATTCTTCCTCTTCTCTGGAGTTTATGGATGGACGTACCCAGTGGCACCTCCATACTCAGATTTAACTATTCATCACATTACTTACACCCGATTACATGCACCCACGTCTTTCCTTCTTGACAGCATATCTCAGATTAGCCACATTAATACAATAAGTTCCACTGTCAATGCTCCAGAATAAACATGTTTAATTGGATTGTCTCTCGCTGTTTATAAGTGAGAGATTTGAATGTAGGCCTACGATCACAATACGTGTAATAGGCTATACTTGACATTAAAGTAGATCTTTCAGTGGTTGAAATGTAAGCATATATTCCCGTAACACATTAGAATTGTCTGGCATTGAGTTACATTATTCTCTTTCGACATCTCAACTTTCACACTAACTATTATCACTATGTTTTTTATGCAAATGTGTCCCCCAGAGGTGCCAGATACACCTGTTTGGAATAAGAGGGCATTAAAATTCACTTGACATCTAAGTCAGCTTCAATCACCCAACTGCAGTTATGATGGCTTATCCATGTAGTGTCCTGTAGTGTATCCAATACAATATATAGAGCTTTGATAGCAAACGTGGCAAAACAGTCCCCAGTCTCAAGCAAAACACTACTGACCTACACAATCAATGTAGTGGAAATGGTGATGACAGATGATAGTTCCCTCAATGCAGATAGACAATACAATCACAAACATAACATGTTGATAGCATTATATCTTCAACATGTTCACACAGCAGGCTGTAGAAAACATGACAAACAGGAAATTGATACTACTGTCAATCATCTGCCGTAACTAAGACTGTAGGTAGACCTAGGGACACCAACACATCTTTACATTGTAATTGTTCATCTATTTTGTCTGTGAAATATCAAAACAAAACAAAACAAATCAATTCTGAAGTATGGGTTTCCCCTCTCCTTAGAGGGCTCCCGAGTGGCGGCGCGTTCTAAGGCACTGTCTCAGTGCCAGAGACGTCACTACAGACCCCGGCTCTGTATCACAACCGGCCGTGATCAGGAGTCCCGTATGGCGGCGCACAACTGGCTCAGCGTCGTCCGGGTTAGGGGAGGGTTTGGCAGGGGTAGGCCGTCATTGTAAAATAAGAATTTGTTCTTAACTGACTTGCCTAGTTAAATAAAGGTTAAATAAATACTGGAGAAGCTGTGTCTTAACCTCTGCAGGGAGATGATAACATCCTCTGTGAAGATTTACGTCCAGAAAAGTTTGTTGACTTCCACTACATTTTATTAATGCCCATTGGGCCGGATTAGAGGTTCGTCATCGTCTCATTGGCTTTCCTCTGGCTGCAGGGCAGTCCTGGAAATATATAAAAGTTGTTCAATAAGGCTGTTTTCTTCTCCTGCAGCCTTATACGGACTTCAGACAGCGTCTCTAACTTATCCTCCGCCCCAGGAAAGAGCCGTGCAAGCAACATCCTGCCCCGTTAAGTCATAGACGTGGCAAAAATATATACAAGTTCAAATGTGATTTACTGCTTTTAAAGTGCATAAAGTTGCTTTTAAGACTAATGCAACTCTTCCCATATGCTGTTAATTCATTGTGATCGCATATTAGAGGAGAGGATTTGCAGATCGTCCTGTTTTTCCACCTGCCTGTTAATATGCTACTCCGTAAATGTATAATCTTGGGCAAATGTTGTTTAATTAGAGTATTATGAACTTTGCAGAGTTGGTGTGTGTGGGGATGGGGTTACTCCCATATATGTTTGGATTAGTACAAGGTAAATCGGCATGGGGCTATGTGATCACATTAAAATAGTATATTCTGTGCCAGCAGCGGGGCAACGGCTCTCATTCCCTGGAAACCCTCCTGGTTACAGTGCGTAGCGAGCACACTGTCCAATTTAGCTGAATGGCAGTTAATTGACCACTCTCTTCCAGCACATGGGAACATTCTCGGATTTCCTGTAATAGTAAAATGCTGTTATGTACAGTATACAACAGAAAGAGAGTGCTTATTGCTTCCTTTTCCTGGAAGGCTAACATGGGCAAAGAAGAGGAAACTGGAGCTAACAAGCTAAGCAGCACCTCTCAGTGCTCAGGCTCTCTGCTGTGTGAGAACAGAACAGCCAGAGTGTGTGGTATAATCATTAACTAAGTTATTGTGTGCCACAGCCCATCTGTGACCCACACACAGCCATCCAATCTCAGCGCTGCTGCTAATGAAAAAATTAATCTGGATTGCTCCATATTCAAACTGTACATATTCAAAGTACATGTGGTGGTAGACTGGGATGGTCAATGGTGTGTGCCTTAACTGTGTGTCTCTGTTTGGCACAATAGCGGAATACCTTTTAATACAACTCAAATGGAAAATGCCACATTTTTCTCTGTGCTCTGAGTGTAACACCTCAAGGTTTGAAATGTCCTGTTCTTGAAAATAGTTTTCCATAAAAGCGACATGGCTTCTATTTGAAAAGTGCCACAATTTATCAACATATATTGAGAGCTACATGGCCTATAAATAAAAGATTACATCGCTGAATTAATAGAGGGATGATTTAGACTGAGATTGCATCAGATCTGGAGCACTACATTTGGGAGCTTCAGGGCCTCTGTAAAAATATTTTGGGAGGGACAGAAGAAGGGAGACAGGAAGAGAAAGAGATATACATAGCGAGAGAGAGAGAGAGATGTTCTCCTCTATACAGTAATAATTTTCAGCTTGAGCCCTGTCTTCTTCGCTCATATACCTCTATTAATAAACACTACCTACATGTACCTGTCATGGTTGACATACCACAATAGGCAGCTTGTGTTAGCAAACATAAAGGAACACTGGCATGCTGTCTTCTTCCTACATTAACAGTTATGCATTGTATGGGATGTATCCTTCCTTTTGCAAGGCTACTTCACCTGTGCTTTCAAATTTCTTCTGGCATAACTTCAAAAGCTAGAGCAGCCCCCTTCTGAAGTCTCAAGAGGGGTTGAACAACCTACAACGCCCCCTAAAATATGGTTCTACACACACCATACACACGTTCATTTCTGGGTCAGATGTGAGTGCACTAGAACATCACTGTCCCTGTTAGTACCCTCCATGCTGTTTAAGGTGTCCTGACTCAGTCCTAATCTCCTATGCATTAAATGGGAGGAATAAATTAGGTTCTAGTTGGGCTACAGTAGTGACTCTGATCTTCATTTGAGTTTGAATCAGGGAGATAAAAATTAAATTAACAGTCTTTCAAAAAACCTGAGTGTTTTTTTCCAAAGGAGTATTTGACCTTCATACCAATGTGGCTTGGGCCGGGGAGAAGAGTTTGTCTCCCACACACACACACACAGCTCAGTAGACAACTACTGTATGTGAGCTGGGAAACAAACATACTGTTTGGCTGTTTTCATTAGTGGTCAATGGATTTAAACCTTGAGGGCGCCTATCAGCCCACTGTTAAAATCTCCCCACACAGGCACCATTGTTACGCCACTCCACACTTTCTGCTTGACTTGAGATCCTGTTTTGGGGCGGTTTGTCATAGGATGGTACCGTTTTCAAAGAGTGCTACAAGCAAATCAGACAGGGGCCTGATTGAAAAAGGGGGTTGAGGTCAGGAGCAAAATCAAAGCATTATTAATTTGCCACAGAAGCTTCACCTGCACAACTTTGGACAAAAAATACATGAAAGCCTTTCATTTAAACTTTGTCGTTTTTTCATCATCACCCTGACAAGAGTATATCCGTTCCCATATCTCTACAAATCTATATATAGTTGAAGTTGGAAGTTTTACATACACTTAAGTAACACTCGTTTTCAACCACCACTTTTCTAAAACTCGTTTTCAACCACTCCACACATTTTTGTTAACAAACTATAATTTTGGCAAGTCGGTTAGGACATCTACTTTGTGCATGACAAGTCATTTTTACAACAAATGTTTACAGACAGATCATTTCACTTATAATTCACTTGTCAAAATTCCAGTGGATCAGACGTTTACATACACTAAGTTGACTGTGCCTTTAAACAGCTTGGAAAATTCCAGAAAATGATGTCATGGCTTTAGAAGCTTCTGATAGGCTAATTGACATAATTTGAGTTAATTGGAGGTGTACCTTTAAACTCAGTGATTCTTTGCTTGACATCATGGGAAAATCAAAAGAAATCAGCCAAAACCTCAGAAAAAAATTGTAGACCTCCACAAGTCTGGTTCATCTTTGGGGCAATTTCCAAACGTCTGAAGGTACCACGTTCATCTGTACAAACAATAGTACGCAAGTATAAACACCATGGGACAGCGCAGCCGTCATACCGCTCAGGAAGGAGATGCATTCTGTCTCCTATATATGAACAAACTTTGGTGTGAAAAGTGCAAATCATTCGCAGAACAACAGCAAAGGACCTTGTGAAGATACTGGAGTATCTCCATAGTAAAACGAGTCCTATATCGACATAACCTGAAAGGCCGCTCAGCAAGGAAGAAGTCACTGCTCCAAAACCGCCAGAAAAATGCAGCATCTTGTTGTGGGGGTGCTTTGCTGCAGGAGGGACTGGTGCACTTCACAAAATAGATGGCATCATGAGGAGGCAAAATTATGTGGATATATTGAAGCAACATCTCAAGACATCAGTCAGGAAGTTAAAGCTTGGTCGCAAATGGGTCTTCCAACTGGACAATGACCCCAAGCATACTTCCAAAGTTGTGGCAAAATGGCTTAAGGACAACAAGTCAAGGTATTGGAGTGGCCATCACAAAGCCCTGACCTCAACCCTAGAGAAAATTTGTGGTCAGAACTGAAAAGCATGTGCGAGCAAGGAGGCCTACAAACCTGACTCAGTTACACCAGCTCTGTCAGGAGGAATGGGCCACAATTCACCCAACTTATTGTGGGGAGCTTGACCCAAGTTGAACAACTCGGTTGACCCAAGTTAAACAATTTAAAGGCAATGCTACCATATACTAATTGAGAGTATGTTAACTTCTGACCCACTGGGAATGTGATGAAAGAAATAAAAGCTGAAATAAAGCACTCTCTCTACTATTATTCTGACATTTCATATTATTAAAATAAAGTGGTGATCCTAACTGACATAAGAAAGGGAATTCTTACTACAATTAAATGTCAGGAATTGTGAAAAATTGAGTTTAATGTATTTGGCTAAGGTGTTTGTAAACTTCTGACTTCAACTGTACTTATTTCCCACCATCTCCATGCAAAGAATTGTTCAATTTCCATATCTCTATAAATGGTATCAATGTAAATGGGAGTGGAACAATGCTGTTTTGGCCTTATCCACAACTCAGAGTTAGTCATGAATCAGAAGAAGGGTTTCTGTTAGACTGAGCTGAGATGAAGATGAAGAAGCAAGCAGAAACCTTATTCAGCGTGGGTTTCAAACTGCCTGGTATAGTCTCTCTCATGGCCATGTTGTTGCTGGTGGGGTTGTTGCCTGTTTTGGTAGGTGCCTACTCACTGGACTGACCCCACCACACTAGCGTGTCCCACCACTGTATGGAAGGATGCTACGTGGGGGACATTATACAGGGGGTATGCAGGGGTAAAGGGGAATAATGGCTTAATTAAAACTTATTATGGATTGACGGCATTATTTCGACGTCTGGATGATAAGCGTGCCCAAAGTAATCTGCCTGTTACTCAGGCCCAGAAGCTAGGATATGCATATAATTGGTAGATTTGGATAGAAAACATTCTAAAGTTTCCAAAACTCTCTAGTTATAACAGAACTGATATGGCAGGCGAAAACCTGAGGAAAATTCATCCAGGAAGTGTTTTTTTTATGTGGTTATTTTCAATTGAATGCCTATAGAGTATCTAATGGGTTACGACCCAGATTGCAGTTCTTATGGCTTCCACTAGATGTCAACAGTCTTTGTTTCAGGCTTGTTTTCTGAAAAATGAAGAAGAATGAGACCTTTCTGTCTGTGGACTAAGGAAGAATGCAGAGCTGGTTTGCGTGCGTGACCCAGTGCGCGCCCTTCGTTGTTTATCCTTTCTATTGACGAAGCTATTGTCCGGTTGAAAAATTATCGATTATTTAGACAATTGACAACCTGAGGATTAATTATAAACATCGTTTGACATGTTTCGACAAACTTTACCTGTACTATTAGGATGTATTCGTCTGCATGTTTTGCCTGCCAGTGGATTACTGAACAAAACACGCCAACATATTATTTTTTATTTTTTAACCTTTATTTAACCAGGCAAGTCAGTTAAGAACACATTCTTATTTTCAATGATGGCCTGGGAACAGTGGGTTAACTGCCTGTTCAGGGGCAGAACGACAGATATGTACCTTGTCAGCTCGGGGGTTTGAACTCGCAACCTTCCGGTTACAACGCTCTAACCACTAGGCTACGCTGCCGCCCCGATATAAAGAGAGACTTTATCGAACAAAACAAACATTTATTTTGTAGCTGGGACTCTTGTGACTGCAACCATATGAAGATCTTCAAAGGTAAGTGATACATTTTATCGCTATCTCTAACTTTTGTAATTCCTTTACTTGGTTGTAAAATGTTTGTATGCTTTTTGTAAGTCTTTTTGAAATCTGACAAAGCGGCTGGATTAACAAGAAATTCATCTTTAAGCCGATGTATAACACTTGTATTTTTTATGAATGTTTATTATGACTATTTCTATATTTTGAATTTGGCGCTCTGTAATTTCACCGGATGTTGTCGAGGTGGGTCGCTAGCGGAACGCCTGCACCAGAAAGGTTAACATTCTGATGCTGCTACCATCTTGGATATGTTCACTCTTAACTCTCCCTCTTCTTCTTCTTCCATGCAGGTGTAGGAGAAACTGAAGAGAGGTTCAAGCAACCTCAAGCAACTTCAAAGGGCATAACCAAGGTTATGGAGTTCATGCAACGTCAGAGAGAAATGGCAGTTGACAAACCAGTCACTTCATACGTACTTCATAGCACCTTTATAAGTAAGCATTGTTCCCTAACTAACAGACAAAGTCAACTGCAGCTAGTCAGTACGGTGCTGCAAATTCTGCAAATTTAGTCCAAAATGTATTTCAACGTTTTTCAAGTGGCTTGTTCATAAATGTGTGTGTGTGTGGGGGGAATCAGTGTGCCTCTGCCGGGGAATCAGTAGCTATTGACTGATCTGACAGAGCAGATAATGGGGTGATGTGAGGCAGAGTGAGGTAGCTAGCGGTGATCCATTAATGAGCTTATGCTGCCCTGTTCCCATTGATCCAGGCTGGGAAGGGCTAGCCTGCAGCTTATGAGCACAGACACCACCATTTATAGTCCCCCTATGAAACCCTATAGAGGCCTCCAAAACACCCTGATGGGTCGAGCTCAATTACTGAATCTACCCAGAAAATGTCAGAGTACTGCATACTTCTATACTGAATTCTTGACATGCCTCACTGTAATATATCTACTGTTGTACATACAGTATCATTCTTCATATATATCTTTGGTGTATATACGCATAGATGGCATTTAGATTACTGATTGAGTTATTTGGGTTGTTAATTGTATTCATTCTTGATTTCTTGTTTTTGATCATTTGTGTTCTTGTTTTGATATTTTACCCCCTATAACATCTGCTGAACTGTGTATGAGACCAATAAACTTTGATTTGAGTTCAGTCGGTTTCCCATTTTTAGCATTACTTTTTACCTCTAGGCCAAATCGATAAACACTAGGTAGACATCCTACCTAGTAATGATAGTATTACGTTTAGACAGTGTACCTACGGACAGTAGTTTGGAGCTATAATTTAATAAGCAAATTACTTTATGTAGAAAAGAGTATTTCAATGGAGGAAGTGATTCCAAAATAGCACATAGCGAATACGACCACCCCTTAGAAATACACAATCAAATGCTCCAGACAGGATGTCTAAACTAAATAAGTAACAGAAAAGACTGTGGTTCACCATATTCGTGTCAATCTTCCCACGTCTGTCACTTTAAAAATAAACCATCTGCTAATGGTCATAGGGCAATGGCTACGGCTTTGTTGGAAAGTTGACCCCCCGAAATGCCTGTCTTAAAAACTAACATGGCTCTCGACATGAAGCTGTCCTGGTCACTGATAAAACATACCAAGCTGGCATTAGTGGTAAATGGGCTGAATTAATAGAAACCTCTCCACTCGACGGTACGAGAGACAGAGAGCCACAGCTAGAACCTGAAGCAGCCCAGAGGTCTGGTTTGAATTGCACTGACCCGGTGTCAGCTCTCAGGTTTCATTGGCCTCTAATGGCATAAATCAGACCAATCCAGTCTCTTTGGACAAAACGCATTCCAATTTGTCACCGGCTAATAGGTGCAGACACAACAAATTAAAGCTCGTAAAAAATTACGCTCCGTTTACGAGAGAGTCTGAATTAGACACAGACAGGTTAGGGAACATAACTAGGGCACTCTACAAGAGGCCATCTCAAAAACATCTCACACATGCAAATGTATACTGTATTCGAGACTTCAAATACTTAGGCTCATTTTGGCATTGTTGCTGTTGCATCAGAAGCTGGAAATAACAGGCTTCCTGGAAAGAAAACACTTTTTTTCAAGAGTTGTCTTCTTTTCAAGTGTTAATGATCTGATTATTTTTGCACATACGTTTTTGTTATGGAACTCTAATTCGAGATTATTGGCACTCTAATTTTGGATCATTGGCAAACAAAGTGGTTTCGATGGGCCTCTTACAGGCTTGGGCTAGACCATAAAAGAACAGAATCCCTCACCTCTTGTACACACAGATTTCGATCAACAGTTTGGATCAACATCACCAACAGGAGGCTGCGCTGGTTGCCATGGCAACATATTTTGCAACTAAGAGAGCCGGAAACACACTAATGGGGGCAGTGCTGACTTCAGAGAATGGTAGGCCGTTTTTCACCAGACTTATTATTTGCTGACATATCATTCACACACCAAACATCAAACTCTGGCAGCACTTTTTGAGTTGGGTGATCATTTGTCAGTTTTGGCATAATTAGGATATACAGTACATATTGTATTATCAGAGGTCAAAACATGTCCAACGTTATTTATTTTCCAAAGGGCACTTTTTCCAAAGTACTAGAGAAAGACCTTTTAACTTGTGCTTTTGACAATGTACCAAAGTAACAGTCAAAAGGTCAAAGATTGGAACAGTGACATTATAGAGCCCAAAATAGGCACTGAAAGTACCTAGGAATTATTACTACTGTCACTAATCCTTTTGCCAACCAGCCTTTGTGCTACAGTATCATCCTACACCCTTGCTCATCTTACCCTCAGCAGACATAAACAAAGATGATCGATCTCTATTGTTGAGCCTTATTTTGCTTTTTCAACAACAGTGACTTTAGTGTGTGTGTCAACGGAATTGGTTTTCAATAGAGGCCGTGTGAGGTGGCTGGAGCGCCAAAACAGTATTTTGCTGAACGCTACCAGACTAAGTGGAGTGTATAAATGAGAGGGATATTGTAATGAAACATTTCAAAGGCTACGGATTTGGAGAGCTGCTGGGTGCGAAGGAAAGGTAGGGCTCGACAAGAGCCCTACCTTAACTTGCTGACGCACCCGGGCGGGCATGGTGACAAGGATGGTGTCAGGTAGCACCTAGGTTAATAAGATTTCTCACAAGGTTGAAACGCTAACTGATTTACTGGTCTGATAAATTACCGGTACATGTCCTTACATCTTGTTTGAACAAGGAAGATATTAGCTGTGATTTTGCACATACACCCCCCACTTGCACAGCCCCCCAAAATAATGGCTGTTTCAGACGTGCCTAGGCAATATATTTCCTTTCTAATTTTGGTCATGCCAAACTGTTACAAATGTTACAAATTCAGGAACACCTACTAATTTAACATCAGCAATAACACAGAGTTTCCCGTTTCATGCTGATGGATTTCTGGAGTTAGGGTCAGAAATTGAATATTCTCACTCCCTTTAAGTACAGTACACTTCTAATAACATTAACTCGTCATGGGAAGGCGAGTGTCTTTCATGAAGATAATTTCCCTACACATACAGACGGTGGTAAGACCAGTGTGTGTGTTAACTACTGTGAGGGAGGAGAAGAGGACAATAAGAGAGAAGGAGGAGGAAAGCAGGCCCCAGCCCCCACCCTCCTCCCTTTCCCGCCCATCTAATGGATGGGTTTTGTATACATTCACTTCCAGCACTCAACACCTCCCTTGGCACAGAGGGGGGAAACTAAGGCTCTTTTTACCACAATTAAGCTGCGATGAAAAGTGTGTGGCTAGTTTTACAGGACCTGTTTAACCAAAAACAATGTGGGGCCTATGTGATGGAGGAAGACTAATTGGGTCGAGACGTTCTCTGTTCCGCAATAGGCTTCGAGAGTAAGAGGATACCTGTGGGATATACAGTTCTTTTGTGTTTTCTTTGTTTTAGTGTTGGTCAGGAAGTGAGCATTCTATGTTGTGTGTCTAGTTTTCCTGTTTCTATGTTTGGCCTGATATGGTTCTCAATCAGAGGCAGGTGTTAGTCATTGTCTCTGATTGGGAACCATATTTAGGTAGCCTGTTTTGTGTTGGGTTTTTGTGGGTGGTTGTCTTCTGTCTTTGTGTGTCTGCACCAGACAGAACTGTTTCAGTTTTTCACATTTGTTCTTTTGTATTTTGTAGTGTTCACGTTTACCGTCTTTATTAAACATGATGAACACTAACCACACTGCGCTTTGGTTCTCTCCTTCGTCCACAGAAGAAAGCTGTTACAGTAGTGATGACTCCACCTCTAAGGTTACACAGGGTCTGACTCGGATGACTTTATCTGAACATGAATCAGTCATGTTACCATGTGTTTTACAAAGGAAGGACTGAGTAGGTTTACAGAGCCCTTGTGCAATGACAACATAACTAGTTCAAAATCATATTGCCACCTGAAACATATCATGCCGGATACACAGTTGGGTGGAGCGGAATAGTGTACAGCGCAACAGTACCACTTACTAATGCTCATTGTAGAAACTTGCTGCTTGGAGGTCAGTTCGATCAGTAAATAAGACTAGTATCATTGATGTATTAATTCCAGGAAGCTAGACAAACACAAAGTAAGAATCTTTCCAGTGAACTTTGAATATAAGAGAGCTTAATCATTACAAATTGTCCTCTCCGGGAGACTGGTATATACTCTCTGAAGCAGGGCGAGGAAGGCAAGGCAACAGGGAAAGGACAAGGTGACAGGGTAGCTGGACAAATCTTATCCTGCATGTCTCCCACTATACTTTCAACTGACCTTTTAATTAACGTGAAGCATAGTCACGGTCGGGTTGCCAAAATGACTTGCTGATCCCAAACACCAGCTGAGAGAGGGGGGACAGAGAGAGAAAAAGAGGCAGAGAGAGAATGACAGAGCAAGCAGGCTCATACCTCTCAGTTGTGCTCGCACTTCTGTATACCATCAAAGGGGGATTTGAGAGTTTACAAGTACACTCTTTCTTTTGGACGGTCACGACAGCAGGGGGATGCTAGGTCTGCCTGGCTGAAATGGATTCACTGCACACAGGCGTTGATATATGACATGGCAAACTGAATTGCCTACCAAGACAGCTGTGGCAAAACAAAGAAAAAATAAATCTGGACGGTTCTGGTTTCAAAAAGATGTTGCAGTGACATGAGTGATGTAAGATTCTCCTTAGCTTTAATTTCAACACCATGCTTTTAAAAATCAAGATAGCATGGGTTTTCCAAATGGCAGGTCTAAATAAAATGAACACATTCCTCATTGTAGGCTATGAGTTTCAAAGGTGTAGCAGCTTCTCCAATGACTCTGACAAACCATAGGGAGTCATTACTCTAGCCCACATATGTTGGAGGACATGGCCTTTCAAAGCCATCCATCACGGCTGGCTGATGAAAATGTCAAGCCAGCTTGTTTAGTCCGAGTCCTAATGTCAGCTGCAGGTAGCGAATTTCTAGACACTGTTGTCAAACGGCATCAAAAACACACTGACTGACCTTTGAGATGTAATGCCTTGAAGCGATTTTCTCTTATATTTGTTATTCCCGTATAAAAGAAAGTATAGAGAGGACCATGAAGAATAGACTAGTCAACCATTATAAACACAGAAAGCTTGGGAGCTGTAAAAACAACGGACTTGTCCATATTTGTGTGAGTCTTACTGAATTGTTACAGCACAGGCTCAACTATATCATAAAAATATAATATTTTTCTTCTATAAAAATCATGAGTATCAAATAAATTTTTTGTCTGCTAAATATAATATGTATTACGAAGCAATGAGTAATTGTAAATATATATATATATATATATATAAATATATAAAATTTGGGGGGTACTAGATCCATTAATTTCACTGTAGCATTGGCCCCCTGTCGGACACGGACAAATTATACAAGATACAACTCACAAGGCCCAAGCGCTTTGTTTGGTACAATTTGTGTCCATATTAGACAAACACATATTTATTGAAAATGTTCTTGTATTTGACCTTTTTAGAGGTCCGGGGGGCTGATGTCAAGTCCTACAGAGACTATACATGTTTTTGGATTCTCCTGGACCAGACAAGTAAAACAGTATCTTGCAGTTCAATCTACCTCACACGGAACTCAGTCAATAGCTGTTGACATCACGAGCCTCTCTTAGTCAATGAAAATTTAGCAGGGACTCTTACGAAAACTAGGTTGTGTAGTACCGCTTACATCCACTAGATAATACACACCACTGGGCGCACAGCAGCGAGCGGAAACACATAATGTCAGACTAGTTTTTGGGGGGGTTATTTAAACAGCCTAGTACATGATTTCAGGGACAATGATTTTTGTCAGCTCTAACGGTTTTAAGTTATAATTATTTGTATTTATTTATTGGGAACATTTTAAATAGGAAATTAACATTCTAAGTGTATTGTTTGAGGCTATATGGGAAAAATGGCAATACATAAATGGAGCATCTCTTACTAGGTCATAAAAACTTGTAATTCTCATTAAATTCCTCTGTTTATTCTGTGTTTAGAAAGACACACAAACCCAGTGGAATGCATGGCCTGCAATGCTTTAAATGGGAGGGCAATGATCAACTGAGTTATTGTTAATCTGGTTGGATAAATCTGATACTATTTTCCATTTCCACTGGAACATTTATTAAAAATCTCCTACCGCAATGGCATTAAATTCCACTCAAAGTAAATACACAGAACAAAAATATAAACACAACATGTAATTGGTCCATGTTTCATGATCTGAAATAAAAGATCCCAAAAATGTTCCATATGCACCAAAAGCTTATTTCTCTAAAATGTTATGCACACATTTGTTTACATTCTTGTTAGTGAACATTTCTTCTTTGCCAAGATAATCCATCAACATGACATGTGTGGCATATCAAGAAGCTGATTAAACGGCATGATCATTACACAGGTGCATCTTGTGCTGGGGACAAGAAAAGGACACTCTAAAATGTGCAGTTTTGTCACACAACACAATGCCACAGATTTCTCAAACTTAGAGGGAGTGTGCAATCGGAATGCTGACTGCAGGAATGTCCACCAGAGAATTTAAGGTTAATTTCTCTACCATGAGCCGCCTCCAACATCGTTTCAGAGAACTTAGCAGGACTTCCAACCGGCCTCACAATCTCGTTGTGTTGGTGAGTGGTTTTCTGATGTAAACATTGTGAACAGAGTGCCTCATGGTGGCGGTGGGGTTACGGTAAGGGCAGGCATAAGTTACGGATAGCAAACACAAATGCATTTTAACAATTGGCAATTAGAATGCACAAAAATACCGCAACAAGAGCCTGAGGCTCATTGTGAGGCCCATTTTTTAAGGTATCTGTTTTCCCAGTCATGTGAAATCTATAGATTAGGGCCTAATGAACTGATTTCCTCATATGAACTGTAACTCAGTAAAATCTTTTAAATTGTTACATGTTGCATTTATATTTTTGTTCAGTATTCTGTAGATAGTACATTTTACTTGATTATAAACCAACCTTATCTACTGGAGTAAATGTAATATTTAATGTTATTGTGGTTTTTAATCGGGATAGAACTTGGAAGAGATGTGCAAACAACAGAAAACTTTGAGTCATCATTCAGCAAGCCTTTTCTCTGGAATAATCTAACTCTAAATGAATCCATGCTGTACCACAGTGGCATCACTGTAGCATCACTGTAGCATCAGGTGGCCCTGTGGCAGTTGTCTGAGATGGAAAGCCACAAAGGATGATAACCAATATCGGCCTACATGTAATTTCTCGACACGTACTGTATATTTCCCTACTGGAAGGGACAGAGAGGTGTCCTATATACTTCTAAAAGGAGGGCTGGGACGACTAATCTTGTTGACAAGCAGCCGCAAAATAAGCTCCTGTGCTGAGGAGTTCAGCATCATCATTAGTAGAGCCATCAAGGTGATTTTCCAGATCCCTGTCAAGTTAGACTTTGGACTGTTTTCACATTGTGCTCTACACTACTGTATAGTATGTTCCATTCAGGAAGCCAAAGCTGTCCCGCTCTCCCCACTACCACTGACAGTCTAGATAGTGAAACAATTGAATTGGCTCCATAGGAGTTTGACAGGGGGGCGAGGGCGGAAAGTCCCCTTTACAAAGTGCTTAATTCATTATTATTGCATAACAGAATTCTTTGTCCCGCTCTCTCCTTCCACTCTATTGTCTAATGGATTATCCTCTTCTTCCCAGACACCCAGGAGAGTTATTGATGGTAACTGTAATGGTGGAAGGCAAGTGGTTGTTATATGGAGGTGGGGAGTAGGGTAGAGGAGGAGGGAAGCACATATGCATAGTAAGACATCGTTTGGATGCCGAGATACAGGGCAGGATGGAGTGGGGATGATCAGTCCCAGCCAAAAGTTTGGGCACACCTACTCATTCAAGGGTTTTTCTTTGTTTTAACTATTTTGTACATTGTAGAAGAACAGTGAAGACATAAAAACTATGAAATAACACATGGAATCATGTAGTAACCCAAAAAGCGTTAAACAAATCAAAAAATATTTTAGATTTAATTTTTTTTAAAGCAGCCACCCTTTGCCTTGATGACAGCTTTGCAAACATTTGGCATTCTATCAACCAGCTTCATGAGGTAGTCATCAGGAATGCTTTTTCAACAGCCTTGAAGGAGTTCCCACATATGCTGGGCACTTGTTGGCTGCTTTTCCTTCACTCTAACTCATCCAAAACTGTCTCAATCGGGATGGAGGCCAAGTCATCTGACACAGCACCCCATCGCTCTCCTTATTAGTCAAATATGGGTGAAAGAGCATATGTACACACAGTTGAAGTCGGAGGTTTACATACACTTAGGTTGGAGTCATTAAAAGTTGTTTTTCAACCACTACACAAATTTCTTGTTAACAAACTATAGTTTTGGCAAGTCGGTTAGGACATCTACTTTGTGGATGACACAAGTCATTTTTCCAACAATTGTTTACAGACAGATATTTCACTTACAGTAAATTATATCACAATTCCAATGGGTCAGAAGTTTACATACACTCAATTGACTGTGCATTTAAACAGCTTGGAAAATTCCAGAAAATTATGTCATGGCTTTAGAAGCTTCTGATAGGCTAATTGACCTCAGTTGAGTCAATTGGAGGCGTACCTGTGGATGTATTTCAAGGCCTACCTTCAAACTCAGTGACTCTTTGCTTGACATCATGGGAAAATCAAAAGAAATCAGCCAAGACCTCGGAAACAAATAACTGGTTCATCCTTGGGAGCAATTTCCAAACGCCTGAAGGTACCACGTTCATCTGTACAAACAATAGTATGCAAGTATAAACACCATGGGACCATGAGGCCGTCATACCACTCAGGAAGGAGACGCATTATGTCTCCTAGAGATGAACGTAGTTTGGCGCGAAAAGTGCAAATCTATTCCAGAACAACAGCAAAGGACCTTGTGAAGATGCTGGAGGAAACAGGTACAAATTTATCAATATCCACAGTCAAACGAGTCCTATATCGACATAACCTGAAAGACCGCTCAGCAAGGAAAAGGCCACTGCTCCAAAACCGCCATAAAAAAGCCAGACTACGGTTTGCAACTGCACGTGGGGACAAAGATTGTACTTTTTGGAGAAATGTCCTCTGGTCTGATGAAACATAGAACTGTTTGACCATAATGACCAGTGTTATGTTTGGAGGAAAAGGGGGAGGCTTGCAAGCTGAAGAACACCATCCCAACCGTGTAGCATGGGGGTGGCAGCATCATGTTGTGGGGGGGCTTTACTGCAGGAGGGACTGGTGCACTTCACAAAATAGATGGCTTCATGAGGAGGCAAAATTATGTGGATATATTGAAGCAACATCTCAAGACATCATTCAGGAAGTTAAAGCTTGGTCGCAAATGGGTCTTCCAAATGGACAATAACCCCAAGCATACTTCCACAGTTCTGGCAAAATGGCTTAAGGACAACAAAGTCAAGGTATTGGAGTGGCCATCACAAAGCCCTGACCTCAATTGTATAGAAAATGTGTGGGCAGAACTGAAAAAGCATGTGCGAGCAAGGAGGCTGACTCAGTTACACCAGCTCTGTCAGAAGGAATGGGCCAAAATTCAGCCAACTTGTTGTGGGAAGCTCGTGCAAGGCTACCCGAAATGTTTGACCCAAGTTCAAATATTTAAAGGCAATGCTACCAAATTGAGTATATGTAAACTTCTGACCCACTGGGAATGTGATGAAAGAAATAAAAGCTGAAATAAATCATTCTCTCTACTATTATTCTGACATTTCACATTCTTAAAATAAAGTGGTGATCCTAACTGATCTAAGACAGGGAATCTATGCTAGGGTTAAATGTCAGGAATTGTATAAAACTGAGTTTAAATGTATTTGGCTAAGGTGTATGTAAACTTCCGACTTCAACTGTAAGTATTCAAACCCTTTACTCAGTACTTTGTTGACGCACCCTTGGCAGCGATTACAGCCTTGAGTCTTCTTGGGTATGACGCTAAAAGCTTGGGGAGTTTCTCCCATTCTTCAAGTTGGATGGGGAACGTCGCTGTACAGCTTTTTTCAGGTCTTTCCATGTTCGATTGGGTTCAAGTCCGGGCTCTGGCTGGGCCACTCAAGGACATTCAGAGCTTGTCCCGAAGCCATTCCTGTCTTGTCTTCAAATCTAATTTATTTGTCAAATACACATGTTAATGCAAGTGTAGCGAAATGCTGGTGCTTCTAGTTCCGACCATGCAGTAATATCTAACAAGAAATATAACCTAACAATTTCACAACAACTACCTTATCCACACAAGTGTAAAGGAATGAATACGTATATGTACATAAAAATATATAAATGAGTGATGGCCGAACGGCATAGGCAAGATGCAGTAGATGGTATAGAGTACAGTATATACATATGAGATGAGTAATGTAAGGTATGAAAACATTTTTGAAGTGGCATTGTTTGAAGTGGCTAGTGATACATTTAATTACATCAAGATGGCAAGATGCAGTAGATGGTATAGCGTACAGTATATACATATGAGATGAGTAATGTAGGGTATGAGAACATTATATAAAGTGGCATTGTTTAAAGTGTTGTTGGTGACAAGCTGAATTTCTTCAGCCTCCTGAGGTTGAAGAGGTGCTGCTGCGCGCTTTCTTCACCACGCTGTCTGTGTGGGTGGACCAATTCAGTTTGTCCATGATGCATACGCCGAGGAACTTAACTTTCCACCCTCTCCACTAATGTCCCGTCAATGTAGATAGGGGGCTGCTCCCTCTGCTGTTTCCTGAAGTCCACAATCATCTCCTTTGTTTTGTTGACATTGAGTGTAAGGTTATTTTCCTGACACCACACTCCGATGGCCCTCACCTCCTCCCTGTAGGTCGTCTCGTCATTGTTGGTAATCATGCCTACATTGTAGTGTCATCTGCAAACTTGATGATTGAGTTGGAATCGTGCATGGCCACGCAGTCGTGGGTGAACAGGGAGTAAAGGAGAGGGCTGAGAACACATCCTTGTGGGGACCCAGTGTTAAGGATCAGCGAGGTGGAGATGTTGTTACCTACTCTCACCACGTGGGGGCCCGCCCGTCAGGATGTCCAGGACCCAGTTGCACAGGGCGGGGTCGAGACTCAGGGTCTCGAGCTTAATGACGAGTTTGGAGGGTACTATAGTATTAAATGCTGAGCTGTAATCGATGAACAGCATTCTGACATAGGTATTCCTCTTGTCCAGATGGGTTAGGGCAATGTGCAGTGTGATGGCGATTGCGTCGTCTGTGGACCTATTGGGGCGGTAAGCAAACTGGAGTGGGTCTAGGGCGTCAGGTAGGGTGGAGGTGATATGATCCTTGACTAGTCTCTCAAAGCACTTTTTGATGACGGAAGTGAGTGCTACATGGCGGTAGTCATTTAGCTCAGTTACCTTAGCTTTCTTGTAACAGGAACAATGGTGGCCCTTTTGAAGCATGTGGGGACAGCAGACTGGGATAAGGATTGATTGAATATGTCTGTAAACACACACCAGCCAGCTGGTCTGTGCATGCTCTGAGGACGCGGCCGGGGATGCCGTCTGGGCCTGCAGCCTTGCGAGGGTAAACACGTTTAAATGTTTTACTCACGTTGGCTACAGTGAAGGAGGTTTTGATAGCGGGCCATGTCAGTGGCACTGTATTGTCCTAAAAGCTAGCAAAAAAGTTGTTTAGTCTGTCTGGGAGCAAGGCATTGTGATCCGCGATGGGGCTGGTTTTTCTTTTTTAGTTCATGATTGACTGTAGACCCTGCCACATACCTCTCACGTCTGAGCCGTTGAATTGCGACTCCACTTTGTCTCTGTACTGACGCTTAGTTTGTTTGATTGCCTTGCGGAGGGAATAGATACACTGTTTGTATTCAGTCATGTTTCCTGTCACCTTGCCCTGATTAACCTCTTGCTTCTACTCGGGACGCTTGCGTCCCAACTAGAGCTCTGGAAATGCAAATGCGCTACGCTAAATGCTAATAGTATTAGTTAAAACTCAAAAGTTCATTAAAATACACATGCAGGGTATCGAATTAAAGCTACACTCGTTGTGAATCCAGGCAACAAGTCAGATTTTTAAAATGCTTTTCGGCGAAAGCATGAGAAGCTATTATCTGATAGCATGTAACACCCCAAAAGACCCGCAGGGGACGTAAACAAAATAATTAGCATTTCGGCGTTACACAAACCGCACAATAAAATAGAAAACATTCATTACCTTTCACCATCTTCTTTGTTGGCACTCCTAGATGTCCCATAAACACTATTTGGGTCTTTATTTCGATTAAATCGGTCCATATAAAGCCTAGATATCGTTATATGTAGACTGTGTGATAAACGAAAAAAACATCGTTTCAAAACGTAACGTCATTTTTTAAAATTCAAAAAGTCGACGATAAACTTTCACAAAACACTTCGAAATACGTTTGTAATGCAACTTTAGGTATTAGTAAACGTTAATAAGCGATAAAATTCATCAGGAGGCGATGTAAAGATCATTAGCTGTCCGTCTGGAAAAATGTCCGGCTAGAAACTCAACGAAAATATCCGGTCCTAGACCTGAGGAGATACGGTGCCCTGCATGTGTTTGACCAAGAAAAAACTCGAAGGGAAATGACAAGACTCTAGACACCGTGTGGAAGCTGTAGGTACTGCAACCTCAGTCAATTAATTGTGGTTCACCTTTATCAATGGGTTCAAGTAGCGCATGGATATATTTTCCCATTTTCAGTGATCAGTTTTTCCTGTGCTTTTCGATGTAAATGCCGTTCTGGTAAAGCCACAGCAGTGATTTAACCAGTTTTATAAACGTCTGAGTGTTTTCTATCCACACAGACTAAGCAAATGCATATACTATATTCCTGGCATGAGTAGCAGGGCGCTGAAATGTTGCGCGATTTTTAACAGAATGTTCAAAAAAGTAGAGGGTCGACTTAAGAGGTTAAAAGCAGTGGTTCGCGCGTTCAGTTTTGCGCGAATGCTGCCCTCAATCCACTGTTTCTGGTTGGGGAATGTTTTAATAGACGCTGTGGGTACAAAATCACCAATGCACTTGTTAATAAACTCGCACACCGAATCAGCGTATTCGTCAATGTTGTTGTTCATATCCCATGTCCACGTGATTGAAGCAATCTTGAAGTGTGGAATCCGATTGGTCGGACCAGCGTTGAACAGACCTGAGCACGGGAGCTTCCTGTTTTAGTTTCTGTCTATAGTCTGGGAGCAACAAAATGAAGTCGTGGTCAGCTTTTCCGAAGGGAGGGCGGGGGAGGGCCTTATATGCGTCGCGGAAGTTAGAATAACAGTGGTCTAGGGTTTTACCAGCCCTGGTAGCACAATCGATATGCTGATAGAATTTGGGGAGCCTTGTTTTAGGATTAGCCTTGTTAAAATCCCCGGCTACAATAAATGCAGCCTCAGGATGAGTCCAATGAAGTTCTTTCAGGGCCGTCTGTGTCTGCTTGGGGGGAATATACACGACTGTAATTATGATCGAAGAGAATTCTCTTGGTACATAATGCGGTCAGCATTTGATTGTGAGGAATTCTAAGTCAGGTGAACAAAAGGACTTGAGTTCCTCTATGTTGTTATGATCACACCACGTCTCGTTAATCATAAGGCATACACCCCCCCTTCTTCTTACCAGAGAGTTGCTTGTTTCTGTCGGCGCGATGCGTGAAGAAACCAGGTGGCTGTACTGACTCAGATAGCGTGTCTCGAGTGAGCCATGTTTCTGTGAAACAAAGAACGTTACAGTCTCGGATGTCTCTCTGGAATGCAACCCTTGCTCGGATTTCATCTACCTTGTTGTCAAGAGACTGGACATTGGCGAGTAGTATGCTTGGGAGCGGTGCGCGATGTGCCTGTCTACGGAGCCTGACCAGAAGACCGGTCCGTCTGCCCCTTCTACGGCGTTGGGTCGCCGGCTGGGATCCAATCCATTGTCCTGGATGGTAGGCAAAACAGAGGATCCGCTTCGGGAAAGTCATATTCGTGGTCGTAATGTTGGTGAGTTGACACTGCTCTTATATCCAATAGTTCCTCCCGACTGTATGTAATAAAATCTAAGATCACCTGGGGTAACAATGTAAGAAATAACATTAAAAAACAAAACACTGCATAGTTTCCTAGGAACGGAAGCGAGGCGGCCATCTCTGTCGGCGCCGGAAGTTGTCTTGGCTGTGTGCTTAGGGACATTGTCCTGTTGGAAGGTGAAACCTTCGCCCCAGTCTGAGGTCCTGAGTGCTCTGGAGCAGGTTTTCATCAAGGGCCTCTCTGTACTTTGCTCTGTTCATCTTTGCCTTGATCCTTACTAGTCTCCCAGTCCCTGCCACTGAAAAACATCTCCACCACATGATGCTGCCACCACCATGCTTCACAATAGGGATGAAGCTAGGTTTCCTCCAGACCAAGTAGCTCAATCATGGTTTCATCAGACCAGAGAATCTTGTTTCTCATGGTCTGAGATCTTTAGGTTCCTTTTGGCAAACTACAAGAAGGATGTCATGTGCCTTTTACTGAAGAGTGGCTTCCGTCTGGCCACTGTACCATAAAGGCCTGATTGGTGGAGTGCTGCAGAGATGGTTGTCCTTCTGGAAGGTTCTCCCATCTCCACAGAGGAACTCTGGAGCTCTGTCAGAGTGACCATTGTTGTCTTGGTCACCTGCCTGACCAAGACCCTTCTCCTCTGATTGCTCAGTTTGGCCAGGTGGCCAGCTCTAGGAAGAGTATTGGTGGTTCCAAACTTCTTCCATTTAAGAATGATGAAGGCCACTGTGTTCTTGCGGACCTTCAATGCTGCAGAAATATTTTGGTACCCCTCCCCAGATCTGTGCCTCGACACAATCAAGTCTCGGAGCTCTACAGACAATTCCTTCGACCTCGTGGCTTGGTTTTTGCTCTGACATGCACTGTCAACTCTGGGACCTTATATAGACAGGTGTGTGCCTTTCCAAATCATGTCCAATCAATTGAATTTAACACAGGTGGACTCCAAACAAGTTGTAAAAACATCTCAATGATGATCAATGGAAACAGGATGCACCTGAGCTGAATTTCGATTCTCATAAGCAAAGAGTCAGAATACATATGTAAATAAGGTTGTTCTCTTTATTAGTTTTAATACATTTGAAACTATTTCTAAAATCCTGTTTTTGCTTTGTCATTATGGGTAGGTATTGTGTTGAGAAATGTTTTATTAATACATTTTAGAATGAGGCTGTAACGTACGTACCACATTTGGAAAAAGGGAACAGGTCTGAATACTTGCAGAATACACTGTAAAGTAAATGGAGTATCTCTGATTTACATATCGAATAATACGAAATGCTCTGAGTCCACATTGCCCCTTCCCTCACCATCCATTCCACTGTCTATGTCTGACTGGCTCATTTCCCCACCACTCTCCCCCTCTTGAGCAGACACTACATCACGCTCAACAATAGACTATTAACATCTGCAATGAAGGCCCATCATCCACTACAACAGTGGGTAAGTGGAGATCTTTTATGAGGGGAGGGGTGGAGATGAGAGATAGAGAGGGACAATGCTCAATATGTCTAACAAAGAATTGGCCTATTGTTTCTCAGAGACCAGAGGAGACTGGAGGTTCAGGCGCTGCAGACATTTGCATTCCACATGTCCTCTGGCCCATGCCTCTGTTCCACAGTACCTCAGAAAGATGGTGAATGATTCCACAAGGTCAGGGATAAGGTACTTGATAGCTTACATGAAGTGACAAATGCTACAGTACAGAGAGCTGTGCTTTAGTACAGTAGTACAGTTGAACCAGCCCAGATTTGTTATTTTGTCACTAGGACACAAGCCTGCTCCCCTTCATCATCAAAAATGGTGGCTCAGTGAGATATAACAGGCCCTTGATGACAAGACATGTCCCTGACACTTGCAGTGTTGCTCTCTTACCTTCCTACACTACGATTAGCCACAAAACATCACTAGAGGCAATGTGTGTACCCCCCTCCCATCACCTCCTCTTCTGAGGAATCTTTCCTTGGTAGTAGCAGTAGCAATCTTGTCTCGTCAAACTTCCCACTCCCCCGCAATTTTAACCATTCAGGAGTAATGAGAGAACCTGGAACCTTTTCACTGGCGACATAATCTGCCGAGGCCCCTAGCCTGCCTGGGCAAACACCCTCAATAATGTTGCAAATGCCCTGTCACAAATCTTCACGACTAAAAAGGTGACAGTAATAAATAAATATATCAGTGCCATTTCAACAATTCAAATTCCTGTGCTATCAGCTCCTTGGAAACGTGACTAGCATGGCTAAGGGTGGGAAGGCAGAGAACCCTGAAAGTGAAAGGAAAGAAGTCAGTGCAGGTGTTTCTCAATAGTCTCCTTAGTCTGAGCTGAAGCGAAAAAAGGGATGAAAGTAAGGCTCGGCCGGTTGCAAGTTCAAACCCCCGAGCTGACAAGGTTCAAATCTGTCGTTCTGCCCCTGAACAGGCAGTTAACCCACTGTTCCTAGGCCGTCATTGAAAATAAGAATTTGTTCTTAACTGACTTGCCTAGTTAAATAAAGGTAAAATAAAAAAAAGAGGAAGTCACTTTAGACTAGTGAGTCCTAAGCTTCCACCTATCACATGACTGGGAGTACCAATTAACCAAATGTCTGTTTGCTTTTGTTCAATTCATTATGTTCACATCTTTATTTCTGTACACTACTGTTAGTCCACACAAGACTAGGCCTAAGCCTATTCACAGTACCATCCCATAAAGGAGAAAAACTGGAGAGAACCGTGAGCAACAGGGAAAGACAGGTAACTGACTAAAGGAAACAGTTGAGTAAATGACGGATACAAAGTACAGTATATTGAAAGCAGGTGCTTCCACACAGGTGTGGTTCCTGAGTAGAGGTCGACCGATTATGATTTTTCAACGCCGAAACCGATACCGATTATTGGAGGGCGGGAAGCCGATACCGATTAATCGGCCGATTAAAAAAATTAGTATTTATTTATTTGTAATAATGACAATTACAACAATACTGAATGAACAATTTTTTTTCTCCACTTAATATAATACATCAACAAAATCAATTTAGCCTCAAATAAATAATGAAACATCTTCAATTTGGTTTAAATAATGCAAAAAGAAAGTGTTGGAGCAGAAAGTAAAAGTGCAATATCTGCTGTGTAAAAAAGCTAACGTTTAAGTTCCATGCTCAGAATTTGAGGACATCTGAATGCTGGTTGTTCCTTTAACATGATTCTTCAATATTCCCAGGTAAGAAGTTTTAGGTTGTAGTTATTATAGGACTATTTCTCTCTATACCATTTGTATTTCATATACCTTTGACTGTTGGATGTTCTTATAGGCACTTTAGTATTGCCAGTGTAACAGTATAGCTTCCATCCCTCTCCTTGCCCCTACCTGGGCTCGAACCAGGAACACATCGACAACAGCCACCCTCGAAGCATCGTTACCCATCGCTCCACAAAAGCTGCGGCCCTTGCAGAGCAAGGGGAACAACTACTTCAAGGTCTCAGAGCGAGTGACGTCACCGATTGAAACGCTATTTGTGCACACACCGCTAACTAGATAGCTATGTCACATCGGTTACACCAGCCTAATCTCGGTAGTTGATATGCCGCCCCCAGGTGGTGAGGGTAGGCAACAACATCTCCTCCCCGCTGATCCTCAACACGGGGGCCCCACAAGGGTGCGTTCTGAGCCCTCTCCTGTACTCCCTGTTCACCCACGACTGCGTGGCCACGCACGCCTCCAACTCAATCATCAAGTTTGCGGACGACACAACAGTGGTAGGCTTGATTACCAACAACGACGAGACGGCCTACAGGGAGGAGGTGAGGGCCCTCGGAGTGTGGTGTCAGGAAAATAACCTCACACTCAACGTCAACAAAACTAAGGAGATGATTGTGGACTTCAGGAAACAGCAGAGGGAACACCCCCCTATCCACATCGATGGAACAGTAGTGGAGAGGGTAGCAAGTTTTAAGTTCCTCGGCATACACATCACAGACAAACTGAATTGGTCCACTCACACAGACAGCGTCGTGAAGAAGGCGCAGCAGCGCCTCTTCAACCTCAGGAGGCTGAAGAAATTCGGCTTGTCACCAAAAGCACTCACAAACTTCTACAGATGCACAATCGAGAGCATCCTGGCGGGCTGTATCACCGCCTGGTACGGCAACTGCTCCGCCCTCAACCGTAAGGCTCTCCAGAGGGTAGTGAGGTCTGCACAACGCATCACCGGGGGCAAACTACCTGCCCTCCAGGACACCTACACCATCCGATGTTACAGGAAGGCCATAAAGATCATCAAGGACATCAACCACCCGAGCCACTGCCTGTTCACCCCGCTATCATCCAGAAGGCGAGGTCAGTACAGGTGCATCAAAGCTGGGACCGAGAGACTGAAAAACAGCTTCTATCTCAAGGCCATCAGACTGTTAAACAGCCACCACTAACATTGAGTGGCTGCTGCCAACACACTGACATTGACACTGACCCAACTCCAGCCACTTTAATAATGGGAATTGATGGGAAATGATGTAAATATATCACTAGCCACTTTAAACAATGCTACCTTATATAATGTTACTTACCCTACATTATTCATCTCATATGCATACGTATATACTGTACTCTATATCATCGACTGCATCCTTATGTAATACATGTATCACTAGCCACTTTAACTATGCCACTTTGTTTACTTTGTCTACATACTCATCTCATATGTATATACTGTACTCGATACCATCTACTGTATGCTGCCCTGTACCATCACTCATTCATATATCCTTATGTACATATTCTTTATCCCCTTACACTGTGTATAAGACAGTAGTTTTGGAATTGTTAGTTAGATTACTTGTTGGTTATTACTGCATTGTCGGAACTAGAAGCACAAGCATTTCGCTACACTCGCACTAACATCTGCTAACCATGTGTATGTGACAAATAAAATTCGATTTGATTTGATTTGAAGTCATAAACAGCTCAGTGCTTGAAGCACAGCAAAGAGCTGCAGGCAAACACACAAAAGTGCTGTTTGAATGAATGCTTACGAGCCTGCTGCTGCCTACCACCGCTCAGTCAGACTGCTCTATCAAATATCAAATCATAGATTTAATTATAACATATTAAAACACAGAAATACGAGCCTTAGGTCATTAATATGGTCAAATCCGGAGACAATCATTTTGAAAACAAAACGTTTTTTCTTTCAGTGAAATACGGAAACGTTCCGTATTTTATCTAACGGGTGGCATCCCTAAGTCTAAATATTGCTGTTACATTGTACAACCTTCAATGATATGTCATAATTATGTACAATTCTGGCAAATTAATTACGGTTTTTGTTAGAAATAAATGGTCTTCACACAGTTCGCAACGAGCCAGGCGGCCCAAACTGCTGCACGGAACGTAAGAGAAGTGACACAATTTCCCTAGTTAAAAGAAATTCATGTTAGCAGGCAATATTAACTAAATATGCAGGTTTAAAAATATATACTTGTGTATTGATTTTAAAGAAAGGCATTGATGTTTATGGTTAGGTACACATCGGTGCAACGACAGTGCTTTTTTGCGAATGCGCTTGTTAAATCATCACCCGTTTGGCGAAGTAGGCTATGATTCAATGATAAATTAACAGGCACCGCATCGATTATATGCAACGCAGGACACGCTAGATAAACTAGTAATATCATCAACCATGTGTAGTTAACTAGTGATTATGTTAAGATTGATTGCTTTTTATAAGATAAGTTTAATGCTAGCTAGCAACTTACCTTGGCTTTTTGCTGCACTCGCGTAAGAGGTAGTCAGCCTGCCACGCAGGCTCCTCGTGGAGTGCAATGTAAGGCAGGTGGTTAGAGCGTTGGACTAGTAACCGGAAGGTTGCGAGATCGATTCCCCAAGCTGACAAGGTAGAAATCTTTCGTTCTGCCCCTGAACAAGGCAGTTAACCCACCTTTCCTAGGCCGTCATTGGAAATAATAATGTGTTCTTAACTGAATTGACTAGTTAAATAAAGGTTAAAAAAAACGAATCGGCCACAATCAGTGTCCAAAAATGCTGATTACCGATTGTTATGAAAACTTGAAATCGGCCCTAATTAAATGGCTGATTATTTGGTCAACCTCTATTCCCGAGTTAATGACACAAATTAACATCCCATCATTCTCAGGGTCATGTATAAAAATGCCCGGGTCCCCATTATTTTGGCTACCATGGCTAGAAGAAGAGATCTCAGTGACTTTGAAAGAGGTGTCAAAGGAGCATAGGGAGTTTAAAGGGTGTGTGTATGTCTCAGTCACCAGTTCTCAACCCAATTAAACACTTCTGGGATATTCTGGAGTGCCTGAGACAATGTTTTCCATCAATAACTACTGGATTTCTTGTGGTAGAATGGTGTCACCTCCTTCCAATTGACTTCCAGACACATAGAACATGTAGAATCTATGCCAAGGAGCATTGAAGCTGTTCTGGCGGCCCAACGCCCTATTAAGACACTATGTCAGTGTTTCCTTTCATTTTGGACCTTGGTAGCACAAATGTCTTTGTATTCAGTGATTGTGGCGACATAAAGGAGCATTAGAAAAAATGCATCTGTGATGCAGTGAACAAGTCTATGGACATAGCTGTGGTAAAAGGCGCTTCTATCTGGCTGCACTGTCGGAGCTGAAACAATGTTGGAAAGATGGCCTTGGCTCCGACACCATGTGTGGCTTCTCTCTGATGACAATGGCTATAGCCCTGAGCAAAAACCTCTGTTGAAGTTCTCACTTCCACTTATCAGGATTGAATGGAGGGACACACACACACTGGCTGTCACAGACACACATGCCGGTTTTTCGACAGTGGAGATTTCCACTTTCCCAGGAGATTTGCCAGTACATAAATCAGTATCCAGATAAATTAAAAACCAAGTGTCCACTTAACACTTTCTATTAGTGTCCTGGGAGAATACGAGGCAAGTGTGATGGGTAGAAAAACAAAATGAAAGAGGAAATGTTCTCCTTATCTCTGTGGAAGTATAGAAGATGGCTTCAGGGGGATCCTTTGAACATCAAACCTTCCCTGGAGCCTACAGGAGGACGTTCAAGGAGCCTTGTAAAGCTAACCCCAGAACTGAACTCAGACATTGCTACTGAACCCGTGATGAGGGCAACGGCAGAAAGCTATTTCCTCCATCTTATCTGACATACCTTCTACGTCTTGAATGTCATAGCTATCTTCATATGATGAATGATAAACTGGGGTATGTTATGTTGACATTATCAAGGATGGTCTTCACATTAGGATGTGTATAACTCATGATCAAATTATGATCTTAAGATGCGTTGCTAATCAATAGGCTATAATGCATCCATGCAGAGTTGTGGTACTGGATCTCATTAACTGTTGTGTTTGACTGCAAGGAACACCTTGCATGTTGATTTAATTATCTTTAAGAGAATAGGTATCTTACCTTATCATGATGAAGAAAAGTACAGCCAATGCAGCACAGCATCATGGGAGAAAAGAGAAGGAAAAAGTAGATAAGTGCCAAAAAACATCTTTAACCTATAAACCATGCATTAGCATTAGCTAAAGAGCCACCAGTGAGGCAAGATTGCAGTATCCTCACTGAGTGAAGAGTTGTTCTGCCTCTTCAAATTTCAGTATTTGATGTGAAAGAACTTCGGCGAAGGCGAAACGGAGTGTGGAGCCCTGACAAAACTTACAAGCCATTGATACCTGAAGATGAAGGTTGGGGAAGATTAGGTCACATGTTACGGCGGTAGGCTACCAAGTGTGAAATTAATAGGGCCAGAGGGGAGAGTGGAGCTGTATTACATTTCTTTCTACAGATCTGCAACAGGAGTTTCACTGATTTCCTTTTGTCTTTGGGAGCACGTGCCACACACTGGCCACACTCAGCATTAGCTCCGAAACCAGCCAACATTACCTCAACTCACACCACATACATGTCTACAAGTCAAGGACAAGACACAAAATGGCTGAGTATTCCCATGACATTTGATGGCATTGTGGGGTATTTGATCCCTCCAGCTGATAAACAACAAACTTTGTGACTAAAGACTGGGAATTATGAACAAAGTCATTGTCACCAACATGGTAATACAGTATGGTAGCTATAGTATGACAACATACACACATAGGGTATTCCTTATAGAATAAATGGAAGATAATGCTTCAAATAAATTGACAAGGGTAGGCCTATCCACTCAATGGATTCAAATGACAGAATCTCAGAAGTCTTTGAGGTAGGTTTCCAAGTCAAGTCAAGTCTTTTAGGGCCAAGTCTAAGTCAAGTCTCAATTCCCTTTTGGCAATGGCTTTCTGCCTGCTGTGGGTTAGGTCTGTAAACATTGTAAATTATTTGAAAAGACTCCCTTGTTCATTCGTCTTGTATGAAAGAAAGCACATCAGGCACTATTTACATCAAAATACATTTCCTTTTAAAATGTAGACAGTTTACATTAATAAAAGTAATTGTACCGGATATGAAAAAAAGCTAACATAACCTTTGGAAGCTCATGGTATTTTGTGGCAGACATTGTCTATATTTCACTTCATTCTGTCACACAAACAGAACATCTCTGGTGAGGGAAGATTAATGACAAGCAAACTGTTCAATAACTGCACCACTAAAGTGTCCTATATATCAAATTACGTCTTGTGCTCTAAGACGGAGAACATTTATGTTGCAGACAGGTTACATTAAAGAAAGATCAAGTTTGTCAGCGATCTTGCACTGAGCCTGGCACGATGAGGGCGCATGATGGGGCCTCCATGACTAAACACAGAGGCACTGGTGGCAGGCACAGCCAACACTGTCATTGCTACCTGCTTGAGCCTTGGAAAGTCTTTTGCATGGATTCTCCAAAAATCCAGGCAATTAACTTCATTTTCATCAAAAGATACTTCAATGTAGCAAATAATCTCTGCTCTGACATGACTTTGTCTCCTTTCTTCTTGCTGATCTTGTTGCGGTAATCAGAGAACAGTCTGGAGGTTTTGGCAGGTGGTGGTTGTTATTCTACTCCACTACTGCTCTTTGTAACGGTGGCTTTCCATGCATCAGCCAAAACAAGGTCTGAATTATTATTTTTTTAAATGATGTATACGTTCAAGAATATAACAGTATACATTATACATTAAAAAAAACATTATTTGGATGCAAGTGACATAGAAAATGTTGCATGTTGCAATGCATTGTACCTACGAATCAGACTCTCCTTCAATTCAGCTTTATCTTCATGTGGTATGAGGACATCATGATCAAGCCAGAACAGGCAGAAAGAGTGCAGTGAAGCCATTATGTATACTTTGTCACCAAATGAACGTTTTGTTGCCTGTTCATCCGAGTGCTCCATTCTGACATTCACAAACAACCACTGGAATTGGTGTTTGAGTGACTGCTGCAGTGCTTTTACTAGACTGACTTGTGACGACTTGTGCTCAGTATACTTTGCATATGATAGTTTAGTGACAGTACACAAGGAAGGGCAGCACAGAGAGTCACCACTTTCTCCCCCTGAGTAAAGTCGGTGGCCTGGACAAAAGGGTTCAAAATGTCCACTAGCTCCAATAGCTGTCTCCATTCTCTTGGTGATAAGCAGAGCTCCTTGTGTCCTTGGGCCTCAAGTAGAGTATTTGGGCTTTGTTGATTCAGATTGGTGACTGCTTTAACAAGCCGGAGGATGTTAAAGCAGCAGGGATACTACGTCTGGCTCCGAACTCATCTTCAAATGCTTCTTTCAGACCACATATAGTATGTAGTAAGCTGCAAAGTTTAATTACCTTAGCCATCACACTGTTTATGACTTTTGTTTCCTTCAGTCCATCTCTAATCACCAGTTGTAATGAATGGGCATAGCACTGTAAAGTGCTGTTGCCTGCAGTTGGTTTGGATACTTCTACATCAGCATTGTACTCTTCACCAAATTATTCCCATAGGCTGGGGTTATCCACATCATCATCATCATGATCATTGCTTGCTTTGGGGAAACAAACTGTGAAGGCCTTTTTTATATTTTCAGAATGATCACATATGATATAATCTAATTTATGTTTTATGACAAAATTATCACATATTACTTCAAATGTATTACTGATTCTTTCCCCAGTGTGTGACCCTGTGAATCTATCACAGCTCAACAGAACTGACTCCAGTCTGGGAGTTTTTTTCTCTTCCGTTGACCATGTAATGGGCCGTTACTCCCATGAAGCCCCTCATGGTCCTGTCAGTCCATATATCTACAGTGACAGACACTGATTCTGTCTTCTCTAGGGCACTTTTGATTGTAGCCTCTGTGTTCAGTGTTAAGTCATGCAGGCACCTGGTCTACGTGGGCCTACTTACTGGTCTATATTTGTCATCAACCACTAACATGAAATGCCTAAAGTGAGGGTTGTCCACTAAGGACATAGGCAGGTTGCAGGAAATGATCAGGTCTTGCAGTAAAGCCTCTGTTATGGCCTTCTGCCTGGGGTGGCCCTGGCTGTACACATGGACACCTGTTTTGGTCAAGAATGAGTCAATGCTGCTCTGTCCTTCTGTCCTTGCACTGGCCACCTTTGCTTTGCAGAATTCAGTGAGCCTGCAGATGAACAACATGATGGATAGTTGCTGCTTACTTGAGATGGAAGTACAAGGACACAAACAAATATTCAGTGGGGCAAAAAAGTATTTAGTCAGCCACCAATTGTGCAGGTTCTCCCACTTAAAAAGATGAGAGAGGCCTGTAATTTTCATCATAGGTACACTTCAACTATGACAGACAAAATGAGAAAAAAATCCAGAAAATCCCGTTGTGGAAAATATGTATTTGGTCAATAACAAAAGTTTATCTCAATACTTTGTTATATACCCTTTGTTGGCAATGACAAAGGTCAAACGTTTTCTGTAAGTCTCCACAAGGTTTTCACACACTGTTGCTGGTATTTTGGCCCATTCCTCCATGCAGATCTCCTCTAGAGCAGTGATGTTTTGGGGCTGTTGCTGGGCAACACAGACTTTCAACTCCCTCCAAAGATGTTCTATGGGGTTGAGATCTGGAGACTGGCTAGGCCACTCCAGGACCTTGAAATGCTTCTTGCGAAGCCACTCCTTCGTTGCCCGGGCGGTGTGTTTGGGATCATTGTCATGCTGAAAGACTCAGCCACGTTTCATCTTCAATGCCCTTGCTGATGAAAGGAGATTTTCACTCAAAATCTCACGATACATGGCCCCATTCATTCTTTCCTTTACACGGATCAGTCGTCCTGGTCCCTTTGCAGAAAAATAGCCCCAAAGCATGATGTTTCCACCCCATGCTTCACAGTAGGTATGGTGTTCTTTGGATGCAACTCAACATTCTTTGTCCTCCAAACACGACAAGTTGAGTTTTTACCAAAAAGTTATATTTTGGTTTCATCTGACCATATGACATTCTCCCAATCTTCTTCTGGATCATCCAAATGCTCTCTAGCAAACTTCAGACGGGCCTGGACATGTACTGGCTTAAGCAGGGGGACACGTCTGGCACTGCAAGATTTGAGTCCCTGGCGGCGTAGTGTGTTACTGACGGTAGGCTTTGTTACTTTGGTCCCAGCTCTCTGCAGGTCATTCACTAGGACCCCCCTTGTCGTTCTGGGATTTTTGCTCACCGTTCTTGTGATCATCTTGACCCCACGGCGTGAGATCTTGCGTGGAGCCCCAGATCGAGGGAGATTATCAGTGGTCTTGTATGTCTTACATTTCCTAATAATTGCTCCCACAGTTGATTTCTTCAAACCAAGCTGCTTACCTATTGCAGATTCAGTCTTCCCAGCCTGGTGCAGGTCTACAATTTTGTTTCTGGTGTCCTTTGACAGCTCTTTGGTCTTGGCCATAGTGGAGTTTGGAGTGTGACTGTTTGAGGTTGTGGACAGGTGTCTCTTATACTGATAACAAGTTCAAACAGGTGCCATTAATACAGTTAACGAGTGGAGGACAGAGGAGCCTCTTAAAGAAGAAGTTACAGGTCTGTGAGAGCCAGAAATGTTGCTTGTTTGTAGGTGACCAAATACTTATTTTCCACCATAATTTACAAATAAATTCATTAAAAATCCTACAATGTGATTTTCTGGAGAAAAAACATCTCATTTTGTCTGTCATAGTTGAAGTGTACCTATGATGAAAATTACAGGCCTCTCTCATCTTTTTAAGTGGGAGAACTTGCACAATTGGTGGCTGTCTAAATACTTTTTTGCCCCACTGTATATGGTCTATGGGATTTTTCAGCAGAAATGTCCAACAAGTTGCATGATTTGAACTCTCATTTTATACTAAGTTACTTCCTAGGACCAGGCTACAACAGAAACTATATTACATCTCAGAGTGATATGTATATCGCCGAGATGTAACTTAATAATCTCTGCTAACAAGTAGGCCTAGCTAACCCACCTCTTAACCTTTCAAGAATTATTCGACAGTAATACATTTCCAGTTAGCTAAAAGATGACACACAAGAAAGCTAGATATATCAAGCTGGCATCTGCTAAACAAGCTGTTATTAGTCTAACCACATTGTAACGTGGTTAGCTAGCTAGCCTAACTGACCTTTCGCAGTGAATTTTCAAATGTCGGACGAAGTTAGATGTAGTTGCGCCAGCATCTTTAATGTTAATTCCACAAGTTTTGCAAACAGCATTTAGTTTTTTGCCACTGGCATTATAGTCCAGATTCTCTGTAGAATGCACAACTAAAACTTATCCCAGTACTGACTTGTTCACAAGTCTCCCGTCTAGCCCAAGTCAAGTCTATTGATCACGAGTCTAACTCAAGTTGCAAGTAATTTTCTTTGCGACTTAATAAGTGCGACTTGAGTTCGAGTCTCAGACTCGAGTTGCCATCTCTATCAAATTATATATAATTATGACGTAGTCTTTAACCTTCAAATGACTCCTCTGAGTAATCTTTATCTACACAAATCAGTTTATTTCTCTCAGCATTGCCCCCTTGCCCTATGACATAGCATGGGAACTTTATGAGGTATATTTAATATGACACCTTTCTAAATGGCCACCATAAATCAGGGATGCCTGGCTATTGAATGGGTGGGACCTTTTATGCAAATTAGTTCTTTTAGGGCTCTTCTAGAAAACTCCATGTGAAAGGTCAAAGAAAGAGGAGGGAAAAAAAGAGGGGAAAAAAAGTCTCTGCCACACAAGTCCATTAGCGCACACCAAGACGAAATGGTGTATATTTAATACATATGAATTTGCATGGCTACTGGCCTCAGAGCACCATTAATGGCTGATTATCAGCACTCACAAGAGCACACACAATGGCACAGAGTCTAAATTGTCAAAAGCATGCAGCGGATATTTAAAGGGGTGAAAATTAACGTGTGAAAATTAATGATTTCAATACGGGGGCCATAAGGGAGACATGCTAAACAAAAACATAGCACTAACAAAGGTTGACTTTCTCTAAAAGATAGTATATTTTTCTTTCATTTCTCCTCACACCCTTCCATCTCATTAACGAGTAGATTTAAAGCTTCAGTAAGTATTTTGAGTCGTTCTCTTTCTTACAACCCTCCTGAAAGCAATAACCCACATTGGGTCTGGATTTATATGTACACCATCTCTGATCCTTCTACTGAAGGGGTTTAGAGGTTAACAAAAGACAGCCAAGTTTATTCAACGTTTCTTCATAGCCAAGGTTTATGAATACTGGCATGTGTGCGCTATTTTGAATGCTAACAGTAGTGCGTTTATCTCTGGTCTCCCTAAACACTGCAGTAATAATACAAACCATGTTGCAGGAGGGCACGAGGACTGACTGTTCAAAAGCCAACCACTGAGTTGGCAAATACTGGCTTAACTGGTCTACTTAGCCATCCTCTGGCAATGTGATGAGGCAGAATCCTAAAATATTATGGACGAGCTTAAAATCAGCTATGATTAAGAAGGCAAGACATCTGACAAGAGTACAATTTATGGAAGGCATTTTCCCTCCAAAATGAAAACCATGTTTCTGGTCAATAACACCGATGCTGGTAAGAAATTCGGCTTGTCACCAAAAGCACTCACAAACTTCTACAGATGCACAATCGAGAGCATCCTGGCGGGCTGTATCACCGCCTGGTACGGCAACTGCTCCGCCCACAACCGTAAGGCTCTCCAGAGGGTAGTGAGGTCTGCACAACGCATCACCGGGGGCAAACTACCTGCCCTCCAGGACACCTACACTACCTGATGTTACTGGAAGGCCATAAAGATCATCAAGGACAACAACCACCCGAGCCACTGCCTGTTCACCCCGCTATCATCCAGAAGGCGAGGTCAGTACAGGTGCATCAAAGCTGGGACCGAGAGACTGAAAAACAGCTTCTATCTCAAGGCCATCAGACTGTTAAACAGCCACCACTAACATTGAGTGGCTGCTGCCAACACACCGACTATCACTAGCCACTTTAAACAATGCTACCTAATATAATGTTTACATAATCAAATCAAATCAAATTTTATTTGTCACATACACATGGTTAGCAGATGTTAATGGGAGTGTAGCGAAATGCATACCCTACATTATGTACATACCCTACATTATTAATCTCATATGTATACGTATATACTGTACTCTATATCATGTACTGCATCTTTATGTAATACATGTATCACTAGCCACTTTAACTATGCCACTTTGTTTACAGACTCATCTCATATGTATATACTGTACTCGATACCATCTACTGTATCTTGCCTATGCCGCTCTGTACCATCACTCATTCATATGCTCTAGTCGGCTGGCCCTCGCTACATATTCGTCGCCAGACCCACTGGCTCCAGGTCATCTACAAGTCCATGCTAAGTAAAGCTCCGCCTTATCTCAGTTCACTGGTCACGATGGCAACACCCATCCGTAGCACACGCTCCAGCAGGTGTATCTCACTGATCATCCCTAAAGCCAACACCTCATTTGGCCGCCTTTCGTTCCAGTACTCTGCTGCCTGTGACTGGAATGAACTGCAAAAATCGCTGAAGTTGGAGACTTTTATCTCCCTCACCAACTTCAAACATCAGCTATCCGAGCAGCTAACCGATCGCTGCAGCTGTACATAGTCTATTGGTAAATAGCCCACCCATTTTCACCTACCTCATCCCCATACTGTTTTTATACTGTTTTTTTATTTTATTTATTTATTTATTTACTTTTCTGCTCTTTTGCACACCAATATCTCTACCTGTACATGACCATCTGATCTTTTATCACCCCAGTGTTAATCTGCAAAATTGTATTATTCGCCTACCTCCTCATGCCTTTTGCACACATTGTATATAGACTGCCCATTTTTTTTCTACTGTGTTATTGACTTGTTAATTGCTTACTCCATGTGTAACTCTGTGCTGTCTGTTCACACTGCTATGCTTTATCTTGGCCAGGTCGCAGTTGCAAATGAGAACTTGTTCTCAACTAGCCTACCTGGTTAAATAAAGGTGAAATAAATAAAAAATAAAATAAAAAAATATATCTTTATGTACATATTCTTTATCCCTCTACACTTGTGTGTATAAGACAGTAGTTTTGGAATTGTTAGTTAGATTACTTGTTGGTTATTACTGCATTGTTGGAACTAGAAGCACAAGCATTTCGCTACACTCGCATTAACATCTGCTAACCATGTGTATGTGACAAATAAAATTTGATTTGATTTGATTTTGATTTGAGCATTGGCATTTGGTTTGTGTGACTTTAATTAAGGAGTGAACAGTGAGATATTGCCCTATACACAGGACAAAAATAGATGAAGGTTGTAGCAGAGTGGAGATCCAACGGAACAGTTTCAAAAAACAACAACAGCAGAGACCAACCACAATGTAATGATGATCAATTTCCATTTGGGAGAGAAGACAGCAGTCTACCACATATATTTGGCTTCCAATACAAGAGGCATTCAGTAATATGTTAACTCTAAACAGAAAGTTACAAAGCAATACAATGCTTACATATGCTTGGAAACAATGTTGATTGGTTGAACACATCTTTAGTAAAAGAGGGCTTTGAGTTTAAGGCAATTAGAAATCTCGCCTCAATGGAGACTTCACTGCGAGCCCAAAGTCAGAGAAATGTTATTGTGCATTCCTTCAGTAAAAAAAACGTTCATACTAAACAAAGCTGTCTGGTCAAAGCTTGCATTGAGTCAGGTTGGATTTAAAGTTATCCAAGGGTTTCTTAGCCTTGATTAAAATCAGAATTTCCTAAAGCTCTGCTGTTTTTACTCCGTGGAATGCGCCCACCAGAAATATATATTATCTTACGAAAATAAAGCAATAGGGAACATTCTCTGTGGATGTAAAAAAATATATATTTGAAAACCAAATATTGATTTGACCTTCTACCCCAGATAAGTGTCAAGGGGTCAGAGTATGGCTGTATGTATCAAGTATTCAGTATGAGGTTAGACACACATAAATATTGTTCTGCTGCCATGGCTCATTGTGTAGAGGGCTCTTCTGTGAAATGTCTCCCCTGTGGATTTAGGTTAGGAATGCGGTGTGTGGTAGCAGAGTTCACGGGTTCAATTGCTGCCTTTATTGTGCAAGTTACCCCCGGTGTCATGAGTCAGATACTTGAGATCTATCCCCAGAATAAATGGGCAGAATATGAAGCAGCTATGTAGACAGGGAGAGTAAGAGAACCCCATGTAAAGGATTAGCTCATAACTCAGGAGTTACTGAAACTACTTGAACCAACTGTATGTTTACCATAAGTAACAAATGCTAACAGGATAGACCAATGGGAAAACAATCTGGAAAATGTCAAACTGGTTGTTTTCAAAGACTCAAAAATAGCCTCCTTGTCATCAGTAATTCTAGATTATGTGTCAGTATCATCACCCTTCAGAGCCTTTATAAGCACCTATTAACCAGGGAAACAGACTTGTAGGGAAATTGCATCAATTCCCCGGGCGAACCTGTTAATCTGTTGGTGGCACTGCTACGGCCAGTTGTGTGCACTGATGCTAGTCTCGTGGACTCTCGTGGCATGACACATACTGTAGCTTATCGACAGCAAAAGGTAGAATTCTGATTTGTTAGTTGTTTTACTTCTACATCCGGCTCTTCACTGTTATAGAGGGGGCTTAGGGAAACCCTAGTTTTGTGACATGCAACTACAGCATCAAGGGTTAATCTCAAACATGCCTTTCTTGATATAGCTAGCTATATCTTATGCTTTCAGTACTAGATTTGTTCTTTGATCCTTTGATTGGGTGGACAACATGTCAGTTCATGTTGCAAGAACTGTGATGGTTGGAGGACATCTTCCGGACGTTGTCATAATTACTGTGTAAGTCTATGGAAGAGTGTGAGAACCATGAGCCTCCTAGGTTTTGTATTGAAATCAATGTACCCAGAGGAGGATGGAAGCTAGCCGTCCTCCGGCTACACCATGGTGCTACCCTGTGTATCCTCTGAGGAGACTCTACTGATTTGCATTGATGTCCTTTCACATTCTGGATCTGTCTTCCTTCTTCCATATCACAGCACTTTCAATGCGCACCACATCAGGAAGCGCAATAGATGACTATGTATTTAGACCAAAAGACCATTCCCACAGGTTAGGCACCTTTCCATTGCCAGACTGTGCACATCCTCAGCCATGTTAGGGGCTGCCTTCTGAAGAGTCCTGTATGGAGAAGAGAAAGAAGCTGACAGACATAAATCGCATTCCATCTAGCTGAGACGAATATGATAATGGCAGCCAGTTCTCCGACAGGCTTTTTCACAGCGGATTGTGTTTTGGGAGAGAGGCAAGGCTGTCCTCGTGGAACTATTGTGATTCACTGACCGCTCCCGGACTTGAATGCTGAATGCTCGAATGTCCATGCTTAAGCAGTCTCTTAATTACATGCTACATAAAATCTGCATTTGCATGTAGCTCAGGGTCCAAACACAGCCAACCACAATGAGTCAGAGGGTTCAGCAGCCCCAGGGAACATTAACTGTACCTTACCTTGAGTCCTGTAGTAGACGGTGGAATGAGAAGCCATGATGGAATTCATTGGTAACATGTTCAGCCAGCCATTCAGCCAATTGCCACTGTAAAATACACCTTCTCTCCCTCCAAACGTCAGGCTTTGCATGTAAAACAATTGCTGGCCCAACAAAGGTATGAGAGTTATAGTGAACTCCAGTGTGTTCACTGTATGTGCTCACTGAGGTGCTACAAAGCTTTCTAGCCGATTCCACTAACAATTCATTACATTCGGTATTGTGGGGTTGCGGCCCACATTCACGCATACCATGCTTCAAAGGTCCACCGTCCATTGACACCGTCTGCTCGACGCAATTGTGATCTGTGTGGGGACCGGAAATTGCAATCCTACACAATACTGTAATATTGACTGGCTATTTATGAAAATGATTTAAATTGTGTTGCCTTCACTGTGTATGTAGGCCCACCATTTTGTTCTCTTGACAATTCTGAAACAACAAATTCCACCATGGTAGGACAGTCACACCCCCCTCCCTCTCTCCTCTGAGGTGATATTATATACTACATGACAAAAAGTATATGGACACCTGTTCGTCAAACATCTCATTCCAAGATAACGCACATTAATATTGAGTTGGTCCCCCCTTTGCTGCTATAACAGCCTCTACCCTTCTGGGCAGGCTTTCCACTAGTTATTTGAACCTTGCTGCGGTAACGTCCTTCCATTCAGCCACAAGAGCATTAGTGAGGTGGGGCACTGATGTTGGGCGATTAGGCCAGGCTTGCAGTTGCCGTTCCAATTCATCCCAAAGGTGTTCGATGGGGTTGAGGTCAGGGCTCTGTGCAGGCCAGTCAAGTGCTTCCATACCGATTTCGACAAACCATTTCTGTATGGACCTCACTTTGTGCAAGGGGGCATTGCCATGCTGAAACAGGAAACTGTTGCCACAAAGTTGGAAGCACAGAATCGTCTAGAATGTCATTGTATGTTGTGGCGTTAAGGATTCTCTAGCCCGAAACATGAAAAACAGACCCAGACCATTATTCCTCCACCAAACTTTACAGTTGGCACTATGCATTCGGGCAGGAAGCATTCTCCTGGAATCCGCCAAACCCAGATTTGTCAGTCGGACTGCCAGATGATGTTGTGTGATCCATCAGTCCAGAGAAAACGTTTCCACTGCTCCAGAGTCCAATGGTGGCGAGCTTTACACCACTCCAGCGGACGCTTGGCATTGCGCATGGTGATCTTCAGTCACTTTGAGGCTGAGCCGTTGTTGCTCCTAGACATTTCCTCTTCACGATAACTGCTTCTCCTGTGTCTTTATTTGTTATTGTTTTAAAATGTCTCAAAAAGAAGGGCAGCGTGAAATTTTGCCTCAGGAAGTCTCAACACAACCAACTCTCATTGGAAGTCTATATCGGGAGATTATAGTAACATTTGCTTTACAGCCACTTCATCTAATCTTAAAAATAATCTGCTTCCTTAAGCGTTCTGTTCTGTAAATACTTTTTAGGGGAGATTTTAATGATTTAATGAAGTTATTGCTCCTTGTAGACTGACTATATCATATGAGGTGGTGGGAGGAATCAAAACTACAGGAGGGGGAGATCGGCAGATTTAAACTGACAAACAGCTCTGCAAGAATGTAAGGTGCCCTAGTCAGAGAATTTTTGTATCAATCAAGCGAATATACACCTTTGAAATAGCCACGACCTATAGCTATCCAACGGGGCAGAAATGGAACCTCAAATCCGAAATAGATCATGTGAGACGTGCACATATATTCCAGATGACACTTCTTCATATCAGGGCCCGACTCCCCGGAATGTTAATTCTGTCTAGACAGATGTTAGGAGGTAGCACTTGTTTTCAAGGGGACTGGAGGGACCCCCCTTTCTTCCCCACCTCCACCCTTTCCCTGCCTGACCCCTCGCTCCACTAAACTCTACAAACTCCATGAGGTCTCTGGCTCTGGCCTATATGTGGGAGAGGAGGACCAAGGGCTGCCTGCCTGGCTGGCAGGCTAGGACTAGAGTGTGGGGAGCATGGCATAACCTGTGACAGTCAACCCATTGCACTGTAAAGCACTGGAGAAATGATTATAGGTCTGTCGTTTGAAGTCCTCCCAGCACAATGGAGCAGGCACATATTTCATTTCCACAGTGTTGTCTGTTAAAGTCTTCACACTATCCCAGGGTCTGATGCGTTTATTCCAGTAGGATTCTTCTCGGTGATGTAAAACCACTTCTGCGCGGTCTGGAAGATGACGTCAAGATCCGGTTAAGTGTGCACAGCTGTAAAGTCGAGGAGACTGAAGGAGATGTAAAAAAGCTTAGCAAGCAATATCCCCCATAGTTAAAGATCAAACGGGGGCTTGGTCTTCTTGCATTTCTGTAGTCTGCTGCTGGTGGCCTCCATTCGAGCAGACGTTGACTGCAGTCAGAATTCTGTATGTCAAAGCCTGGCGGGGGCACAATGTTAAAAAACATTGCATTCCATATCATCATTGTGAAATACCCTTTAGTATAATTTATGTTATTCTTCAAAAAAAAAAATTTGCAATCTAGCTATGCAAACAAAGATTGACTCCTAAACATATCCCCATTCATTCTGGCTGTGGGGAATGACATGCTAGTTTGAAAGGAATTTGTACAAGCATTGAGTGTTATAACAAACCGTGCACTATGTATAATGGCCCAAGGATACGCAAACCAACGCTGCTTTGGAATGATGTCATTCGTCAGTGATGTCCAATTTGTTGGCGACAGAACAGGCCTGCAATGTAATTTTCCACTTTGGTATCCCAGCTAGATGTGGTTGGGGATGGAAATAGCATACTACTAAATATCATGCTACTAAAATTCTACTTCTGAAAGTAGAGGGAAAAATAATGGCTCTCTAAAAAATGGTTAATCAATATCAAGGAGATATGGCTCTGTTATGAGCTAATGTGGAGTGCAAATACTCACTTCATCTGCAAACTGGCAAAAATCTATAGCTCACCAGCATTAGCCTAGCTTAGCAGACCATAACCTGTGTTATTAAAAACAAATGAACCGAGGTGAGCATATTTTCTCGCCACAAGCAGAAATTAGAATTTGCATGGAAACAAACACTTCATGGTTGGCTTGAAATCATTCCAATAAACGATTCTGATGGTCAGGGTCATGGCTTTTATAAAAATAGAAAATGATTATTTTTTATCAGGATAAACTGCATGCAGGCTGTGATTTAAAGCCTTCAAAATGGGGTTTAAATAAGGTCTTCTTTTTGTTTTTTTAACTCAGGCACTAAGGAGGCCAAATAAAGCCCCCTTGGACTCTGGACTGGCAAATAGTACCAAAATGACCCAAATGAGGCCATAAAATATGTAAAGGCCTAATAAAACATCTGTTGCGGGTGTAAATTGGTGGCGAGGAGCAGCGTAAATCAGATGCTAATATAGAGCTGGGTGACCGAGCCATACTAGGCTGGTGGAACTGACCACTTATGTGTCCGTCTCCACCAGAGAGCCAAGGAAGGCTTTTAAATCCACGGGGGGCGTGAGATGACACAAACTCCCCACGTATCTGCGTCTACTCTTCTCAGGTTCATATCCTACTTAAGAGGCCAGCCAAGAGCCATAAATGAAGAGAAGTCTTCTACCATAAAGGACACTCTTAAAAAGGGGGAGTGTGCAGTAGATGCAGCTGGTCTTTGCGACTATTACCATGTAACAAACAGGATTAGAATACGACTATATATGAGAGGCCATACATAATGGGTGCAAAACCCACCCGGGCGATTCTCACAATACTGGAACTTGACAACAAACAAAAAAATCCTCTTGGATCACTATGATTAGGATCTGTATTTATTTCATAATTATTGTTATGTTTATTGATCAGATATTATGCATTTACCACAATTTCAACTGCAAAAATTCTCATTACAAACAGTTTATAAGTCCAAAAAAGTAAACAAATCGATTTTTTAATATTTCTTTTTACTTTGCTCACCTAATGAAAAGGCCGGAGTTATAGTGGGGCAAAAAAGTATTTAGACAGCCACCAATTGTGCAAGTTCTCCCACTTAAAAAGATGAAAGAAGCCTGTAATTTTCATCATAGCTGTTCATCATAATGAATTTATTTTCAAATTATGGTGGAAAATAAGTATTTGGTCACCTACAAACAAGCAAGATTTCTGGCTCTCACAGACCTGTAACTTCTCCTTTAAGAGGCTTCTCTGTCCTCCACTCGTTACCTGTATTAATCGCACCTGTTTGAACTTGTTATCAGTATAAAAGACATCTGTCCACAACCTCAAACAGTCACACTCCAAACTCCACTATGGCCAAGACCAAAGAGCTGTCAAAGGACACCAGAAACAAAATTGTAGACCTGCACCAGGCTGGGAAGACTGAATCTGCAATAGGTAAGCAGCTTGGTTTGAAGAAATCAACTGTGGGAGCAATTATTAGGAAATGGAAGACATACAAGACCACTGATAATCTCCCTCGATCTGGGGCTCCACACAAGAGGTCACCCCGTGGAGTCAAAATTATCACAAGAACGGTGAGCAAAAATCCCAGAACCACATGGGGGGAGGTAGTGAATGACCTGCAAAGAGCTGGGACCAACGTAACAAAGCCTACCATCAGTAACACACTATGCCGCCAGGGACTCAAATCCTGCAGTGTCAGACGTGTCCCCCTGCTTAAGCCAGTACATGTCCAGGCCCGTCTGAAGTTTGCTAGAGAGCATTTGGATGAAACCAAAATATAACTTTTTGGTAAAAACTCGACTCGTCGTGTTTGGAGGACAAAGAATGCTGAGTTGCATCCAAAGAACACCATACCTACTGTGAAGCATGGGGGTGGAAACATCATGCTTTGGGGCTGTTTATCTGCAAAGGGACCAGGACGACTGATCCGTGTAAAGGAAAGAATGAATGGGGCCATGTATCGTGAGATTTTGAGTGAAAACCTCCTTCCATCAGCAAGGGCATTGAAGATGAAACGTGGCTGAGTCTTTCAGCATGACAATGATCCCAAACACACCGCCCGGGCAACGAAGGAGTGGCTTCGTAAGAAGCATTTCAAGGTCTTGGAGTGGCCTAGCCAGTCTCCAGATCTCAACCCCATAGAAAATATTTGGAGGGAGTTGAAAGTCCGTGTTGCCCAGCAACAGCCCCAAAACATCACTGATCTAGAGGAGATCTGCATGGAGGAATGGGCCAAAATACCAGCAACAGTGTGTGAAAACCTTGTGAAGACTTACAGAAAACGTTTGACCTCTGGAATTGCCAACAAAGGGTATATAACAAAGTATTGAGATAAACTTTTGTTATTGACCAAATACTTATTTTCCACCATAATTTTCTAATTAATTAATAAAAAATCCTACAATGTGATTTTCTGAATTTTTTAAACTAATTTTGTCTGTCATAGTTGAAGTGTACCTATGATGAAAATTACAGGCCTCTCTCATCTTTTTAAGTGGGAGAACTTGCACAATTGGTGGCTGACTAAATACCTTTTTGCCCCACTGTATATGTAACACCGAAAACAAATATCATCAAAATGTAATTATTTCAATGTATTTTGTCCTTTCTCTCATTACACATAACCTTTTTCTGAATCTTGTTTTTTGTCATAATTACTTGGGTATAGATGTTATTTTTATGTACACATATTTGGTTAAACAAGAGGCACACTATCAGATTAAGTTGTACTTTTCCTAATATTTCCTAAATATTGGTGCATTACGTAATAAGCAGGTTTCTGAGATGTGAACGCATGTTTCGGTAATGAGTGTTGCATACTTTCCAATTGAAAAATTGTACTGACCTCTATTAGAGATGCACTAATCCAATAAATAATCAAACTGTATTGTGTGTTAATCCCAAATGACTTGCATAAAACAAAAATCACTGATCCTAATCACTGATCCTAATGCAATTGACTAAAATACTCCTTATTTTAGCAAAAGTATAAGTACTGTAATTAAAAGGTGGACTTTTATTTTGAAAAAGTTATTTCTCCAACATCTTTGGTGGGACATGGATATGTGTGGTTCTAAGGCAGTGGTTCTTAACCTGGGTTCGATCGAACCCCAGGGGTTCGGTGAGTCAGTCTCAGGGGTTCGGCGGAGGTCAAGACAAACATCTGATTCATATGATTCGTGATGACACGCTCCGCTTGGCCATCATTGGCTGCAGGTGATCACGCTACATCGCTTGGCCTATCTGTGCTGCAGGGAATTTGGCGCGCTCAGTTTGTGACTGTGGTGATGGTACGTCTTGTGATTTCTTTCTTAATATTTTAATCCCTTCATACTTACTATGTCGAGCAAAAAAAGAAAGTGGTCGGACGAATATGTACAATATGGATTTACATGTACAACCGAACTTGATGGGAGTCAGTGTCCTAACTGCATGATTTGCAATGCCAAGTTGAGCAATTCTAGTCTAGCACCGGCAAAACTAAGAGAACACTTCCTTAAGCTGCATGGAGATGGAAAATACAAGAACACAACGCTCGCTGAATTCAAGGTGAAGAGAGCCAGATTCGGTGAAAAGGCTACTCTGCCTGTTCTCGGCTTTGTACCCATCAACAAACCGATCCTCACAGCATCTTACGAAGTTGCTTACCTGATCGCAAAGCAGGGCAAACCACACACCATTGGTGAAACACTCATAAAACCAGCTGTGTTGAAGATGGCGAATATCATGCTGGGAAAAGAGGCCGAAGTTAAGTTATCCCAAATTCCTCTTTCAAATGACACCATCAGCGACAGAATAGAGGACATGAGCAAAGACATCTTGGCTCAAGTAGTTGCAGATCTGATTTCAAGCCCGGCAAAATTCAGCCTTCAACTCGACGAGACCACAGACGTTTCCAATCTAAGCCAGCTTGCTGTATTCGTGCGCTATGTGAAAGACGACGTGATAAAGGAAGATTTTTTATTTTCTAAGCCTCTTACAACAACAACTAAGGCAGCCGATGTGAAGAAACTTGTGGATGACATCTACAAAGACAACAATCTTTCGTGGGATATGGTTTCTGCAGTTTGTTCGGAGGGAGCTCCAGTCATGCTGGGAAGAAAGTCTGGTTTTGGTGCGCTAGTGAAAGCCGATGCACCACACATCATTGTTACGCATTGTATTCAGCACAGGCATGCGTTGGCAACAAAAACCTTGCCTTCAAAACTGGCAGAAGTATTAAAAATTGTAGTGGAATACGTGAACTATGTGCGAACTAGTGCTCTGCGGCATCGCATCTTCAGTGAGCTGTGTAAAGAAATGGGCTCTGAATTCGAGGTACTTCTGTACCATTCTAACGTTAGGTGGTTATCCCGGGGACAGGTGCTGAATCGTGTTTTTGCCATGCGTGTGGAATTAGCCCTGTTTTTGCAAGAGCACCAACATTGTCATGCAGATTGCTTCAACAATTCTGAGTTCATTCTCATTTTAGCGTACATGGCCGATATCTTCACAGCTCTCAATCATCTCAATCAAAAGATGCAGGGAGGTGGAGTCAACATCATCGAAGCGGAGGAAAACCTGAAGGCTTTTCAAAAAAAGCTACCGTTATGGAAACGACAAACAGAGAACAATAACTTCGCAAACTTTCCCCTGCTGGACGACTGTGTAAGTAAGATCGAAGATGTATCTGGAATCGGAGACATTTCTGTACCCGCTGAACTGAAGCAAGCAATTGCCACGCACTTAGATGAGCTTGCAAAGTCTCTCGACGGATACTTCCCTACAAGAGAGTCATATCCAGCATGGGTGAAACAGCCGTTCACGTTTAGTGTTGAGACAACAGATGTCAATGATGAATACCTCGATGATATCATTGAAATTCAGCAGAGCCAGGTTCAACAGCAACTCTTCAGAACAACAACGCTTTCAACGTTTTGGTGTCAACAAATGGTAACGTACCCTGTTATTGCTAAGAAAGCTCTGGAGATTTTCATACCGTTTGTTACAACATATCTTTGCGAGCAATCCTTTTCGAGGATGCTGGACATAAAAACGAAGAAAAGGAACAGACTTTGTTGTGAAAATGACATGAGACTGGCACTTGCCAAGGTGAAGCCGCGCATTTCTGAACTGGTCTCTGAAAGGCAACAGCAGAAGTCACACTGATTTGCAGTAAATATTCATTATTATGTTTTTGTTTTTGTGTGAAAATGATAATCTGTGTGAAAATGTTTTGATGATTTTGTTCTTTGAACACAGTGATGTTGATGCACGGTTCATTTTGTGCACCAGTCAAATATATACCTATGTTTTGAATTTGATTTTTTTTTCAATTAAGAAGGGTTCGGTGAATGCGCATATGAAACTGTTGGGGTTCAGTACCTCCAACAAGGTTAAGAACCACTGTTCTAAGGTATTTTAGATGCATTTCTAAATTGAATGGAATCCTATGGGCAAATGTCATAACATGATATGCCCTTAAAGTATCTACGTATTTGGGATGTAGACCAAAAACTGTATTGGGAAATCAAAACAACAGAATAGGTAAGTGATAAAACAAGTAAACATGGAGGAGTAGCTCTTTGCTGAAACACAAACTCCAGATTGTGGCTTTAAGTAAATTAAATGGGGTTTATACACCCATATTTCTTTACAACACATACTTAATCAAATAACTTGAAACAAAGATTTACAAAAAATCTACACAATAGGTATAAGCAGTGCTCCTAGTAAATAATTAAAGTTACCAGCACAGCACACTCATTGACTATACATTAGAATTAGCTTATTATCATTACCGAAATAAAGGTTATTTTTACCAAAACGGACCTAAAGATTACAGGACTAGACTTTCAGACAAAAGCTGCACAAAATGGAGGGAAAAGCCAATGAAGTAGAACTGGACACAAGGCTTCCGACGCAAAAAGACAGGCCATATTAAAATTGGCAGGAGGGAGAGAATGAAGGACAAACTTGGAGCCACTTTGTTGAGCTAAGCAATATGCTACAGAGCTATAAGCTGTCCCCAACTAAAGTTCAGGATTAATTATGCACCCGAGGCAGGTTTCTTTCGAGTTTCTGGCTCTCCATTGGTGTATAGCTCGATAATGTAACCGTGTTCTCCAACACATGTTTCGAGGAGGTGCTTGAATGCAGGTTATTTGTATGAGGCAACTGGCCAGTGTGAACACAGAAGTCCAGCCAGCTCAAATGTGGACATGAAAGAGAATAGAATAGCCTTGACTTGACTTGGCTATGCCACTTATGTAACACAATAACAAAAACTTAGCGGCGAGCGGAACCGCAGAACAATATGTTCTTTGTGAGGGAACAACTGCAACACAAATGGCGGGTGCAGCCAAGGAACTATTTTTATGAATTAACTTGAGAACAGAGCAATAACATGACCCAATCATTCTCACTAAAAAAGTCCAAACACATTGGCGATTACTCTTGTTTTTCTTGTAAGTGGTCACAGCAACCGTATGGAAAAAACTGGGTGACATAATCCTCTGTCAGGGTGCATTCTGATCTACAGTAACTGTCCAGTGTTTCCAGATTTCTATGAAATATGACTTACAATATGAGTGAAATAGTTTTCCTTTCAAAAATTTTAATAAATATGTGAAAAAGAAGCTTTTCTGTGCTGGAATGTTGTGGGCGTACCCAACAACAGAATGGTGTAGGAGTATACTGGTCATTCAAAATGTTTTTTTATTTTACCAGGCAAGTCAGTTAAGAACAAATTCTTATTTTCAATGACAGCAGGTTAACTGCCTGCTCAGGGGCAGAACAACAGATTTGTACCTTGTCAGCTGGGGGGTTTGAACTTGCAACCTTCCGGTTACTAGTCCAACGCTCTAACCACTAGGCTACCCTGCCCCCCTATTAATGCGAGTAGACCAATGATTGGCCAACTCATCCTCCTCTAGACCGCTGATTGGCCAATACATCCTCTGAGGAAATACAATTTTTGTTTGAAATACAAATTTGAGGTGGGGCTTTTGAAGTGTTTTCTCCAATTTATACTTTAGCCACAAATATGAGTATAGAACGAGTCAACAACATTATTTGGGTATAAATTAACAGAATATGAACTTAAAATTGAGATTCTCAGTGGACAGTTACTTTAAACAGTACAGGCAGGCCAAATGCAATTTACCCCGGGCTCTGATCCACATGTATTGTACCTCCGGAAGTCTGCTGTGCACCAATGATCACATTAATGAGTGTCTTGGAGTGCACTACATATATCCTGTAAAGAGGGCGTGGCTTTCTAGATATGTACAGCTACTAGGCCTAAGTTCTGGCAGGATCGATGAGAAAACTGAAATACTTTTGATTCAATCACGCTGATGTTAAACCAATCCAACTCTAATTGGATTGACCATTTCCCTTCATCAATCAATATGCAGTCTGTCACTTAGTGAAGAGGAAGCATGTCTACTAGTGTCAAACTAATTTCTTTCATTACAGAGACGTGCTTAAGGTATGGATATATACACAACGATTTGAAAAGATGCACATTTCCATAACAATATCAGAAAAAGTTAACTTCTCCACAGTTTTCACTTTCTTCTGACTGGTTTTGTAATTACTACAGAGCTGAAGAAAAGAGATAAAGACATCAATTAGGGCCTGTAGCAACGTATCATTTTGTTTCCTTCTCTCCTCAGGAAAAAAAGAGTGTCTGTGCAGGAGCTCGGTTCAACTTTTTAAATGTGTATTAGATACACTATCAAGCCTGAACTCCTGGGCAACTTCAAGGTTTTAAATGCTTATCAGATACAGTATCAAGCCTGAACTCCTGGGAAACTTCCAAGTTTGGTAGAGCTAAGGTTTATTTAGCTTTGTTCACAGAGCCAAGAAGGGGGAAAAGGCATTTGAATGTCTTTTTAATAGAGCACATGAGGGAAATCTATTCACTGCCAAGTCTGAGACCACAGCTGGAAAAAAAAACACGACGCAGATGACCACTGGAGTCGAACTGTGCTGAGACATAAAAAATGTGTATTTGTGGAAAACAATCCAGGAAAATTATCCTCAGTAGCAATAGGGGATTCATGACGAAAGGAATTTGATATTGTTCTTGGGAGCGCCTTCAACTCTGAAAATGTGGGTTAATGTTATCGGATAATTTGACAAATTAAAGGTGCTTAAGAAGGTAGTTCTCTTCTAAAGCTTGCGTGTGTGCAGGGAGCATTAATAATACTGTCAACAAGGACCTGATCCTACCTGATCCTTCACAGGTGGTCTCCGAGTTGGTTGTTAAATCCTCTGGTTCGACCCAGCCCGACCAATAGAGAAGTGATGAGGAGCTAAAAGGCTGTGACCTTCACCTCTCTAAGCCTCTGGGTCTCTGTTTAGAGTTAGTTAAGGTAAACCACATAGCCAGCTCATTTAATACACTCCGATTGAGATCCAGAAATCTAATTAGGTGTCTTTTTTGGGCTTTACCAACCTGTTACTTCTCTCTTTTTACTCCCTAGCTCAGCAAACTGAGTTCTATTACCCAAATGTGTTCGGGGCAACGCATGACTCATGCTAATGAAAGCACATTCAGCAGTCAATGAGCAGCTTTTGGCCTAATGTTTATGCATACAATTAATTCAGCTTAACCCAATCTCACTGTCTGAAGTGTTTTAACCTCTTCCCCCCTTCCCCCTGCCTATTAGACAGACTCATATGTCAACTGCTGCTGGAAATATAAATATATATAAATATATTGACAGTGGGGGAAAAGAAAGAAAACACTGCTTTCACAAATGAATGGTACTTTAGAACAGTCAAAAGGGCCTTTCTGAGTGTGAGGATGTTCCCCTTGAATAAGCAGGTTTAGGGGTGCTGACAGGTCTTTGTAGATTGCCTTTCGAGGATCAAAGCGATTTAAATGGTCCTATTAGAATAGGACAGCACGGCGTAGAAACATAAATTAAGGGAATACTTAGTTGTTGCATTCTGAGGAGGGCTCTCACACAGTTGTGACTAGAGGAAGTACAGCCATGACAGGAAATTACTTTTCATAGCAGGTTAGGAGAGCATTTTGTTAACCCTAACCCTATTTCTAAACTTAACCTAAGTCTTCTAACCTGCCACATTAATTCTCCTAACCTGCTGCAAAAAAGTCACTTCTGGTCAGAACCCTCTCACACTGTAAAAAAGCCAACTTGCTTAGTCAGCGTTATTCTGTGAGTTGAGTGGACTTCAAAAGGAGAAGAATTTTAGATAATGTGTTTGTTGAGTAAACTAACTCAGCTCGAAGTGAGCTGCATTCGAACCATCTTGTTGAATAAAATTACAAATTCATGTTTGCTCAAAACCATGCTCATCATTATCATATTTCCCAGCATGCTCTATAGCAGGTTGATTTTCAGAATTGTTTATTTCAATACCTGTGTTTTTGCATGTACATTGATTGTTTGATTAATATTATGCTACACAAACATAAATAACATACATTTTTCTAAACTAATCCAAACTTTTAGTAGTTGGATTTACTGCACCCATTCCTGAGATGGCTCTTTCAGGCAGCCCAATTCAAATCTGTTTTCCACTACTTGGTCTTTTGACCAATCAAATTAAATATTTTCAAATCAGATCTTTTTCAGAGGTGATCTGATTGGTGAACAAAATATTAGAATTGGGCTGCATGTGTAAATGCAGCCTTAGACACTCACTTGGTAAACACTACAAATAGTAATGGGTGGTAACTACAATTAACTTGAAAGGCAAAGCACACTGGGAAATATGCAAATAAGGTGGAATAAATTATCAAGTTGAACCTAGAATTCGAGTTGAGTGAACATAAAATTAAAATTCTGAATTTACGTTGGTTCAGCTACAGTATATGCCCAAATGTTGAGCAAACTCACAATCCTATTAGGCTGGTTGCCTTACAATTGTACATTGAATCAACTTCAATGCTATTTTGTGAAGCAAAATCAAGTCTTATTGCAGCTGGTTCAACTGTAAGCTGAATCAACATCTCTTTTTTTTTACAGTGCTGTAAATGGCTCCTCACCTTTCGCACAAATAACAGTGCCACAATCGCAAATATGGTTTTATGATCATTCATTAGATGGGCTCAATTAACATAATTTTGTAAGTGTGCCCCACCATGGAATGCATTGGATTTCGCAAACTTCTTACTTAAGGGTTGAACTAATTATTAACTGATACACCTTATCAGTTGATAGAAGTTGGGACTTCAAAGCCTAGTTGGATGTTTGACCTTTGACCTTTCAGCAACAGACCATGAATCTCAAGTACAGAGTACATGCTTCATTCCTCAGTATGTGAAGACCCCCATACCCAGCCATGGTAATAGGAAACGAGTCAGTTGACTTAAGGCTACAGTATGTGACACTATTTTCACTCTGGTCAGACAGCCGTTCACTGGCAAGGTCCTCCGAGTCTATAAAGCTGTTCAAACGCACGGCACACACACTAGAGCCGATAAGCTGACCATTCCTTCCCTCCTCATTAACTGTTGTGTGTTTTAGCCATGACAACCAACACCCACCATGCTTTCAACATGCTCTTCCCTCTTCTCTGGTTTATTCCATCTATCCAATATCTTACAACATCTTGACGTAAGAAGACTGAAACAACGGATAAACGCGAATGACCTCTCAAATGATTTGCTTTTAAATATATATCAATAAGTATCAAAAGTAAATGTAACTTCAAAAATATACGTAAGTGTCAAATGGTGAAGTCTAAATAATTTCAAATTCCTTTTTCTTGTTTTTTAAATTTACGAATAGTCAGGGGCAACACTGACAAATTTACACTGACACTCCAACACTTTCACACACTCCAACACTGAATAGTCAGGGGCACACTCCAACACTGACATAATTTACGAATAGTCAGGGGCACACTCCAACACTGACATAATTTACGAATAGTCAGGGGCACACTCCAACACTGACATAATTTACGAATAGTCAGGGGCACACTCCAACACTGACATAATTTACGAATAGTCACTCCAACACTGACATAATTTACGGTCAGGGGCACACTCCAACACTGACATAATTTACGAATAGTCAGGGCACACTCCAACACTGACATAATTTACGAATAGTCAGGGGCACACTCCAACACTGACATAATTTACGAATAGTCAGGGGCACACTGACCAATAGTCACTGACATAATTTACGAATAGTCAATAGTCAGGGGCACACTCCAACACTGACATAATTTACGAATAGTCAGGGGCACACTCCAACACTGACATAATTTACGAATAGTCAGGGGCACACTCCAACACTGACATAATTTACGAATTAAGCCTTTGTTTTTAGTGCCAAATCAGAAGAAGCAGGGATGAAACCATTTTGCGTGATTTGGACCATTTTCAGTACTTTTGGGTGTCAGGGCAAATTTAAGGAAGATGAGTACATTATTTTATTTTGGAATGTACTGAAGTAAAAGTAATCAAAAATATAAATAGTAAAGTAAAGTACAGATACCCCCAAAAAACAACTTACGTAGTAATTTAAATTATTTTTACATAACTACTTTACACCACTGGTTTAAATATAATCTGCCTGCAGTGCACATTGTCTGAGCACAATCACAAGTGGACAGCTGACTGTCTCTGCAAACCTCAACTGAAAACACTTAGCTAACAGGAGCAGAAGTGAAAATTGGCAAGAGAATATTCTATTTACATAGAAGTAATTTATTGACAGATGAAAGATGAAAAAAAACTGGAATAGAGCACTTCACCAACAGTTCAAGCTTTTGGAAATACAGTAGCAGACAAACTAGATGTCTGCAAAGCGATTTCCAACCTTATGCCACCTGCTCTCATAGCTGCTCCAAATCCTGTGTGGTAATGTCATTACAATTAATTTTATTAACTTAATCATTCAGCCATTATGTGTAATGGGCTGAAATGTCTTACTGTAGGCCAAGTTACGACAGCAAATCAATACATGTACTCCCCTGAAATAAAAACATCTAGTGAGGCTACTTTTTTATGGGTATTGCATTTCTTGCCATAATGTCCCAATTGTCGAGCTCATCAGCATTAAAACAGTTAAAGCCACAGTGCCTGTCAATCAACTTAATACGGAGACAGATTAAATAATTTCAACTGCACCCTATACTAGTAACCTTTTCACGTGTGAGTTCAAATATATCTAACGGTTGCCCCCATTGTGAATGTCTTTATGCGCGAGATGCCAGAATTTAGGTCGGATGCTTTACTGAGCCGGACAAACTTCTCTTCCACGAGAGCCAAAGCACTTCCCCAGTGTTTCCTCGGATCAAGTACGCAGACATTTGCGCAGTAATGCACAGACTTTTCCCCGGCACATTTTTTGGCTGGCGCTCGCATTGCCTTTATTGCTGTTTTCCTTACAAATGTGTGTTCCTATCAAAGTAAGTGCCTTGTTTTCTATATCTTGTTGTTGTTTCTATTGTAGCATACCGTATGTACGTATGGAGCATAATATACACTGCTTAAAAAAATAAAGGGAACACTTAAACAACACAATGTAACTCCAAGTCAATCACACTTCTGTGAAATCAAACTGTCCACTTAGGAAGCAACACTGATTGACAATAAATGTCACATGCTGTTGTGCAAATGGAATAGACAACAGGTGGAAATTATAGGCAATTAGCAAGACACCCCCAATAAAGGAGTGGTTCTGCAGGTGGTGACCACAGACCACTTCTCAGTTCCTATGCTTCCTGGCTGATGTGTTGGTCATGTTTGAATGTTGGCGGTGCTTTCACTCTAGTGGTAGCATGAGACGGAGTCTACAACCCACACAAGTGGCTCAGGTAGTGCAGCTCATCCAGGATGGCACATCAATGCGAGCTGTGGCAAGAAGGTTTGCTGTGTCTGTCAGTGTAGTGTCTAGAGCATGGAGGTGTTACCAGGAGACAGGCCAGTACATCAGGAGACGTGGAGGAGGCCGTAGGAGGGCAACAACCCAGCAGCAGGACCGCTACCTCCGCCTTTGTGCAAGGAGGAACACTGCCAGAGCCCTACAAAATGACCTCCAGCAGGCCACAAATGTGCATGTGTCTGCTCAAACGGTCAGAAACAGACTCCATGAGGGTGGTATGAGGGCCCGATGTCCACAGGTGGGGGTTGTGCTTACAGCCCAACACCGTGCAGGACATTTGGCATTTGCCAGAGAACCCCAAGATTGGCAAATTCGCCACTGGCGCCCTGTGCTCTTCACAGATGAACGCAGGTTCACACTGAGCACGTGACAGACGTGACAGAGTCTGGAGACGCCGTGGAGAACGTTCTGCTGCCTGCAACATCCTCCAGCATGACCGGTTTGGCGGTGGGTCAGTCATGGTGTGGGGTGGCATTTATTTGGGGGGCCGCACAGCCCTCCATGTGCTCGCCACAGGTAGCCTGACTGCCATTAGGTACCGAGATGAGATCCTAAGACCCCTTGTGATGTGCTGGTGCGGTTGGCCCTGGGTTCCTCCTAATGCAAGACAATGCTAGACCTCATGTGGCGGGAGTGTGTCAGCAGTTCCTGCAAGAGGAAGGCATTGATGCTATGGACTGGTCCGCCCGTTCCCCAGACCTGAATCCAATTGAGCACATCTGGGACATCATGTCCTGCTCCATCCACCAACGCCACGTTGCACCACAGACTGTCCAGGAGTTGGCGGATGCTTTAGTCCAGATCTGGGAGGAGATCCCTCAGGAGACCATCGGCCACCTCAACAGGAGCATGCCCAGGCGTTGTAGGGAGGTCATACAGGCACGTGGAGGCCACACACACTACTGAGCCTCATTTTGACTTGTTTTAAGGACATTACATCAAAGTTGGATCAGCCTGTAGTGTGGTTTTCCACTTTAATTTTGAGTGTGACTCCAAATCCAGACCTTCATGGGTTGATAAATTTGATTTCCATTGATCATTTTTGTGTGATTTTGTTGTCAGCACATTCAACTATGTAAAGAAAAAAGTATTTAATAGGAATATTTCATTCATTCAGATCTAGGATGTGTTATTTTAGTGTTCCCTTTATTTTTTTGAGCAGTGTATTTACAGCTTTTCACATTTTCAAGTTCTGGTTACAAATCATGTATTCTGATTCTTGCATAGATTGTAATGGACACATATGATGTGTGTAAAATACTTTTTCGAGGGTTGAACTGATTATGATTAGCTAATGCTAAGATATTTGCCAGCTTTGTGTGGCGCGATGTTTGTAGACATTATACAATGCATTTTGGGTAACACGAAAACGTCTATCAGAGCAAAAATGTTATTACAAAATTAGGTGAAGGGATGATTCACATCTTTCGAGTAAACTTCCAGAAGTGAATGATGGTAGACGACACACCCCCATCAACATGCATACTGCAAACACACTAAATTCATCTTGTCTCCTTTTCTTATCTTTGGTTGACAGGAAAAAAAACTAACATAGCGGCTTGCACAAACCACCCATTGTCGGATTACTTTAGATTTTTTAAAGTGTTTTACTCAATTATTTCAATCAATGGTGAGATCACCCGTGATGTGATGAATTGTAAATAGTAATTGCTTTTAGCTAATTCATATTATGGTTTACGTCAGCCGAGAGTTAGATAAATATGTTACCTCTATCTTTCCTCAGTCAGCGTTAGGACTAATGTAGCCTACATTTGACAGTTTGGATGATTGGGTTATGCTGTTGATACTTCTGTGAATGCCTGAACAGTGCAACCAAAAATAATCTGGTGACATTCAGGACATAACGTTGTAAGGACTGCGTTTGTGCAAAATGTTTCTGTGAAAAAACAGTGCCCAGCTCAAACACTGACTGTTGCGTCAATCGAAACTGGATGTTTTAAATTAGTGTTCTAATCACAGCGGTTTGAGCGTACGCTGCAGGGACCACTGTAGAATGATAACACCCGTGTGTTGGTACGTGTCAAGGGCTTAACCCTGAAAATACAATGTTTTCATTTGGTGTACTTTATTGTCTAACACCAAAGGCAGTCTGAAACATCTTTAATATGTTTATTACAGTGGTGGGATTGAAAATATATCCTCTTCACAAAATAACCCTCCAAAATCAGGGTCTCGATTCAATAGAGCCGAGAACATGTGTATTTATTTGTTGGACAGATGAATGCAATTGATGCAATTCAATAAATGGTCCTCATAAAATGTGCTGTAATACTCAATGGTCATTGTCTGGCACACAACAATGTCTAGACAGGAAGAACAAACACAGGAGAGGGTAAAACTAGGGATGCACATCATAGCTGCCTGATAACTGCCTGCAGTGGAAGCAGGGCTCACCCCCATTTTCAAAATAACAATTGTACGGGTAATTCCACGACAATGACACTCGGGCACCTAAGAATCTTCTCAAAAGAATCCAGGCTCCCTCTTACGATTACACAGCTCTCCCATGGTCCACTGCCCAGTCCTGGTGTGCCGGTTTATGGGCAGAAATTGTTGAGAGTGGGGGGTGGAAGGAGAATGATAGAGGGGTGCCTTAATGGATCAAAGCAGTAGCAATAAACATATAAATAAACATTACGGTGGGTGATAGTTTTACAGGGGTGACTCGGTAAGTGGCAGAAAAGCCATTAAAAAGCCAGAGCCAAACCTTTAATCGAGTTTCGGCGAAGCTCGGGCAGGGATCTGATTAGATGCAGGATGGGAGTGTTGAATGGGATGGATGGGGCCCATCTACTCCCACTACTCTCTCTCTCTGAGGCACAGACATAAAATGACAGCCGAGAGGCTCCGTGAACGCATTGATCTCCACCTGTCCTTCCTGCCAGAGGCATATGGCTTCAGTGATAACCTCAGCCCCTGCCAGCCTCTGCTATACTGAAACTTCTTCAAAAGGCAGATTGGCTTGCTTACCTCAGTGCTGTAGGTCTGTTCTGTTTTTGTTCCTTTGCAGTATTTTGTTTTGGCATGGTTTGCTAATCCAAGCAACAAATGTGTAGAAAGTGTGCTTGTGGATCAACAGACTTGGTTTATTCCACAAGAGCCCATATCTTTGATGAGCTCAAATGTTCTACATAAGGTTGCAAAATAACTTGACTGTTTATCAGATTCTCAATATGCATTTGATCTCCATTGCTTTCTTGTTCTCTCACTAACTCATCGTTAAACTTCTTATGGCTTGAATCACGCTAACGGGATCGATATGACAACAGCCAGTGAAAGTGCAGGGCGCCAAATTCAAAACAACAGAAATCTCATAATTAAAATTCCTCAAACATACAAGTATTTCACACCATTTTAAAGATACACTTCTTGTTAATCCCACCACAGTGTCCGATTTCAAAAAGGCTTTACAGCGAAAGCATACCAAATGATTATGTTAGGTCTGCACCTTGTCACAGAAAAACACAGCCATTTTTCCAGCCAAATAGAGAAGTCACAAAAAGCAGAAATAGAGAGAGAATGAATCACAAACCTTTGATGATCTTCATCAGATGACACTCATAGGACTTCATGTTACACAATACATGTATGTTTTGTTCAATAAAGTTCATATTTATATGAAAAAATCTGAGTTTACATTGGCGCGTTATGTTTAGTAGTTCCAAAACATCCGGTTATTTTGCAGAGAGCCACATCAATTTTCAGAAATACTCATAATAAACATTGATAAAAGATACAAGTGTTATACATTTTTTTTTGTCAGAGAAAATGACCGTTTTCGTGGTATTGCTTTTTGCACTGACTTTACTGAACTCTGGAGAAAACGAACATTGTCGCTGGGTGAGTACATTTGACAATGTGCTCTCCCATCCATTGGACATTTTGTCTGCAGGAACTTTTCACTCGGTCCACTCATCCAAGTGCCAATGGATTTGTTGCATGATGTGAGCAGTACGAATTTGTGTCACTACCAAAGTCTAATGGTTTTAATTGACTGTTTTGTATTGTCTGGAAACTCCCTTGTAGAATTCGCTTGCAATAGGTCTCTTAAAAAAGAGAAGCCGTGCAAGGTTATTAAACAGAGGTGCCTAGTTATTCTTCTTTTGTTGATATCAGGTAACATGCAACCTAACCCTGGCCCTGATATGCAGTATGTCCCAAACCCCATCTGATTTTAAATCAAGATCTGGTTTTGGTATTTTTCATTTAAATGTATGCAGCCTGTTGTCAAAATTTGATGGGGTTAGGATTTGGGCTAAATCAACTGATGCTGATGTAATTGTGTTTTCTGAAACCTGGCTCAGCAAGTCTGTTTTTGATAAGGATATTTGTAAAGTGGTTACAATGTTTATCGCACTGATCGGGTTAAGAAAGGTGGGGGTGTGGCTATATATGTCAAATCTAAATTCCATGTAAGTGTGGCAAAGTCTGAAACTATTTGTAAACAGTTGGAATTTCTTGCTTTGAATATTGAGGTTTCAAAGGGCCTCTCTATAACTGTGATTGGCTGTTATAGACCCCGCTCTGCTCTCGGTGATGCATTTTCTTCTTTGACGCACCTTATGTCTAAACTTCTTTACAGTGAAATGATCTTGATTGGTGTTCTTAACTGGTGTTGGTTAAAGCTGGTGTCTGATGATATAAAAATGTTTTGTAATTCTATGAATCTTACCCAGTTGGTTGATTAACCTGTTGCTTCTACTCGGGACGCTTGCGTCCCAACTAGAGCTCTGGAAATGCAAATGCACTACGCTAAATGCTAATAGTATTAGTTAAAACTCAAAAGTTCATTAAAATACACATGCAGGGTATCGAATTAAAGCTACACTCGTTGTGAATCCAGGCAACAAGTCAGATTTTTAAAATGCTTTTCGGCGAAAGCATGAGAAGCTATTATCTGATAGCATGCAACACCCCAAAAGACCCACAGGGGACGTAAACAAAATAATTAGCATTTCGGCGTTACACAAACCGCACAATAAAATAGAAAACATTCATTACCTTTCACCATCTTCTTTGTTGGCACTCCTAGATGTCCCATAAACACTATTTGGGTCTTTATTTCGATTAAATCGGTCCATATATGTCAGGATTTGGCCAGGGTTGTTCCAGTTTTTGGTCACTAGATGCCCCCATTGTGCCTTTTGACCTTTTTGTTTTCCCTTGATCCCCATTATTATTTGCACCTGTGCCTCGTTTCCCCTGATTGTATTTAAACCCTTTGTTTTCCTCAGTCCTTTGCTCTGTGTTTGTATGTTAGCACCCAGCCCTAGTATTCTGTTAACTCTTGTTGATCCCGGTGGACGCTCTTGTGGAATTCTGTTTTTTGTTCTTGTTTATTTATTTTTGAGTATCTTTTGAGGCTTTTTGTGCTATACCTACCACCTTGTGGATTTACCTTTTTTGTCTTGGAGGATTACCTTTGTTCTTGTGGAATTCCTTTTGAAGTTGTGGAGTTACATGTGTTCCTGAAGGACTTCACTTTTACTACATTAAATACACCGTCTCAAGTACTGCTGTGTCTGCCTCATCTTCTGGGTTCTGCCGACTATTCGTGGCTCAGTTGGTTAAGTGACTGTTTCTCACTCCGGAGACCCGGGTTCGTAACCGGGTCCTGACAGAAACACAGAGCCAAAAATGAACCCAGAGGCAGCCAGTTCCCAGGACCTTGTTGCCATGCTGTCCCACCACCAGGAGACTGTCCAACGCCACGAAGCCGCCCTGGTTCAGCAAGAGGCCTTAATGGCTAGACATTCTCATCTTCTGTCGGAGATGCTGACTTCCATAAAGCAGATATCTGATCGACTTACCTCGGCAACAGTTCCCGTCCCAGTACCTCAGATTCACGTACCCATGGCAGTTAACCCTCTGGCTGAACCTCGCCTTCCACCTCCCCAACGGTTCTCAGGTGATCCAAGTGCTTGTAAAGGGTTTCTCACCCAATGTTCTCTCTCCTTCGAGCTGCAACCCTCGTCGTTCCCCACCGACCGGTCTAAGATCGCATATATCATCACCCTGCTGTCGGAAAAGCCCTGGCCTGGGCTACTGCTGTGTGGGATGCCCATAGTTCCTGCTGTGCCAGCTACTCTGCCTTTGCTGAGGAATTCAATCGAGTGTTTCAAGGCCCAAGCAGTGGTCCTGACTCAGCCAAACAGCTCCTGACTCTCCACCAAGGTCGGCGCAGCGTGACGGACTATGCCATCCAGTTCCGCACGGTGGCAGCAGCGAGTGGTTGGAACAACGAGGCGCTCACTGTGTGCTTTCTGAAAGGCCTTTCCGACACTATCCAAGATGAACTGGCCACTCGGGAACCACCGGACAATCTCGAGTCCCTGATCAAGTTGGCCTCACGCATTGACCAGCGTCTGAGAGAGAGAGAACTCAACCGTAGACCTCTAGCCCCTATCAGTCCCAGCTCCGAGTCCCCACCTTTATCCTCGCTGGCTCCACCGGAACCCATGCAGATTGGACGCATCTCCCAGGCTGAGAGAGACCGCCGGATGAGGAGCGACGCTGTCTATATTGCGGCAAACCGGGCCATTTCCGTTCCACGTGTCCCGGGCTCCAGGGAAACGCTCTGTCCCGTACAGACCGGGGGAACTGTAACGGGAAACATAACCTCCTCCCATCCGTCCAACTCCCGTCTGCTCATTCCAGTCACCCTTTCCTGGGACAACCACAAGCTTCACCTTCAAGCCTTGGTAGACTCTGGAGCCGCAGGTAACTTCATGGATGGTGTCTGGGCGAAGGAGAATGGCGTTCCCTTTGAACCTCTAAGTGACCCCATGAGGGTTACTACATTGGATGGAAGCCCTTTGGGATCTGGACTTGTCACTCATGTCACTACCTCCTTGCGACTTTCAGTTTCACAACACAAGGAATTGATGAACTTTCATTTGATCTCCTGTTCCGAGTTCCCTCTCGTCCTTGGATACCCCTTGCTTCACAGCCATAACCCTCACATCGACTGGTCTGTGGGCACTATCAAGCAGTGGGGTCCTACGTGCCAAGCTACATGTATTTTCCCGAATTCCCGAGTTCTACTCCCGAGTCTTTAGAATCCATCGACCTGACCCGAGTTCCCGAGTGTTACCATGACCTCAAACTGGTATTTAGCAAACAGAGGGCCACCATGCTACCACCCCATAGACCTTATGATTGCCCCATCGAACTGTTTCCGGGCACTTGCCCCCAGGGGTCGGATCTTTCCCTATCTCCACCCGAACGAGCTGCTATGGATACCTACATCAAGGACGCTCTGGAAGCAGGCCTCATGCGTCCATCCACCTCCCGGCGGGAGCAGGGTTTTTCTTTGTGGCCAAGAAAGACGGTGGATTACGTCCTTGCATCGACTACCGGGGACTCAATGCCATAACCGTCCGTAACCGTTACCCGCTACCCCTTATGGCCACAGCCTTCGAGCTGCTCCAGGAAGCAGTTGTTTTCACTAAGCTTGACCTGCGGAACGCATACCATCTTGTGCGGATCAGACCTGGTGACGAGTGGAAGACCGTGTTCAACACGCCTACTGGTCACTATGAATACTTGGTGATGCCCTTCGGCCTGACCAACGCCCCAGCGGTGTTCCAAGCGCTCATAAACGATGTGCTTAGGGATATGCTTAACATATTTGTGTTTGTTTACTTGGATGACATCCTCATCTTTTCGAGCTCTCTTCAAGAACACACAAAGCATGTCAGACAAGTACTCAAACGCCTCCTAGACAGCCATCTGTACGTTAAGCCGGAAAAATGTGAATTCCATTCATCCCGAGTACAATTCCTGGGATTTGTAGTGGAACCCGGTCGAGTCCAAATGGACCCCAGGAAGGTAGGGGCGGTAGCGGATTGGCCCACCCCCAAATCCGTTAAGGAAGTTCAGCGTTTCCTGGGCTTCACAAACTTTTACCGCAAGTTCATCAAGAACTTCAGCTTGGTGGCAGCCCCTCTCTCAGCTTTAACCAAGGGTGGCAATGCAAGGTTTTTGTGGGGAAGAGAAGCTGAGACGGCCTTCCAAGGACTCAAGCAGCGCGTCCTCTCTGCTCCCATCCTGATACTACCGACTACGGATGAACCGTTTGTGGTGGAGGTAGACGCCTCAGAGGTTGGTGTTGGAGCTGTCCTGTCTCAGAGGGGTGAAGACAAGAAGCTTCATCCGTGCGCTTTCTTCTCACACCGGCTTACCCCGGCTGAGAGGAACTACGATGTGGGGGATCGTGAACTCCTAGCGGTTAAGATGGCATTGAAGGAATGGAGACACTGGCTCGAGGGGCTTCTCACCCGTTTCAAGTGCTTACGGACCACAAAAATCTGGAGTATATCCAGCAGGCGAAGCGGTTGAACTCTAGACAAGCTAGATGGTCTCTTTTCTTCAATCGATTCCAGTTTATCCTCACCTATCGGCCCGGGTCGAAGAATCTCAAACCGGATGCCCTGTCCCGAGTCTACGCTCCTGCCATTCGAGATGACACGGACATGCCTGTCCTTCCTGCTGCTAAGATCGTGGCTCCGATTTCGTGGCAAGTTGAGGATACCGTGAGACGAGCTCAAGCTATCGAACCGGACCCGAAAGGGGGTCCTGCCAATCGGTTGTTTGTCCCCAAGGCAGTGAGGACTCAGGTCCTTCTGTGGGGGCACTCCTCTCGCCTCACCTGTCACCCGGGCATAGGTCGCACCTTGGAGTTCATCCAGCGTAAGTTCTGGTGGCCTACCATAAGAGAAGACGTTGCCTCTTTCGTCAATGCCTGCCCCGTGTGCTGCCAGGGCAAATCTTCTCACCTCCGCCCTCAAGGACTCCTTCACCCTTTACCTATTCCCCACAGACACTGGTCCCATATCTCGTTGGACTTTATTACTGGCCTTCCTCCATCCCATGGCAATACTACTATCCTAGTCATAATCGACAGGTTTTCAAAGGCGGCCAGGTTCGTCCCTCTGACTAAGTTACCTTCTGCCAAGGAGACGGCTGAGTTGGTAATTAATCATGTGTTCCGAGTCTTCGGCATTCATCAAGATATGGTTTCTGACAGAGGTCCCCAGTTCGCCTCAAGGTTTTGGAAGGCCTTCTGCCAACTCATGGGTGCTTCTGCCAGTCTATCTTCAGGGTACCATCCGGAGTCCAACGGCCAAACAGAGAGGATGAATCAAGAGCTGGAAGCCACCCTCGGATGTATGACTCGTAACAACCCGTCCACATGGTCGTCCTTCATTGTTTGGGCCGAATACGCGCACAACACCTTGCGCTCCTCCTCCACTGGTATGTCCCCGCACGAGTGTCAGTTTGGCTATGCCCCTCCATTGTTCCCGGACCAGGAGGCAGAAGTCAGAGTGCCTTCAGCCTTGAAGTTCGTCAGACGCTGTCGGCTTATGTGGAGGAAGACCCGTCTTAATCTTATGCGTTCCTCACAGAGGTACCAACAACAAGCCAACAGACGTCGCCGTCCCGGGCCTACCCTGCGCCCGGCCAGAGAGTCTGGCTCTCCACAAGAGACTTACCACTACGGGTGGAGTCTCACAAGCTGTCCCAAAATACATTGGTCCCTTTAAGGTTGCCAGGAGAGTTAACCCAGTTTCTTATCGCCTACACTTACCCAGATCCCTTAAGATTAATCCCACATTTCACATTTCCTTATTAAAACCTGTTGTTTTTTCTCCCTTGTCCCGGCAGACAGACCACTCCCCCTCCGCCTCGTGTCATTGGAGGCCAGCCGGCTTATACCGTCCATCGGATACTGGATTCCCGCCGGGTGCAGCGGTCCTGGCAGTATCTGGTGGACTGGGAAGGCTACGGTCCCGAGGAGCGCTCCTGGGTTCCTGCCAAAGACATACTGGACCCTGACCTCATTCGTCAGTTCAGGGCTCTCCACCCTGAGAGAGCTGGTAGGAACGTCAGGAGCCGTTCCTAGGGGGGGGGGGATTCTGTCAGGATTTGGCCAGGGTTGTTCCAGTTTTTGGTCACTAGATGCCCCCATTGTGCCTTTTGACCTTTTTGTTTTCCCTTGATCCCCATTATTATTTGCACCTGTGCCTCGTTTCCCCTGATTGTATTTAAACCCTTTGTTTTCCTCAGTCCTTTGCTCTGTGTTTGTATGTTAGCACCCAGCCCTAGTATTCTGTTAACTCTTGTTGATCCCGGTGGACGCTCTTGTGGAATTCTGTTTTTTGTTCTTGTTTATTTATTTTTGAGTATCTTTTGAGGCTTTTTGTGCTATACCTACCACCTTGTGGATTTACCTTTTTTGTCTTGGAGGATTACCTTTGTTCTTGTGGAATTCCTTTTGAAGTTGTGGAGTTACATGTGTTCCTGAAGGACTTCACTTTTTACTACATTAAATACACTGTCTCAAGTACTGCTGTGTCTGCCTCATCTTCTGGGTTCTGCCGACTATTCGTGGCTCAGTTGGTTAAGTGACTGTTTCTCACTCCGGAGACCCGGGTTCGTAACCGGGTCCTGACAATATAAAGTCTAGATATCGTTATATGTAGACTGTGTGATAAACGAAAAAAACATTGTTTCAAAACGTAACGTCATTTTTTAAAATTCAAAAAGTCGACGATAAACTTTCACAAAACACTTCGAAATACGTTTGTAATGCAACTTTAGGTATTAGTAAACGTTAATAAGCGATAAAATTCATCAGGAGGCGATGTAAAGATCATTAGCTGTCCGTCTGGAAAAATGTCCGGCTAGAAACTCAACGAAAATATCCGGTCCTAGACCGGATTAGATACGGTGTCCTGTATGTGTTTGACCAAGAAAAAACTCGAAGGGAAATGACAAGACTCTAGACACCCTGTGGAAGCTGTAGGTACTGCAACCTCAGTCAATTAATTGTGGTTCATGTTTATCAATGGGTTCAAGTAGCGCATGGATATATTTTCCCCATTTTCAGTGATCAGTTTTTCCTGTGCTTTTCGATGTAAATGCCGTTCTGGTAAAGCCACAGCAGTGATTTAACCAGTTTTTTAAACGTCTGAGTGTTTTCTATCCACACAGACTAAGCAAATGCATATACTATATTCCTGGCATGAGTAACAGGGCGCTGAAATGTTGCGCGATTTTTAACAGAATGTTCAAAAAAGTAGAGGGTCGACTGAAGAGGTTAACTCACCCACTCGCCCAAATCTTAAATGCCCAGATAAATCTACCCTGATTGATTTGATATTGGCAAATGTTCCACATAAAAATTCTGCGGTTGGTGTTTTTTGTAATGATTTAAGTGACCATTGTGCTGTTGTTGCTGTTAGAAATACTAAGGTTCCAAAGACAAACCCACGTTTTATTCGTAAGAGAAATTTGAAGTGATTTAATGAGCAGGCTTTCTTTCATGATTTGTTTTATTTTGACTGGAGCAAGATTGAGCTTATCCCTGATGTGGAAACTGCCTGGAAATTCTTTCATGATGGTTTTTCCCAAATAGTAAACAAACATGCCCCATTCCGCAGGTTCAGAGTTAAAGGGCGGGATAATCCACGGTTTTCTTCTGAGCTGTCTTGGATTATTCACGACCGTAATCTAGCCTGGGCTAAAGCAAGGAAATCATGTTCTGATGCTGATTGGCTTATTTTTAGGCAGTTACAAAACAAGTGTTATTTTCTTCTCAGGAAAGCCAAGTCTGAATATTTTATGTCTGTTACCACGGATAACCTGAATGACCCTAGAAAGTTTTGGAAGGCTATTAAGTCTATGTCTAGTAATGTTAATGAATTACCGTCATGTGTTTTGAAGGACTCTGTTGCTATATATGACAAAACTGAAATGCTGAATTGTTTCAATGAGCACTTTGTATCATCTGGTATGCTGTTTGATTAATTTCCTCTGTCTCTGTACAACCCCGTGTGGATGAACCAGTGAGAGTTGGTCAAACTTTTTGCTTTTTGCCATTCTCAGTGCAGGTGATACATAAAGCCCTGAAATCCTTAGATCAGAGAAAACCTGCAGGTCCTGATATTTTGGATCCCTGCTTTTTAAATCTGGCAGCTGATTTCATAGCTGAACCACTTACATCTCTGTTCAATCTAACCCTGGAATGTAATGAAATTCCAAAGATCTGGAAATCAGCATTTGTCCTACCACTTTTAAAAGGGGGAGATCCAACTCTTTTAAATAATTATAGGCCAATCTCAAAGCTGTCACCCCTGGTGAAAATACTTGAAACCCTTGTAAGTGAACAGCTAAAAGAGTTTTTATTTACTGACTCCATTTTATCAATGTACCAATCGGGCTTCAGGAAGAAGCATACTGACTCTTTCTTTTCTCTCCAAAACTCTTGAACGTGCCGTCCTGGGCCAGCTCTCCCGCTATCTCTCTCAGAATGACCTTCTTGATCCAAATCAGTCAGGTTTCAAGACTATTTTATCAATGTACCAATCGGGCTTCAGGAAGAAGCATAGCACAATTACAGCAGCCATGAAGGTTTTAAACTGATATCAGGCTGAAAACAAGGGCACTGCCATGAGGAAGTGACAAAAAATGGTGGAACAGCACTGTGTCTTTCAGGAATATCTTTTATGTATTGATCTAGCACAATTACAGCAGCCATGAAGGTTTTAAATGATATCACTGAAGCCATTGACAAAAAACAGCACTGTGTCTCACTTTTTATTGATCAGTTGATCATGCTATACTAAGGCAGAGATTGAGTAGCAGACAGTTTACTCTGGGCACCTTATTCATCCAAGCTACTCAATACTGCCCCAGCCATAACAAGTTAATGTATGATTCCTCTGAGCCATTTGGTGTTGTGTACACTGAAGTGGTGGAACAAGGTTTGCACAATTTCGGGAACCTTCCCAAAATTCCCTGGTTTTCCAGAAATCCTGGTTTGAGGATTCCGGATTTCCTGCATATTTCTTTCCTGACTCTGAGAATCTTCCAACCATGATTTCTGGAAAACCTGGGTATTTTGGGTAAGTTACCAGAATTTCGCAACCCTAGTTCTATCACTTCAGTGTACACAACACCAAATGGCTCAGAGGAGTCATGAAGTAAGTCAGTAAAAGAATGAGAGAGAACAAGAAAGCAATGGAGAGTAAACGCTTATTGAGAATCTCATAAACAGTCAAGTGAAGTGTCAGAAAGGGGGGGGGACACTGAAAAGCAGCCGGAGATGGAAGCTTTCCTTGGCTTCCAGTCCTTCTCTTTCCAATAAAGTGTTTACTCCCTATGTGATGTAGAGCCTGGGTATATTGACTGAGCTGCTCACCCTTGGCATTCCGAGATGAAGACGTGCATGTTATTGTTAGCAGGCGTTCCTGTGACCAAATAGTTCATGTCAATCAGCTCTGTGTCTGTCATCCCTCTCTGCAGATGCTTTCCATTAAGCTGATATTAGCCTCAATGCATTTAAACCTGCCTGGCTACACCACACTCAGAGCAACCTCCAAGTAGTTGGATCTGCAATGTCTTGACAACTAAAGAAGCTCTGTCTCGCTCTCCTTGTTTCTCTCATCCCACTCCCTCTCTCTCTGTATCACTCAAGTCAACAGACATTGGAATAGATAGTCATCCTGACCTGTGCTCTATTACAATTTACACCATCCATGTTTTACAGTGGACATTTCATTAGAGGTGATTAGACCTGATTTTAAAGGAGAAAGCTTGCTTTTCATTCGCCATTTGAACGTGTTTTCTTTTTCAGTTTGACAACCCAGACATGTAGGGTTCAGAGGGACGGACACAATTACATTTGGTTAATCGGAACATTAACAGCTCCGTATCCTGTACTGTCAGCCCCGATTAGAACCGGTTCAAGATGATTCCCTTTGTAGCCAGAAAGAGAAAAGGGCTGAGCCTCAGTGATTGTGGTTGTTATGATATACAGCGTCACAGGAAGATATTGGCTTATATTAAGTTAACAGTACATAAGTACATTACAAGTTCCAGGAGATAAAAAATGGCAACGTCAGCTCAAGCTCAAGAGATATTAATGCTTCATCTGTAAAACAATTAACTCACAACTAATTAATGGGATACACTGTTATGAAACATTGTTTTATGTATGCAGGAAGACAATGTGTTCCCAACTTGAATGCAACAATTATTATATATTTTATATTTTTTCAAACGGCATCCTCTGCCCTCAGTGTGTAATGACATGCTCTCAAAATAGCCCCGAAGATGAAAGCCTGCACAACACCAGTCAAATCCCTGACTCACCCACATTCATATGACCTCTTTTTTTATTCTTCCCCTCTCTGCTCTCCTCCCCTCTCACTCTAAAGGTTGTAATTGTGGCTGCTCCAGGATAATTTTGACATCTCTGTGTTGCCTTTTTTGGAGTGCGAGTAGTGTGGTTGGCTTTGAAACTGTCCCGTTCCTCATGTCACCAAAACCCCCAGAACTTACCACAAGGTCTTTGCATGTTTGACCTCCATTTTGGGGCCTTCGCTGGCTGCCAGGGTGTGCTAACCCTGAGGGAGTATCTTGGAAATTGTCGGGATGTCTTTAGGGGCGGGGAGTCATTACCAAACAGAGCTGCAAAGGGGGTCGACCTGCTTTGCAGCCGTCTCACACGGACGACAGATGGCAGGGAATTCCATGTGCTACAACCTGTTTAGGAGAGGGAGAGGGCTTACAGAAATAGACGGGGCGGGCCGTAAGTAGAGCGGAGCGTTTTCACTGGGAATGTGGAGCAGGGAAAACATCCTCAGCGCTTACTCATTGGCATCCTACGCCAGCTCTGCCATACCTCCACCCTACCTGACACCCTAGACCCACTCCAATTTGCTTACCGCCCAAATAGGTCCACAGACGATGCAATCTCAACCACACTGCACACTGCCCTAACCCATCTGGACAAGAGGAATACCTATGTGAGAATGCTGTTCATCGACTACAGCTCGGCATTCAACACCATAGTACCCTCCAAGCTCGTCATCAAGCTCGAGACCCTGGGTCTCGACCCCGCCCTGTGCAACTGGGTACTGGACTTCCTGACGGGCCGCCCCCAGGTGGTGAGGGTAGGCAACCCTCCTCCCCGCTGATCCTCAACACTGGGGCCCCACAAGGGTGCGTTCTGAGCCCTCTCCTGTACTCCTGTTCACCCACGACTGCGTGGCCACGCACGCCTCCAACTCAATCATCAAGTTTGCGGACGACACAACAGTGGTAGGCTTGATTACCAACAACGACGAGACGGCCTACAGGGAGGAGGTGAGGGCCCTCGGAGTGTGGTGTCAGGAAAATAACCTCACACTCAACGTCAACAAAACTAAGGAGATGATTGTGGACTTCAGGAAACAGCAGAGGGAACACCCCCCTATCCACATCGATGGAACAGTAGTGGAGAGGGTAGCAAGTTTTAAGTTCCTCGGCATACACATCACAGACAAACTGGATTGGTCCACTCACACAGACAGCATCGTGAAGAAGGCGCAGCAGCGCCTCTTCAACCTCAGGAGGCTGAAGAAATTCGGCTTGTCACCAAAAGCACTCACAAACTTCTACAGATGCACAATCGAGAGCATCCTGGCGGGCTGTATCACCGCCTGGTACGGCAACTGCTCCGCCCTCAACCGTAAGGCTCTCCAGAGGGTAGTGAGGTCTGCACAACGCATCACCGGGGGCAAACTACCTGCCCTCCAGGACACCTACACCACCCGATGTTACAGGAAGGCCATAAAGATCATCAAGGACATCAACCACCCGAGCCACTGCCTGTTCACTCCGCTATCATCCAGAAGGCGAGGTCAGTACAGGTGCATCAAAGCTGGGACCGAGAGACTGAGAAACAGCTTCTATCTCAAGGCCATCAGACTGTTAAACAGCCACCACTAACATTGAGTGGCTGCTGCCAACACACTGACATTGACACTGACTCAACTCCAGCCACTTTAATAATGGGAATTGATGGGAAATGATGTAAATATATCACTAGCCACTTTAAACAATGCTACCTTATATAATGTTACTTACCCTACATTATTCATCTCATATGCATACGTATATACTGTACTCTATATCATCGACTGCATCCTTATGTAATACATGTATCACTAGCCACTTTAACTATGCCACTTTGTTTACTTTGTTTACATATTCATCTCATATGTATATACTGTACTCGATACCATCTACTGTATGCTGCCCTGTACCATCACTCATTCATATATCCTTATGTACATATTCTTTATCCCCTTACACTGTGTATAAGACAGTAGTTTTGGAATTGTTAGTTAGATTACTTGTTGGTTATTACTGCATTGTCGGAACTAGAAGCACAAGCATTTCGCTACACTCGCATTAACATCTGCTAACCATGTGTATGTGACAAATAAAATTTGATTTGATTTGATTTTGACCTTCTGACACAGACGAGACTTAGCTCGCAGCTCTCCCATACCTTCTGACACAGACGAGACTTAGCTCGCAGCTCTCCCATACCTTCTGACACAGACGAAACTTAGCTCGCAGCTCTCCCATACCTTCTGACACAGACGAGACTTAGCTCGCAGCTCTCCCATACCTTCTGCCACAGACGAGACTTAGCTCGCAGCTCTCCCATACCTTCTGACACAGACGAGACTTAGCTCGCAGCTCTCCCATACCTTCTGACACAGACGAGACTTAGCTCGCAGCTCTGACACACCGGCGGAGGGGTGAATTTTCTCGTGGTTCTCTGAGACCTTCAACCTCGCCTTGATTTGGCAGTTCTGAGCACTTCAAGTTCACACATAAGGGACAATCGAGTCATAAAGTCTATTTTTTTTAAGAGAGATAGAGAGGTGAACTGCCAGGGGTATGTTTCTCATTTCCGGTGGTGTTGTGGAGGCAGAGGAGCATAGAATTAAAAAAATAACAACCGAGGGGAGACACTGGCCATGAACAGACAATCCATATTTTACTAGGAAGTCAGTGTTTTTTAAATACATTTTACCCCACATCAGATCATGACTATATTATTTTCCTAAAGATACATCAGCTGTCAAAGCTGTTAAATAATGCATTTTTTTTTACTGGAGTCAAAATAAAAGGGAAAAGTGCCATGCTGTTATATTATATATTTTTTGGTTAGCTCTCGGCGCTTCGGATGCTCTCTTAGCAATTTTATCATGTCCAGAATATCCTCCAATCCTGTAACAGTGCAGCCATTTTATATATCTAAAGTAGTGTCCCAGCAGGAAACTGACAAGGCAAACAGACATCTCTGTGATGATGCCTACTGCTGTACCAGGAGCCTCCCATCCTGGTCCTAGCCTAATTAAAATGTCTATAGCAATTAAAGAGATCCCACACTAAGAAAAACAATAAACATACCTGCCAGCTCACCTAGGCCTCAGTCACTGATACCATGATTGTTCTTCTCAAAAGTATCTTCTAATAATTTTCTTATGAAACCAGACATTTTCAGTTAACTGAGCGACTGTCATACTCATGAATGTGTCAAATAATAATATTAATGTATTGGATTTATACAACGCTTGCCCTATGTTTTGTAACCAAGGTTAGTGTAATCAGCTGAATCAGATACAGTTTGAATCAGATACCTTTTGCCTGGTTCTTTGGGACTGGGGGGCAGTATTGAGTTGCTTGGATGAATAAGGTGCCCAGAGTAAACTGCCTGCTACTCAGACCCAGTTGCTAATATATGCATATTATTTGGATATTTGGATAGAAAACACTCTGAAGTTTCTAAAACTGTTTGAATGATGTCTGTGAGTATAACATAATTCATATGGCAGGCAAAAACCTGAGAAAAATCCAACCAGGAAGTGGGAAATCTGAGGTTTGTAGTTTTTCAACTCATTGCCTATCGAATATACAGTGTCTATGGGGTCAAATTGCACTTCCTACGGCTTCCACTAAATGTCAACAGTCTTTAGAACCTTGTTTGATGCTTCTACTGTAAAGGAGGGGGGAATTAGAGGGGATTGAGTCAGAGGTCTGGCAGAGTGGCATGAGCTGACCACGCGCGTTCACGTGAGAGTTAGCTTGAGTTCCATTGCATTTCTGAAGACAAAGGAATTCTCAGGTTGGAACATTATTGAAGATTTATGATAAAAACATCATAAAGATTGATTCTGTACATCGTTTGACTTGTTTCTACGAACTGTAATATACCTTTTTCTACTTTTCGTCTGAACTAAGCGATCGCACATTGAGCATTTGGATTACTGGGCTAAACGTGCAAACAAAAAGGAGGTATTTTGACATAAATGATGGACTTTACCAAACAAATCAAATATTTATTGTGGAACTGGGATTCCTGCGAGTGCATTCTGATGAAGATCATCAAAGGTAAGTGAATATTTAGCAATATTTTAGCAATGTTTATTATGAGTATTTCTGTAAATTGATGTGTCTCTCTGAAAAATCTCCGGATGTTTTGGAATTACTGAACGTAATGCGCTTCATCAGTGAAGAGCCCACTTCTCCAGCTTGCCAGTGGCCATCAAAAGTGAACATTTTCCCACTGAAGTCAGTTACAACGCCAAACTGCAGTCAGGTCAACACCCTGGAAAGGACAAATGAGCTTCCCTGAGACGGTTTCTGACAGTTTGTGCAGAAAACTTTGGTTGTGCAAACCAGTTTTATCAGACGATCCCGCAGGGGAAGAAGCTGGATGTGGAGGTCCTGGGCTGGCGTGTTTACAGGTTGTCTGCGGTTCTGAGGAGGATTGGATGTATTGCCAAATTCTCTAAAACACCATTAACATTCAATTATCTGGAAACAGCTCTGGTGGACATTCCTGCAATCAGCATGCCAATTGCATGCACCCTCAAAACTTGAGACATGTGATTGTGTTGTGTGACAAAACTGCACAAAACTGTACACTCGGGCTCCTGAGTGGCGCAGTGGTCTAAGGCACTGCATCTCAGTGCAAGAGGCATCACTATAGTACCTGGTTTGAATCCAGGCTGTGTCACACCCGACTGTGATTGGGCAGTGCACAACTGGCCGGGGGTTTGGCCGGAGTAGGTCGTCATTGTATATAAGAATTTGTTCTTAACTGACTTGCCTGGTTAAATAAAGGTAAAATAGATACATTTTAGAGTGGTCTTTTATTATCCCCAACACAAGGTGCACCTGTGTAATGATCATGCTTCTTGATATGCCACAACTGTCAGGTGGATGGGTTATCTTGGTGGAGAAATTCTCACAAACAGGGATGTAAACAAATCTATGCACAAAATTTGAGAGAAATAAGCTTTTTGTGCATTTCTGGGATCTTTCATCTCATGAAACATGGGATCAACACTTTACATGTTGTGTTTATATATTTTTTCAGTGTAGCATCGAGTTCAATAGTAAAACAACAGTCTAGCTAAGTTTCTCTCTTGAGTATAAAAAAGTATGCCATCTTTGAATCTCGCTCAACCCTCCCACTTTCCCCACTGCATTTCATAGCCAGGTTCTCTAGCCTACGTAGTCAAGTCTCCCACTTTTCCTCATAGAAAACGGCTTGAGAGATTACCATTCAAAAGATATGACCCATAATACCGGACCTACGTTTTTTTCTTTCTATCGTGCAATGGCGGGCCGCATTTTACATTCATAAAGCATATCGCATGCTGTTCTAAAACTAGGCTACTTGCAGTTAAGCATTTGTTTAGGCTACACCTTGTTCGGTCATTTTACCTCATTAGCTAGCTATAGTTAACTACCTGGGCAGCGTTCAGCAGCGCGCAATGTTTTGGAACGTTTAGATAGCATATTTCTATGTAGAACAAACATGCCTCTTTGACATGTTGAATCTGCAACGTTCAAGAATGTTTTGCAACGGAATGTGGTCCAGGTGGCATTTGTAGTAGCCTATATGCAAACATTTGGTGGCATAGAAGGAAAAGAAAAGGGAAAGGCTAAATTCCTCTTGCCACTACACTATATCTGACTGTGTAAATAACTTTAAGTTAATGTGGACCCAGTGACTCAGACTTCAGCACTTGGACCAGGACTCAAGGCAATACAAACGTGATGTGACTAAAATGTGACTAAAAAGAGGATTTATTTACTAAAATAGCCCAATGTTTTTGTCATTTTGACAATAACTAGACTAAATCATTATTCAAATGACAAATGTGAGTAAGACAAAATTACTAAGACTAGACTAAATCTAAAAAAAGAGTGCCAAAATGAACATTGGAGTAGGCCAGAGGACCCTCTCGAGAAATGTTCAATGGTGAATGGTGGAGTGGAGTGAGCAGAAAGGAAAGGCAGCGCATGGACGATGTCCAGAGGGTCTTGCTGAGCTGCTTAATAGCAACCAGATTTGGAGCATTAAGATGAAAACAAAACTCAAAAAGCTTGCAAGGTTTATGGGTTTTAAAGGGAAATTTCATCATGAACTTTATATTCATCATTTTCAGCACCAACCCAACATCAACATATGTGAAAATGGAGCATTTCTATGTTTTGTGGAAAAGAAGATAGCGGAAGAGAAGTGTTTCCAATGACATCGGTGTATATCTTGTGATTTTAACCATTTATCAGTAGGCATCACCTACTAATTATTTAGTAATTGGTTGATGATGTAATTGGAAACACTTATCTTTTTTACTACAAAACATAGACACGCCATTTTTACATTTGTTGATATTGAGGTGGTGCTGGAGATCTGCATCTGTGTGTGTGCATGTGTGTGTGTGTTTGTGTGCCCTTGCACAAGTGTGTTCGTCAAGGAGTTTTCTGCATAATTGATTTTAAAAGTAGGAGTAATGTGAAAGAAGTAGAAATAGTATGAACAACCTAAGCAATAGCCTAGATGAAAAGTTTCAAAGTTACTAGTAAATAATAAATTGACTTACCTTAAGAAGGAGACAGAATACCAGGAAAACACCATTAATACCCCAGAGGATGTGGAGGAGAGGAGAAAAGAGAGAGAAGACCAAAACCTGAATTAGTCATTGGTTTATGATTTTCATGGTAATATACTGGTTGTAAAACATATATTGATTTCGGGTGTGCAGTAATGGAAAAGTTTCTAAAAGATAGTCATGGTCAGAAAGTCTACAGTACCATTAACAACAAAGTTCACCAGTCATCTTCATGAGAAAACTTCCTAAGAAGCTTTTGAAAAGGCTGTACCTGAGACTAATGGCTAATTGAGACATCAGCCAGTAAGCTGAAGTTCTTGAGAACTTTGTTTTCACCTTCATGTGACTGTCCTCATATCTTGTGATTGTTCATCATCATGTGAGAAATAACGGAGGTGAATCGAGACTACGTGCCCAAGGTTAATCATATTCTCACATTTGTTGCGACGCAGTGGCGAACCGTATCTGAATTACAAAGGTGTGTCTTTTAGACACGTTTTAAGGGTATTGTCATGGATATACCATCTACAAATGGTAAAATCACTGCAGCTAAAGCATCGTTGTGTTTGCTTGTCGGTAATTGAATTTGTGTTGGTTTAAGAGATTAACACTATCTCAGGTTACATGGCATCCTTTCAGCGGCGAGGTCACACTATAATCAGGGATCCCCAACACAGCAATAAGCGAGAGATTTCAATATCCTGCTCTCCAACAGACTTTGGGTCAGCATTCGCAAAATTTCACTGTGAACGTCATTCGAAAATAGCTCTCATTATCTTTGTGCAATGGTCACTTGATTACACAAAAGGAGTGAGAAACACAGCTGTAGATTTTTCCTCAGAGTGGAATTCAACTGTCTGGTTTAGTCTATTGTTAATTGATAAATTCTTTAAAATGATTCAAAAAACCCAAAGCTCCAAATAGGCTCTGCAGAAGAACACTAGAAATCTTTATTAAAGGCAGGAAAAGGCATGAATTTAAGCCCCTTAGCCAATAGCCTGGACCATTCCAGACCACTTCCTAAATTCCAGCAACACCATAGAACACTCGTTCATTCATCCTCCAATAAACTTCAGATTTACAGTGAATATTCAGCCGACGAGCCAATCGGACACATAGGAATTTGCACACGTGAAGTCTTGTGACAAATGCCAGGGTTGACTGTATCTCTGCAAAAACATACTTCCAGTTCAAGGTTATAAGTGGCAGGTAGTACATCTTATTAAAGTACTTGCTGGTATATAGAGGTACAAAGGGCCAAGCAAAAAGAGAAGTTATTTAACGATGGATGCATAAGCTGACACATGCAGTTCATTGGTATTCACTGTAAAGTGAAAAAAGACCGCCCGCTGTCTTGATTGCACATTTCCAGCCCAATGCTGCCAGCACTGGGACCGTAGCATTTAAAGCAAAAATGTAGCAACATTTTGATCTTGTACACCCTTTTATTTTTGGGGGGCGAAAAAAAAAATTCACACAAAAGTAATGCACTAGGCCTTTACTAGTATTAGTAAAGTATGCACTCACAACTGTAAGTTGCTCTGTATAAGAGTGTCTACTAAAATGGAAAAGGAATGAATAGACGATTTCAGTTTTCACATAGAAATAAGTTGTATATCAAGAAACTGTATTTTTTTTATATTCCACAAGTATTATCAGATTAACTGTTTTGTACAGATAATTATCAAAGTTACAAATGCTGATAAACACTCAAATACATTTAGTTTAACATCTTTCACTAAAGTAGTGCACTGGGCCTTTACTAGGCTGTATTAGCGGACTAATATAGACATCTTCAACGGGGGCACTTTTTTCTTTTGCATCCCCCTATCGCAGCACCCCCACCCCCATCCCCACCCTACTTACAGCAGCTAGGCAGACACTTGATCATCTCTCCTCTCTCTCTTTCTCCCACTTGTGTTGTCCTCATTCAGCAGTTTGTTTCAGCTAAGCTGATGTAATCGATGTTTCATGTACATACTTCTGACCTCCTGGTGGGTTGTAGCAGGTCTCAGTCTCTTACTGCTCTCCATTGGTTCGCTCTCTACCCATCAACCTAGATTCATGGAGAGCGCTGTATGCTCTGGGATACTGCTCACTTAATGCAATCTCATATTGCAGCAGGAGCAGTGGAGTGCCAAAGAGCAGGGATTTGTTTCGGTGTCGCCTGCAAGAGCTGCCTCCCTCCTCGAAAAAGCTTATGCCATGCACTGAACCCAGACAGGACTGGCCTTGGAGACTGCAACAGGTACATACACACTGTCTGGCTGGGGTTGATTAGCAGTGAGGATGCATAAACTTTGTACCATCTCGTGATGCACTTCCATAACAGAAACCTGGGCCAATGTTACTTGGCAGCTGGTACCAGTTATTCTACAAGATGTGTGAGTAGTGGAGGTTGGAGGAGGAGATAGGGGATCCATGTGGTCTTTGTTTACCACACAGTAATACAAGTTGGGGCTAAGAATGAAGTAGGGTAGAGAGGGCAGAGGGGATGGGATGAAAACACTCATCACGATTCAGCTGGAGGCTTACATATCAATAAAATATCTCAGGGGAATCAGGTGGGTGTGAGGCTGTGTAAGAATAGGCTGCACAGAGGAAAGGCTTCACCAGGCAGGTTGGTGGTGGTGGTGGTGTTGTTGTTCAGAGGCGGGACATCTCTATAAGAGCCACTCTTACATCTGAGATATTTGTCCACTGAGAAAGAAGCCAAAATGTTTTTGATTTGAAGAAAAGTGCTATTCCTAGAATTGGATAAAAAAGCTCAACATTAATATGTCTCTCTACAGCACTGCACTCAAAATATTAACAGACTCTGCAAGTAAGCGGACATTTTATTGTGGAGAAATAACATTAAAGACCCAGCTAAACCATTTAGAGTAGAGTTTTTGTAGGAATACGGGAATAATAACAATACTGAGACAGATTTACCCACAACAAAAACACAACAGCTGAGGAAACAACAAACCATGAATGGAATCATGGTATTGTATGAAAGGGAATACAAATTTAAACAGTGTTCTTCAGAGAGTTCTATTTCTGGACAATCTCAGCATCTCGAGTTAACTATTTTCTATCTCAACAATGGCAATCTGCAGTCTCTCGATGAACCTGTCTTTGACTGCTTAATATGTTCCTGCAAAGTTGTGGTTGTGCCAAAATAACTGTTCAAAGGGGCTTGCCAGGTGAGACAGTCATTCCAAAGAAGCAGTTACAAACAGATAAGAGCCCTGCTTCCACTAACCTACACTTAAATCAGACAGACACCACTGGCCCACTGAGGCCCCTCTTCATCATTACTAGCACTCCCCCTGACAGGTTGAGGTAAGGTAAGCTAAAAACGCTTCAAGCCAAGCCAAAAGCACACTGGCTAACAGCTCACAGAACCTTAGTAAACAACATAGCATAAAAAAGCAATGGTTTTCCTGAATGAGTGCCATAATGTGACATTATCGCCATTGCCAATTGTGAAATATTGATAATAGTTCTGAACATAAATTTGCAAAAACTTGGTAGTAGGCCTAAGCCTATATATGGTGAGGCATTTGGGCACATTCCATTGGGATCTCATGTTTCCTCCAGTGACATTTTCATTTAATAACCCTTTACAACACAGAATCCTCCTGCTACAAAGTGAGTCGAGTGCCCTACAACATCCATAATCTATGAGCTCTGGGTAACAAAGAAGTTCTAGACTGCCAGGGAAAGTAAGGCGGCCAATGAAATATGAAGACTAAAAACTTTTTTCAACAAACTGGTTAGTGGAGTGTTTTTGCCTGGAAAACACTGACTGGTAATGACAGATGTGGTTTAATATGTTTGCAAAATCTAATTGGCATGCTAATCCTCGTGCTGAGTCCTAGATTTTGCAATGTTTCGCATGTGCCAATCTTCTCTTGCGTTCCCCTGGGAACAAATAAACTTTTCCCGAGATTTAACAACTTCCCTCAAAATGACTTTGGTCCTCTTATTCAAATTGACAAGGTTTGTTGTTGGGGTTATTTTTGTTACCTCGCAAGCTGGCACACCTGAGATGCTGCATCTTGTAGAGAGAGAGAGAAAGAGAGCTATCAAGCCTACACCAATTAATGTGTGTGAAGTATCAGGCCATTTAGAAAAATATGCTAATCTGAACCTCGAGCCTCTCAGAGATTACAGAAAACGCAATTACTTTTATCAATATGACAGTGCATTTTGCCCTTCAACCTGTGCACAGACAATCATTGCTGACAGCCTGTCAGACCCCTAATGGGAAACACTATCTCCCCTGCTATCTTTTGTTTCGCTCGCTGCTGAATTTAATTGTAACCTTCATCATTAACTCCTTATCTGTGGTTCATCCAGGCCCTGGTACTCTTGACTCCCAGGCCACTGATCTGCAGGCCCTATACACGCACTGCTCTTTAAGAGGCCAGTCTATTTCCTCATCGAACTCCATTCTATGGAGTCCAGTTCTATTATGATAGACTGGGTTCAGCATCTATTCAGCCAGCAGACATGCATCTGTCCAATGTACTTGGTTTTCCAATGTGCTTTATGGAGGACAGCATTGCTGCTGCTATCCCGCCTGCTGTACTTTTGCCCTCCTATTCTACTTGTTCACATAATTGATTAGCTTTTATTCAGGACTCTGTAACATGCAGGAATTGAATGACTTGAGAAAACAAATAGCAGCAGTTTCAAATTTGCAAAAACTTTAGAAGGCAGAACGACACCTTTGCTTCTCTGGCAAATGAAAGCGACCATTTACTCAGCTCTTTTATAGTTTGTTTGGGTGAGCTTACAGTGATAGAGCTAATGTCAACACCGGCCAAATACCAAATTACAAAGCGAAGGAGTGCCCATGCATGTTACATGTTTGTCAATACTCAAAATGAAAAACCCCTCATAACCCCTCAATTGCCGTGGACAGAAATACTAGACGTGGGCTGTATTCGGAACAAAAATACATTTCCCCCAAGACAGACGAGAGAGAGCTGTGATTCCCATCAGTCACCTGTCATGTAACACAAAGAGTACGGTTCTGAACCCTGTCGCGATAACATTGCCTCTTCAATACACCTGTCACACATTTAATGCTGTGTCATTCTAAAAGTGAACGCTTGGTGCACCCTGTTTTAACAGGTTTGTGCGGTGACAAATGCCCTGTTGCACAAAAGTAGCTGGTGGAGGCAGACGAGCAATATCTGCTACAGCAAGATGGAGAACTCAGATTTAAAGGTCCCATTTCCGACCTACTGTTATTAGGCGAGGCAAATCTTTTGTATGATGGTACTGAGAGCCACAAGTTTTTATTGAGGAAATCTATAACGACCCCAACAGTTCTCTATCCAGGAGAGGTGTGGCTCATATGTAGGGAAACAGTGAATTAGATTGAATCAAGTTCATCACCTGCGATACATTCTCCAATTTGGAAATGAATACAGAACAATCAGCAGAGGACAACAAGAAATGATCAAACAAAGTCAGGCTTCTTCTGGAAGGACACTAAAACTTATTTCGGATCGGTGTCCCGTCCACGGGACGGTTGAGTTAATGTAGGCTAATGCGATTAGCATGAGGTTGTAAGTAACAAGAACATTTCTCAGGACATAGACATATCTGATATTGTCAGAAAGCTTAAATTATTGTTAATCTAACTGCACTGTACAATTTACAATAGCTATTACAGTGAAAAGATAGAATGCTATTGTTTGAAGAGTGCACAATTTTGAACATCAAAAGTTATTAATATACCAATTAGGCACATTTGGGCAGTCTTGATACAACATTTTGAACAGAAATACAATGGTTCATTGGATTAATCTAAAACTTTGCACATACACTGCTGTCATCTAGTGGCCAAAATCTAAATTGCATTTGGGCTGGAATAATACATTATGGCCTTTCTCTTGCATTTCAAAGATGGTACAAATAATGTTTAAAGAACTGTTGTTTTTTTCTTTGTATTATGTTTTACCAGATCTATTGTGTTATATTCTCCTACATTCCTGTCACATTTCCTCAAACCTCAGTGTTTCCTTTCAAATGGTACCAATAATTTTCACATCCTTGCTTCATGGCCTGAGCTACAGGCAGTTAGATTTGGGTATGTAATTTTAGGCGAAATTTTGAAAAGTGGCGGATCCTTATGAGGGGGCCGTCGGCTCAAATAATAAGCCTCTGCACACTACCCTTTATTTCTCTCCAAACCCATTGTGGGTTAATTATCATAGTCTCTACAACCTTGTTGATCTGAAGATTGCCACTCAATCCCTTCATCTTCCTACCCTTCCTTAAGCCTCTCACCATATCTCTATCCCTCTGGTAAACACGAGTGCTATCTCCCTGGGCTTATCTCTTCTAAACCATCTTGTGCCTTCCACCTTGGTTAGGCTAGCTAAATCATCCCTCTCTCCCTCTTCTCTTCTATTATCATTTCAACGATGGCCTCCGCCTGTCCAACTTTCTCCCAAAGGTGAGCGGCCCTGCGAGTTTACAAAGTCCAGCAGCCAATCAAAGCCCTCTGAAAGTGGTCCAGAACACTGAGCTGATTTATATTGCCAAAGATAGCAGTGTGGCTGACTTCTGAATACAACAATCTGTCTGCCTGAGGTGAGGTTATGTATGGGTGGATAGAGCAGGGATTTAAAACTTGTTTAAATTAACCTTAAGAGACGTTAGCAGTAACTTTTTTTTTTCTACTTTCAACCTTCGTCACAGTAGCCTATTGCGATTACGGCTCATTCCTGCCAGGCTGAACGGTAGTTTATTTATACGGATGCTCCTCACACCGCAAAGGGTCTATGATGCGTAATGTCTATGCATGCAGCACTTTACAGGGTCCTGTCATCTTTAAAAAAAGAAATAGTCTCAATCACTCACAGATGTTCCTCTTCTCAGATCCCCCTCTCAGGATATTGTAAATAAATGGCCCTGCTGAACATGAGCCAGTAAACCTGAAACATACTACTGATTCGGCGATAGCCCTACAGCTTTGCAGTCAGCAGATGCCAAAGAAAATACAGTTAGATTCAACACATGCAATGAGCTTTTGCTCCTTATGGCACAATAATGCAATCACTCACATTGTTCTGTATTAGAAAATAATATTAGAAAAAAATAAATATAAATGCTTTCAGATGTTGAGATTTGGACTAGGAGGAGTAGAGAGGGGTGTTAAACTCCAGGCCGCAAATAAATATTTCAATATAAGCGAAATATTGGCCACGTTCTGTTATAATCTCCACCCGGCACAGCCAGAAGAGGACTGGCCACCCCACATATGCTCTCTCTAATTCTCTCTTTCTTTCTCTCTCTCGGAGGACCTGAGCCCTAGGACCATGCCCCAGGACTACCTGACATGATGACTCCTTGCTGTCCCCAGTCCACCTGACTGTGCTGCTGCTCCAGTTTCAACTGTTCTGCCTTATTATTATTCGACCATGCTGGTCATTTATGAACATTTGAACATCTTGGTCATGTTCTGTTATAATCTCTACCCGGCACAGCCAGAAGAGGACTGGCCACCCCACATAGCCTGGTTCCTCTCTAGGTTTCTTCCTAGGTTTTGGCCTTTCTAGGGAGTTTTTCCTAGCCACCGTGCTTTTACACCTGCATTGTTTGCTGTTTGGGGTTTTAGGCTGGGTTTCTGTACAGCACTTTGAGATATCAGCTGATGTACGAAGGGCTATATAAATAAATTTGATTTGATTTGATCCTTTGTTGTCTTCTCTGGTACCTTTCATGTCAGTGTCTCTCGTACGGACTAATGAGATGAGGGGATGATCAATCAGAGAAGAGAAAAAGCTGATAAGGTGGCTGGTCTCGTGGTGTCCCCCTGGATTTGGCCCTGGCCTGAGCATACCTCCCACTGCTCTCTTAAAAGGGTACTAATGTATCGATTCAGAGCCACCAAGACTCTAATAAGCCGAGTCCCACTACAAGGCTAAAGATGTTAACCTTCACAGTGAGCCATGAAGTGTTCAGGCAGAAATTGTGTGTGTGTGTGTGTGTGTGTGTGTGTGTGTGTGTGTGTGTGTGTGTGTGTGTGTGTGTGTGTGTGTGTGTGTGTGTGTGTGTGTGTGCGTGCGTGCGTGCGTGCGTACAGTAGTGTCGTGGGGGAAAGCTGAAGATAAGGTCTCACAATAACCGCTCACAAATAAACACTGCACTGCTTCAGGCATGTGGTCGGTGGCACCGCTATGACTAGCAGTTGACCAATAACAACAACTGGCCTTCATTATAAACCCGAGCTGTCCGTGACAGTGTGGTTCATTAAAAGATAAAGGAAGTGGGACATAGCTGTCAGTCCATTAGCACTAGCTTCAAGCCCTCCTGAAAACAAGGCTATTAAATGAGTCTGACGAACCCCTTAAGTGACATGAGTTAACGCATTCCCTCATTAGGATTTGCAAGAGATAAGTGAGCTTACATTTTTATATGTTCTTTGGGAGCTCCCTCACGTGAAAAGGGACTGGGTCCGTGAGTTACAAGGCACTAGGTATTTATTCAGTTTGTGTTTGTGCGGGTGTGTCTGTCTGTGTGGGAGGGAGGGAATTTGCCGTGTACGTGTGTGTGTACAGGTGTAGGATCTTAATTTAAGCCAGTTTGCTACAGCAGGAAAATAATCCTGCAGCAACAGGAAATGCTAATTATGTGGATTATAATTAATAATGGACAATTTTGTAGGGGTTGATATATTTTTCGTAATGGAAAATCTAGTCTGAAATTTCAAAGTGGAACTTACAAACTTCAGAACCCTTTTTAAACCTCAAATACACTACAAGTTTTAAATTCTCATACAACAGGGTGATCAAGTTAAGATCCTACGTGTGTGTGTGTGTTTTTCCTTCGTTAACCTAATAAATATAGCATTTAATTGCATCGAAGACAGTATTTGGACACCTTGATTGATTGATTGGTCAACATATGTCTCATATGGGATCTGATAGTGTCCATAGTGTGATGATAACTACGACTGAACTAGGCAAAGCACATTGGGTGCGCAGGGCGAGAGCTGTAATATGACGAGGGAAAAGTTAAGCCCCACGGTAGAGTTTTATCCTGATTCATTTGAGCCACAGAAGATGGAACATCTAGAATTTAGCTCCCCTATAATCCCCGAAGCAAAAGATCATGTGATCAGAGCTTGACCAAGCAAAATTGATGATGACTTGGTTAACATGACTGTCATTTTTCACCACCGCCCTCTCCCATCTCATCTCCCACCCTTGGGGATTACTTCCTCACCCGTGACACACACTGTATCATCGAACAAATCAGGATTGGAGATCTGCAATACACCAAGCTTGGGAGCTACACAGGACATTGTAATGTGAATGGGATCAGCTCTGACGTACAATATTTCTGGGAAACTCATGTCATATAACGTGTTGTTACTTTAGATCAAACAAACAAGATCACTCAGTGTATGTGTGTGCTCTCAATCTCCACCTGTTCAGTAATCATTGTGACAGTTCGAGATTGCAGCCGTAGTGATTAGACTGACTGCATTCCAATAGTCAGAAATGAACTCCCCAAAAGGCTGCAGTCCAATAACACTCGCTGACTCCTGTCATCCATACAGACTAGAATTACTGCTCAGTACGGATCACGACCTTGAAAAGTGCTTGCTATTACTTGCCGTTAAGAGTGAACTACTTGTGCTGAGAGTACTGAAATTGAACCCGAGCTTCGAACAAGGCCAATAAGTTGGCCAACAACAAGGCCAACAACCTGGCCTGACTGACAAACTTTAGTACTGGGCCTCTCCGTGATGCATAAAAACAACGACTGGGAACAAATTACACTCACTACCAAGATATATGGGGGTGCAGGCTTGAAATACATCCAGATGCATAGTTCAATATCAAATGCCATAAATAAGAAGTCAGCCTTTGATACCATGGTAAAGTTAATGGATTTTGTGGAAGCGCTGATATGCTATGGAGGTGTCCCTCTGGTCCCTTACAGAGGGGGGTTAGAGAAGGATTGTTTCCCCAAATGTTTTTCAGAAAGGAGGGTGGCTCTGAGAGGTCACTCAGCTTAGATTGCCTCCTGGAGCGAAGTTGGGCAGGGTTTCTGTGTAATTACGATGGGTCTGACATAAGAGGTTCTGAATGGACCCGAAGACAAGTAGACCAGTTCCGTTTAGACCTTATCGGATCCAGACCAAGTGAGGGAAGTAGCAGAAAAGTACATTTTTAAGCTACGTTATTAACCAAAGCTGATAAAGTGTAAGGGAGAGGAGTTAGAGAGAGGTGATGCTCTAGTAGGGGCCATGCTGTGTGTGTAGGCTACTGTGAGTGTGAGCGAGTGACACGGCTCTGCAGCAGGGCAAGGACAACAAGGAGGAGGGAAGGAGAGACGAGAGATAGCAAACGTCCAAGGCGACTCACACTATAGTAGACTAATAGCTGCCATAACTTGGTTATTTATCATCCAATATGATTACATAGTACCTGACTGCATCAAACCGGCAGAAGCTAGTTAAGCTACCTAGCTAGCTAGGCTTATTGAGGCTGTATGCGCTTTCTCGTCCTTCACAGTTACAAACAACAACTCCGTTCAGAATATAATTTAGCAGCCTACCTGTTGGCTCTTGGTCATTGTAGCCTATCCTTCGCCTTTAACTTCTAATTCATTGATTTGATATCTCCTAACACTTGCCCCACACAGAGGCTCTATGACTGTAGCCTATTGCCACTTTGCTGACTTATGGTTGGCTTATGGTTCTACATTGTAGAATAATAGTGAAAACATCAAAACTATGAAATACACAAAGAATTCCCCCTCCTTTACCTAGCGCTTCTCTGGCTCTTTGACTTCCTGTGGAGAGCGGGGACCGCAGACTGTCCCAGACCCCCCCGCAGGCTCTCAGAGGCCCCACAGGCTCTCAGAGCCCCCATGGGCACCGAGCCAAGGGATGAGCAGTTCCCTCTGAATGCTTTCTGGGGTGCAAACTCCAGTCACATGATTTGCAGTGACTAATAAAGTTCCGGTGGGCTGTTTGTTCCTTTCGCCCCGGCTTCCCTTCTCCCCTCAGTCCTTTCCCTGCTGCAGAGCCGACAGCACACAGGTCAGGCACGAAGACACCATCAATCACACTTAGTGGGCTAAAGTGAGAATGAAGCAAGCGGCAGCAGGCATTAGGCTCCAAGATATATTTTATGGCCTTGAGAACCCCTCGAAACTAGTCTAAAACAGATTTCACCTCTTGAATTTCAATCATAGTACAGCTGTAGTAGTAGAGCTATGGTGATAGTCAAGTTTCTTCTATTCTGAGCATTCAGCAGATACAGAAATCAGAACAGGGAACATTGAAGTCTACAAATGGGAATATTCATGAATGCAGCCGGAAAAAGCAGTCAATGGAACACACAATTTCCCTGGTCGTCAAATTGGAGACATTTCACTTTATGCATGAATGATTATAGTTGGCATGGCTTAATTTAGGGAATCAATCCAAATTCGAACTAGCTGTGCTCCAATTCACAGTAACAAACAAGGAACAAGAACTAGCATTCAGTGTCTGCTCGACTATTCTTTGGAGACCATAGGTGCTCTCTTTGTCTGCCAGTGGTGGTGTTAACAAAAAGTCTCAACCACATTCACAAACCAGACATGAACAGCTGTTGACAAACAGAAATGTGAACATTGAAGGAAACATGTCCAAGATGGTCCAGAGTCCAACTGGCAACCATCAGTGGTCTCCACAACAGCTACACAGACCCTGTCCATTTCTCTGGCTGGCTAGGGCTTCCGACGAGTTCTCAATGGTGCCTTTGGTTGTCCTGCATCTCAAAGGCATCCTTATGCCATTTGTCCACAACACTACTACTGTAAATGCTGAAACACACAGATAAGGGAGGCCTATTACCCATCTATGAGTTACTGCAAATAACATGAGCAAAGACCGGTCTGCTTTGACAAGCAGCATGAGACCAGCTACAGTATATTGACAGGTATCGTGTTCAATCTGCCCTTTAGCGGTAATTGCTTTCCCATTAGCATTCTTTGCAAGTCGTCAAGATCATCACCAGCTCAAAGTGTGGGGCTATGGGGCATTTCAGGCAGCCCACTGAGAATTGTTTTGGGACTCTACCCAAAAAACTATCTAACATGAGACCATTTATATGCTTTTGTGAAATCTCATAGCGCTGCCTTTTGCCAGAAACTCTTAAAAGACACACACAGAGATATCAAGAGCGATAATGGGTAGACCGATTTCAACACTGTATTCTACTATATAAACACTGCATGCTAAAAATCCCTGACACATCAAAAAGTCTAGGCTATAAGCATTGAAAGACACTTAACAAAAGAAACAGAAGACATGCTGCATGAAGTGTCAACAAAAAATTACTACACATAGACACATGATTACATTTTCTAGCCATAAGTACAGTATAAATATACCAATGGTGCATTCCACTGATAAATATAACTCCTGCAACCACAATTCACATGGGAAGGAGTAGGAGTAAACCCCCTTCCTCAACATGAACTCTCTAAGATCTTAATGCATGCCCCTCATTCAGGGACTTCTATGGTGCTGACCACCAACAGTCAAATTGCCATGGTTAGAGGTTCCAAGACCGTTCTATTCATTATATTTCTATGTTTTTATTCCCCTCATCTCGGACTAACTGATTTAAACCGTGTAGTTTGCTATTCACAATTGTAATGAAGAAATCTAATTCACAGAAATGTAATCTACCCCCCCCACACCACCCTCTTATGGGAAAATTCAACCTTTCTCGCCACATTCACAATGTTTCACTCAGTAAAGTCACATGTATTGTTAGAATGGCATTAGCCAAATTGATTAGAATGAGATAAATCATAATGAATACATCTAAATCCTAAAGCAAGAATTGCCAAGTACGTTTGGACATCGATTACATTTCTGTAAATTAGATTTCTTCATAACAATTGTGATTAGCAAGCTAGGCTGTTTCAAATCAGTTAATCCGAGATGATGAGGGGAGTAAAACATAGAAATATAATGAATAGAATGGGCTTGGAACTTCTAACCATGGCAATTTGACTGGTAAGTAAACTCATGGGTACATTAATGGGTACACTGGGTGCCTGGTATTGTCATGCAATAATTTCCATGGTAATTAAGTAAATTTGAATGAACAATGTTAAAACTGCAATATGTAACTTTTTGGGCAACTTGACCAAATTCACATAGAATTGTGAGTTATAGATCTGTCATTCTCATTGAACTCAAGTCTAATAAGCAGAGGATCAGCTCGCTATTTCTATACTTCCCATTCTTAAGTTTAGTTTTTGGATATTTTAGTTTTGGTTTTGTACACCAGCTTCAAACAGCTAAAAATATAATATTTGTAGTTGTTGAAAATATATTTCACAGCGTCTTAGATCTTACAATGATTCTCTACACTTTCGTTGCTTGTTTTGTCACATAAACAGAAATTAGGCAAACTATTCAAAAAAAAAATTCAACAAGGAAATGGAGAGCGATTACTGCATATTGCATCTCTAACCGATGCGGCTCATGCAATGGAATATATTTTTTTGTAATGTCAGTTGAGTTGATTCAACAAATCACAACACAAATTGATGGGTACACTTCCTGTTTTTACTTATTGGTTTTATTCTAGGTTGAAGATGAGAATGTTAACCTTTTACTGCAGTGGGCTAAATCAGGGTCAAACAGAGTGTTTCTTGGTCTTACTTTGAAACAAAACTCTACACCTCATACACATAGTTGTGCTTAAAAAAAGAAGACTGTATAATGTCAGATATAGAGTTGAAATGTATTACATTTTTTGTTTGCATCCCAATATTACACTTTATATACATCAGATGACTGAAATATAACAACTGTTTGACATAGAAAGACCGGAATTTGTAAAAAATAAAATAAAATAAAAAACAAACATGATGTTTATTAATTATGAAAACTATTTATAACATTCCACCCATGAGGCCACAAGACAGCAGTGTAATAATTCCATGAGGAACCTTTCGAAAATAAACAAATGGATAGGACCAGCTCCGTTGCTGGATTCGACAGGATTAGCATTGAAAACGTGACCAGCAGTCGGGGGATCCAGTAATAAAGTGTCTACATTATTTTAAACGTCTCAATGAATAGAATGACAGTAAAGCAGTTAGGCTAAACAGTAGAGGGAAGATATTGGAATATAAAAATATATGTATAACTACTGCAGACAGGTGCAGCGTAAATGTTGCTTTTGTTCTTCTCTTTGAAGGGACAAGGGCTTTTCCCGATGCATGTTTAATGGAATAGGACTAGCGGTTATCCTTCCCAACTAGAGAGACTGTGTCACCAGTTCAGGCGATTTATACTCAGGGATCAGCTCTACACAGTACAGGGTGATGCTGAGGAAAAAGCTATTACTGTAAGCCAGTGTGACAGCAACACACAGTGCCACTGTCTGGGCATCCTAAATGATTAAAACTGTTTGGGTGGATGGGATGGAGGGCTGGGATGGGTTTATTCCACCCACCAAAAAGTAAATAAATAATGCTCTACATTATTTCTGCTTGCTGAGCGCGAAAAGTTAAATAATAGCATTCCTTTCAGCTGAGTATAATGGGGTCTACTGTACTCTCTTCATCTGCTGGAAGACTCCAAATCCCAATGCACTGGACACTCTAAATACATCTGGCCATAAAGATAATAACAGGCATGAAAATATCATTAGGGGTATACCGGGGAGAGATAACCCAGTGGAGCTTCGCTGTAATGTCAGTAGCAATTTGGAGTGACAGATCAGTGTCCGAAGTGCGAAGTAACACGAGGGCTGTATAAAAAGACGATTAGTACGGGGAATACCAGATGAGGGTTCTCTCACTCTCTGGTCTGTTATTCAAAGGTTTGGAGCAAAAGGGGTTTGAAAGGACAACTCTTAAATCTCTGCATGCTACCTAAGTTCAGTGAGAATCAAATGTTTTGGTCTATTGTAATAACATGCCATTTGATTACGGATAAGCAATCCATAACTGGATGGAATGTGTTCCAAGTGTTTCATAAAAAGATAAGAGCAAAAGATAAAAGAGAAATGTAAAAAAAAAAAAAGATCCAATCACTGTTTCTCACTCTACAGTTTAATTGTCCCTTGATAGAACATACTACTGAAGGATCTCAGTCATAGCCTCCCTTACTAGCCTCTTACTGAAATCCAATCTGGGACTGGAGTGAAAATAAATCCAGTATACAGCTGCTACTTTAACACATTGTCCATCATCTCAGCCAAAATGACATATGTTCCCCTGGAGCCAGGAGAGTAAACGTAAAAACAATTGTGTGGGCTGTCTGGGAATCAGTCATCTCATGCACGCACACACTTGAACACAATTGCGCACACTTTCACACACACGTTTTTCTATCCTCATTGGGACCCACAATTTATTTCCATTCAAAATCCCATTTTTCCTAACCCCTAACCTAACCCTTACCTTAACCCAAACCCAAACATCTAACCCTTAAGCTTAAAATTGCTCTTGTCCTTGTGGGGACGTGGGAAATGTCTTGTTTTACTATCCTTGTCGGGACTTTGGGGGATTTCAGGTCCACACGAGGATAGGAGAACAAGACCCGCCCCACACACACACACACACACACACACACACACGCACACGCACACACACACACACACACACACACACGGTTGAATGCAGCCAGGCATCTAGGGACTTAGATAATGATCATTACTATGTGCATTTGAGTCATATCTTAGTCAGATCAGTGGATATAAGTATCTTAAAATGATATGATTAGTACTACTACAACTAATATCATTATTCATATTATCATACTGGCTTACTAAAGGCAAGGGCCCACATTGGGAAAATAGAGAAATGTCACAGCCTATCATGCATGAAGATTAATATGACTATAAATAAGCACAATTGTCACAATGCCCTCTATCCCAACACAATAAACTATGATGACTCACACTTTCATTTAGAGGAAAGGGCAGACAAACTGCACTGAAGCCCACGCAAATACCCAGAGTGCCATATTTCCCTCTCTCATGATTTATCACATCACCCCCGAGTAGTCACGTAGATTAATCTCAGCAGGATCAGCCGTTTCCACTAGCAAACCCTGACACATTTCTGGGTTCTCTCCTTGGGGCTATTTTGGGATCTTCCGGAGGAGAGGGAGCTGATGCATGGAGGCCTCTAGTGGACTGCGAGCCACGCCTGATCTTATCAAGCTAATTGTCTGGCTTTAGAGAGGTGATAAAATGGGACTACAATGTATTGATTGTAAGCCTGGGATATCACACCTTCATAATAGCCAAGGGTTAAAGACACGATCACTGGTCTACTGACCTTAAACTTACAGAATAGAAACGTTCAGCAAAAGTCATCACCAATGGTGCTAGAAGTATGGGTCAGGTTCCCCCAATGGAAGCTTTTGGCTAGTATCACATCCCTTTGTGATCATAGTCCCTCACTAGGAATTGTCAACTCACTAGGAATGGTCGACTAGAGAAGACAGAACCTGACAGAGAGGAAGGACGGAGAGGGCTGGAGGCCCATGACATCAGCACATTAGGTTAGTGTGTGCAGACAGGGATAACAAGCACAATGTGCACAGCCGCGAAGACAGACGGTCCCAGTGAAACAGCTCTTAGTTCAGTCAGCAAGGCTGATTCACGACTCCCCCCTGCATTAGTGATTCTTAGCAGCAAGCTTCCACTTTAGACTGATGACAGGAAAGTATTTTTACTCTGACTCAGTCCTACAGCAAGGGGTACGGAGGTTTAGCTGGTAGATACAGTGCCTTCGGAAAGTATTCAGACCCATTGACTTTTTCCACATGTTATACGTTACAGCCTTATTCGAAAATGACAAAGCAAAAACAGGCTTTTTGACATTTTTGCTAATTTAAAAAAACGGAAATATCACATATATTCAGTATTCAGTATTCAGACCCTTCACTCAGTACTTTGTTTAAGCACCTTTGGCAGCGATTACAGCCTTTAGTATGACGCTACAAGCTTGGCACACCTCTATTTGGGGAGTTTCTCCCATTCTTCTCTGCAGACACTCTCAGGGTATGTCAGGTTGGATGGGGAGTGTCGCTGCACAGCTATGTTCAGGTCTCTCCAGAGATCGGGAACAAGTCCGGGCTCTGGCTGGGCCACTCAAGGACATTGAGACTTGTCCCAAAGCCACTCATGCATTCTCTCGGCTGTGTGCTTAGGGTCGTTGTCCGGAAGTTGAACCTTCACCCCAGTCTGAGGTCCTGAGCGCTCTGGAGTATATTTTCATCAAGGATCTCTCTGCACCTTGCTCCGTTCATCTTTCCCTTTGATCCTGACTAGTCTCCCAGTTCCTGCCACTGAAAAACATCCGCACAGCATGATGCTTCAACGTTCCCCAGACGTGACACTTGGCATTCAGGCCAAAGTGTTGAATCTTGGTTTAATCAGAACAGAGAATATTGCTTCTCATGTCCTGAGAGTCCTTTATGTGCCTTTTGGCAAACGCCAAGCGAAATTGTCATGTGACTTTTACTGAGGAGTGGCTTCTGTCTGGCCACTCTACCATAAAGGCCTGAATTTCGGAGTGCTGCATATATGGCTGTCCTTCTGGAAGGTTCTCCCATCTCCACAGAGGAACTCTGGGGCTCTGTTAAAGTGACCATTGGGTTCTTGGTCAACTCCCTAACCAAAGCCCTTCTCCTCTGATTGATCAGTTTGTCCGGGTGGCCAGCTCTAGGAAGAGTCTTGGTGGTTACACAATTATTCCATTTAAGAATGATGGAGGCCACTGCGTTCTTGGGGACCTTCAGTGCTGCAGAAATGTTTTGGTACCCTTCCCCAGATCTGTGCCTCGACACAATCCTGTCTCGGTGCTCTACAGACAATTCCTTTGTCCTCATGGCTTGGTTTTTGCTCTGACATGCACTGTCAACTCTGGGACCTTTATATACACGTGTGTGCCTTTCCAAATCTTGTTCAATCAATTGAATTTATCACAGGTGGACTCCAAGTTGTAGAAACATTTCAAGGATGATCAACGGAAACAGGACGCATCTGAGCTCATTTTCTGGTCTCGTAGCAAAGGGTCTGAATACTTATGTAAATAAGGAATTTTGTTTTGTTATTTGTAATAAATTTGCAAATATTTCTAAAACCCTGTTTTCACTTTGTCATTATGGGGTCGTGTGTAAATTGATGAAGAAAAAAATATTTAATCCATTTTAGAATAAGGCTGTAACGTAACAAATTGTGGAAAAGGGGAAGGAGTCTAAATATTTTCCGAATGCACTCTCTTGCATTTTGTTCTTGGACTTGCTCATAACCCCCTAATGAACAAAATGAGGCATGTAAATAGAATGACAGACCGGGGCCAGAGCGTGTAAGGTAGACAGATAAAGAGAAAGAGAGAGGGGGGAGGATGTTGATGAGTGGTTTTTGGTATTTATTAGGATCCCCATTAGACGTTGCAAAAGCAGCAGCTACTCTTCCTGGGGTCCACATGGAACATGACATAATACAGAAAATTATTAGTCAAGGACTGAATTGCATACATTTAAAATATCACACATTGCCTATGTCATGACGTTGGCCTGGGGATAGGTTTATGACAGTCATAAATACCTCTTCCTCCCTTTTCATCTCTCTACCCTACTGATGTTACATTTGCAAACCCCTTGGTTAACTTAGAGCTTCTGGGAACATCAGAAGGTGGGGGGATATGAACTATATTCTGGTAATCCGACCAATTGAACATATGCGGTGGTACTTAATGAATAAGATGTCAGTTCGGTTGTCATCTGAGACATTCTCATCATGATAAGATGACATAAACTCTACAGTGGAAAGTCTACACAACAGAGTTATCGGATTCACATGGAATTGTTGTTCAATTTAAATGTTTGAATATGTTTGAATATTCGTGATGGGATGAAATGTGATTTTAGCTTCTAAAATGTGAGAATTGGGTTTTCATAAGGTTAGGGCTCTGCTCAATCAGTGGCCCGCCCCTGTGAAGAGTCATGGGTTATATTTCAGACACACCCTTCTCGCTCCACTATATAAAGCCTTGACGAAAATGTAACCTCCTGTTCCGAGGACGACAGTCCGATGTCAGAATGGTTCAGATAATAACTACAGAACGAAGCCAACATCAGCATGAGCTTTGGTTGCGAATGGTATGAACTTTGAACTCTTATTCACTACAGAAGTGATACCTCCTAGCCGTTGAGTTAGCGACAGCAGCTGCAAACAAGGGTTAGGAAGGAACAGACAGAGTATCCCGTCTATCATACAACGACGTTACTACAACGTATCCAATTGACCACCAGAGACATTCTACAAAGGACTCGGTTTGGCAACACGGCCTTCCATCTACCACCAGCCTACTGAAGCGCAGCTCAGAGTAAATATGTATTGCATTTCCCTTTTCCAAATGGGCGGTAATTTAGAATGCATAAGATATATTGTATTTACGATAGCACAGCTTCTTCCTTTGTTACTCAGTCTTTCCACTCTATCACTCAAACCCAGACCCTTTTATTTTGTGTAACAAGCTGTCATATCTGTTCAGCCCGATAGGGACGTTTTCCTTTATGACATAATTTGTAATCAAGTTATGATTAATTATGTGTATGTGTAATTCTGTGTGATTAGTTAGGTATTTAGTAAATAAATAATTAAACCCAATTTTGTATTGCTGATTCAACTTGTTAGCCAGGGTTCGTGAAGATAACCAAGAATTTACAACTTTCAGATGAGACTGAATTAATATTGACTGCTATTGATATAAAATATTACTAGGTCTTTAAGAGTTTATTCGGAAGATATCAGCTCTATAAATATTATTTTGTGGTGCCCCGAATCTCTAGTTAATTACATTTACATGATTAGCTCAATCAGGTAATATTAATTACGGAGAAATTATTTTATAGAATAGCATGTCATATCACTTAATTCTTGACGCACAGATCCCTTTAGCGGGATCATTTTCATCAACAACCACTGAATTGCACAGCGCGAAATTCAAATAAAATTACTAAAAATGTTTATATTCATGAAATCACAAGTGCAATATAGCAAAACACAGCTTGGCTTGTTGTTAATCCACCTGTCGTGTCAGATTTTGAAAATATGCTTTACAGCGAAAGCAATCCAAGCGTTTGTGTGAGTTTATCGATCACTAGACAAAACATTATGAACACCTAGCATCAAAGTAGCTTGGTCACGAAAATCAGAAAATAAATCAAATTAATCGCTTACCTTTGATGATCTTCTGATGTTTTCACTCACGAGACTCCCAGTTACACAATAAATGTTCCTTTTGTTCCATAAAGAATATTTTTATATCCAAAATACCTCCATTTGTTTGGCGCGTTATGTTCAGAAATCCACAGGCTCGAGCGGTCACGACATCGCAGACGAAAATTCTAAATAGTTTCCGTAATGTCCACAGAAACATGTCAAACGTTTTTTTGTTTCAAATATTTTTATTAAACACACACAAGAATGGTGTATAGGTATACATGACAGGTATACAATTTTTATCTAAACATAAAAGAGCATACAGGAACAACAAGATCCAGAGTTCTGGGTGCAGAACAAATAATACAAAACACGACATACAAAACAAGGACACGTAGAAAGAAAGAGGGAAGATGTCCCCCTATCCCCCCCCCATCCCCTATCCCCCCCAACTGCTCGGGTGGTAGGGCCAGCACACGCTGCCCTAAGGTAGATTAAAATATTACAATTGAGAGTGCGTTAATAAGTACAAATTCACAGCGCCGACTCGTCCAAGTAGGAGAGGAAAGGCTGCCAGATTTGATCAAATGTTGATAATTTATTGTTCAGAATATATCTAATTCTTTCTAAGTGTACAGTGTTTGCCAATTCACTGAGCCATAATTTGGTAGAGGGCGCTTCCCTCCTTTTCCAAAACAACAAGATTAGTTTTTTTGCCGAGATGAGACCATACGAGATTAGTTGTTTTTGGGGGTTGGTTAATCCGTTTAGGGACTCAGATACTCCCAGGATTATCAGAAGCGGGTCTGGATCTATTGAAGTCTCCAAAACTTCAGAGAGGATCCTAAAAATTCCACACCAATAACCATGCAAGCTAGAGCATAGGGCAAAGCAGTGGAGTAGTGTACCCTGCATAGCCTGACATTTATCACATGTAGGGGATGTGTTAGGAAATATCCTATGCAGTTTAGTTTTGGAATAGTGTAATCTGTGTAATACCTTGAATTGTATGAGACGATGTCTGGAATTAATGGAGCATGTGTGGATATACTCCAAGCTCTCTTCCCAGTCTGCCACTGAGATGTCAGTCCCTAGTTCTTCCTCCCATTTTGCCTTGATGGTATCAGTAGAAGGTGTGCTAACAGATTGAAAAGCATCATATAGACGCGATATCAGTTTATCTGAGGTGGGGCATATTTTTATGCATCCGTCAAACATGGAAGGTTTAGCATTCCCAAATGTTGGGAGGTGTTTTCTAACGTAGTCTCTAATTTGAAGGTATCTGCAAAAATTACTTCTGGGAAGATTATAAGTTTCCCTCAGCAGCTCAAAGGAAGCAAAGGTCCCTTCTATGTATAAATCCCCTATGGTACTTATCCCCAACTCTCCCCATCGCTCAAAGGTGTTATCAAGGTTAGAAGGGGCAAAGGAGGGATTCCTGGCGACAGGGAGCATGAATGACATTGGTCTGAGCTCAAAGTGGACTTTAATTTGCTTCCAGATTCGGACTGTGCTATGTATTATAGGATTGTTACAATAAAGTGACATCTCCAGATTCACAGGCGACAAAATCACAGCGCCAATAGAGAAGGGGTGACACTCCTCACGCTCCATACTAAGCCAGCTGGATGCCGGGAGTACGTCATCCAACAGAAACGTAACAATGCAGAGGTTAGCGGCCCAGTAATAAAATATAAAATTTGGGAGAGACAATCCTCCTTCCATCTTGGATTTACAGAGGTGTTTTTTACCTATCCTGTGTGTTTTATAATCCCAGATGAAAGGATTGATAATTGAGTCCAGTTGTTTATGAAAGGATTTAGGTATGAATACTGGGATGTTCTGATATAGGTAGAGCAGTTGTGGGAGGAAGACCATTTTAATGGCATTGATTCTTCCGAGCAGAGAAATTGGGAGAGTTCTCCAAAATAGTATGTTTGCTTTGAGTTTTTGTATCAGAGAGGGGAAATTCTCTTTAAATAGTAAGGAGTATTGTTTGGTAACTACAATTCCTAGGTAGGTACATTTTTCTGAAGATAACTTAAATGGGAGATGTTCTAGCCAGGAGGTATTTTGCGACCGTATGGGCATTAATTCACTCTTGTTCCAATTTATTCTGTATCCCGAGAAGGTACCAAACAAGTTGATCACATCAAGAATAGCTGGGATACTAGCCTGGGGTTCTGTTACATAGAGGAGGATGTCATCTGCGTATAGGGAGATCTTATTTAGAGTATCTTTAGTATTATAGCCGTGTATTGCTGCATGAGATCTAATCGTCTGAGCGAGCGGTTCGATAATTAGGGCGAAGAGCATAGGCGACAGCGCACAACCCTGCCTTGTCCCCCTGTTGAGGTTAAATCGGGGCGACAATGATTGGTTAGTGAGTATTCTGGCACAGGGGTTCCTATATAAAAGCTGGATCCAATTTATGAACCTATCTCCAATATTAAATTTCTGTAGGACCTTGAATAGATAGGGCCACTCAACTTGGTCAAAGGCCTTTCGGCGTCAAGAGATATGACGGCAAGGTCCACGTTGGGTAACCTCTGAGAATACGTAATATTGAAGAGGCGCCTGAGATTGAAGAATGAGTTTCTGTTAGGGATAAAGCCGGTCTGATCCGAATGGACCAATTTGCCAATTAAAGTGCTAAGCCTGTTAGCCAGAGTTTTTGCTAAAATCTTTTGGTCTGTATTAAGGAGAGATATTGGTCTGTATGACCCTACCTCTTCTGGATCTTTACCCTTCTTATGTATAACTGTAATGAACGCTTCGTCCAAAGTAGAAGGGAGAGCTCCATCCTCATTGGCCTGAATCAACATTTTGTGCAGATAGGGGGAGAGCATGTTGCTGAATGTTTTATAGAATTCACCAGGGTATCCATCTGGGCCCGGGGTCTTGCCACTCTTTAGAGATTTAATTGTTTCCCGAATTTCATCAAGAGATATTTCCTTATTCAGGAAGTTAGAATATTCCTGGTTCAGGGCAGGAAGATTACAGTCCTCCAAAAATGTTTGCATAATTAAGGGGTTAGGATCCGCTTTAGATGTATATAGAGTCTCATAAAACTGTCGGAATCTGTCATTGATGTCTTTGGGGGAAGAGAGTAATTCCCCAGATGCAGATTTAACCCTGTGAATCATTCGGTCACTCACATTTTTTCGAAGTTGTCTGGCGAGTAATTTGGGTGGTTTGTCACCAAACTCAAAATATTTTTGCTTGGCATAGAGAAAAGATTTAGCAATTTTAGCTGAGAGAATCTGATTATATTCCAATTTTAAAGAGGTAACTTTTTTATGTTTCTCCATAGATGGGTGGCTAGCATTCTCCCTATCCAGTAAGTGAATTTGTCCCTCTAGTTCTTCCAGTTTTCCTCTGTTTTGCCTACTCCTGGCAGCCTGAAAGGAGATGATACAGCCTCTCAGATAAGCCTTCAGTGTTTCCCACAATAATGCTGGGGAGGTCTCTGTGTTGTCGTTGGTATCAAAGAAAAATTTAATTTGGTCTTTAAGATATTCACAGAATGTTGGTTCTGTGAGGAGCTGAGGATTCAACCTCCAGACCCTCTCGTTTGGTACAATGTCACCCAATCTCAGGGAGAAGGTGAGTGGACTGTGGTCCGAGATTATAATATCATGATACCTCACATTACAGGTATAGGGGAGTAGTCTAGCATCCAACAAAAAGTAGTCCATTCGAGTGTAAACCTTGTGAACATGAGACTAAAAGGAGTATTCCCTACCCGTAGGGTTAGCAATCCTCCATATATCAAATAAGTTTGAATTTTTTATGTAGGTATTCAAGAATTCGCTTGAATAGGAGGTAGGGGTTCGCCGGGTAGAGGATCTATCCAAATATTGGTCTAGCACACAGTTAAGGTCCCCTCCAATGACCAGGTTAGTATGGGAGATATCTGGAATCAGGGCAAGGACTCTTTTGAAAAAAGAGGAGTTGTCAATGTTTGGCCCATAGATATTTAGTAGAGTTACTGAGGTAGAGTGGATTTCTCCTATTGCGATCACATACCCTCTTTATCCGCAATAGTGGTTTTATGTAGAAAGGGAATTCCTTTCCGTACCAGAATCGCTGTGCCTCTCGTTTTGGCAGAGAAGTTAGAGTGATACACTTGCCCCACCCACCTACACTTAAGTCTGCTATGAGAGTTATTCTTCAGATGGGTTTCTTGCAAAAATATAATATCAGCCGAGAGTGCTTTCAAGTGGGCTAGGACCTTGCCCCTCTTAATTGGTTCGTTTAAACCCTTGACATTCCAGGAAGTGAATGTAAGCCCCGCCCTCCTCTCGTTTGTAGTTCCTATGGTGGCCTGCATACCATGTAACTTGATAAAAAGGTAAGAAAGCGCACCAAACCATCATGATCAGCATATGTAGCACCTACACCCGAGCAGTATCCAACCCACCCCTCCCCCCCTGCAAGCACCTTTACTTCCCACCCTGTTCCCCTAATTTCCCCAATACTTACCCCCCCCCATCAACCCACATTTAACAGGCATGTACAAACAGGAGAAGAAAAAAAGGAAACATAAAAATAATAAACACATTGTCTGGCCGATGCCAAAAAAGCACGGCGCGACCTCGAACAAGAGGTAAAACAAAAATAAAATCCCAACTATACGTTCACCTCTCACTATCCTAGAACTTCTACTAACATATGAACTGAGGAGGCTCCCGCGAGTTAAGTGTTCAGTTAGCATCTAATAAACCTAAACCGAATAAATTGCAACTTAGACATATTGCGCATTTAAGCGTCTTCCTGGGTCAATCCCAGAGATAAGCAAGATATAGCCTCAAGATAATATTGCTAAGCATTGCCGGTCAAAAAATAAACCATCCGCAACCGACATAGTCAGCCGTACCTTTACATACTGTGGGTCAGGAGATCGGAACAAGGATTTGTTAAATTAAACGTTCCCCCCATAAAAAAAATATGTTTAATAAAAAATAAGTAAAAATATATACCTTATATATATATATATATATACACACATACACACATACATATACATATATATATACACATACATACACACATACATACACACATATACACACACACACACAAATATATACATACATACACACACATACACATACCTATATATACATATATATATACATACACACACACACACATCCATACATATACATGTATGTATACATACCCACACAAAAAAATCATATATAAAAATATATATTTAAAGAATATGTATATACATCCATATGCACACATACACATACAAACATTCATACCCCAGGATAACAATATACACTGATTTAAAATATACACATACATAATACTAAAATGCTAAGAGAAAATAGTAATAAAGTACAAATAGTAATTATATTTACGCACACCTACACATACATAAGCACTACAGAGGGCCGGTGGGACTCTAGTCGGGAGAGAGGCCCAAGGCCAGACAAAGGCAGAACGGCACAAAACATCAACTTGCTAACCAGGCGTCTGCCCCCTCCCAACCACCACCCCCAGTCCCCTGCAAGCAATAAATAAATGGTATGGTAGTAAGAGTGGTGTAAGGATTGTAAAATAAATAACGAAACAAACAAAAGTGGGGGAATCTAAGTATATCCGTCCGAAGGTGTCAGTGATCAAACCTGGAAGTAAAAAATATGCATCGCTGAGCACAGCCGGGATGAAAGTGAATTTAACGTTAAATGAGAGCTCTGACCGCCATCCATTGGTCTGCTCAGCGTCTTACATGCTCGGTAGCTCTTGTTAAGCCCGTTTAATACGTTTTCACCCAATATGGTATAGTATGGATTCGAGTCCATGAGCAGACCCTAACACGCACTAACAAGGCACTCTAACCTGTACGGGGGATTGGTGTATATCCCCGGATAAACTTCTCTGCATCCAAAACCGAGGAGAGCCAAATCTTCTCACCGGAAGGCGGGGAAATTCTTAGTCTTGCAGGGAAGAGTAAGGCTGGGCGAAGATGGAGTTTGTAGAGTTTGGTCATGACATCTCTGTAGTCGGCGCGATGCTTTGCCACATCGGGCGCATAATCCTCATAGACACGGAATGGATGCCCTTTATGTGACAGGTTGCCCCTCATTCGAGCTTCACGCAGGATAAGATCCTTGGTCTTGAAACTGTGACAACAGATTATTACTGGGCGAGGACGTTGGCCCGGTCCAGGCACTGGGACAAGGGACGATGTGCGCGGTCCAGCTGGGGATCCGAATCCAAAACATCCGATCCCATTGCATCCTTTAATAGCTTGGCGAAGAAGTCGGTAGGGCGAGAGCCCGCCTCTATCCCCTCTGCCAGACCAATAACGCGCAGGTTATTACGTCTGGATCGGCCCTCCAGGTCCACCACTTTCACAGAAAGCCTCTGCACAGTATCCTGCAATGACGTGCATAGCTTCTCTAACTCGTCGATCCTACCAGCGTTGAATTCAGAAGCTTTCTCAAGGTCCACAATACTCTGGCCATGCGAAGCGACCGTTCGAATGACGCTCTCGATTTTGGTGTCCAGCTCAGCAATAGTGGCCTTAAGATCCTCAGCTATAGCAACACGTAGCTCCCCCAAAGCCCGGGTAAGTTCTGTAAGTGTCACGTTGTTGCATGTGCCTCCCGCCATGTCTGTCTCGTTGTTTAGTGGGGAGTAGGCCTCCGCTGTGGATTTATTGTCCTTTGGTCGCTTATTACTCGGCATTTTGATATAAAAAGTTACAATCTTGTATTAGAAAGAAACGTTTGTTGTAAAAAGTGCCATAAAGTAGGTTAAATTAGATTATTTCGCAAAAAAGTTGCAGGAGCCTCTCACGCACAGCCGTTCACTCCAACATGCTAGCTCCGCCCCTCCATGTCAAACGTTTTTTTATAATCAATCCTCAGGTTGTTTTTGAAATATATAATTGATAATATATCAACCGGCATTGTCCCTTTTTCAATAGGAGAGGGAGAGACAATGGCTGCCCCACTCTGTTGCGCAAGCAAAACTTATGCGAACACCCAGCTATCCACTGATGCGATGTTATCTTTCTCGCTCATTTTTCAAAATAAAAGCCTGAAACTATCTCTAAAGACTGTTGACACCTTGAGGAAGCGATAGGAAAAGGAATCTGGTTGATATCCCTTTAAATGGAGCGAAGGCAGGCTATGGAACATGGAGCTTTCAAAATAGAAGCCACTTCCTGGTTTGATTTTCCTCAGGTTTTCGCCTGCAATATCAGTTCTGTTATACTCACAGACAATATTTTGTGTTTTCTATCCTAATCTGACAATTATATACATATTCTAAATTCTGGGCCTGAGAAATAGGCTGTTTACTTTGGGAACGTTATTTTTCCAAACATAAAAATAGTGCCCCCTAGCTTCAAGAGGTTAATCAGGCATATAGCCAAAGACACGACACCTATATATATTAGTGCATACACACTATGTCTAAGTCCAATACATAATACAGTGCAAATAACAATACAAGGTAAACTACAAAAGTATGTGGACACCTGCTCGTCGAACATCTCATTCCAAAAGCATGGGCATTAATATGAAGTTGGTCCCCCCTTTGCTGCTATCACAGCATTCACACTTTTGGAAAGGTTTCCACTAGATGTTGGAACATTGCTGCAGGGACTTGCTTCCATTCAGCCACAAGAGCATTATTGAAGTTGGGTGATTAGGCCTGGCTCGCAGTCGGTGTTCCAATTCATCCCAAAGATGGTCGATGGGGTTGAGATCAGGGCTCTGTGCAGGCCAGTCAAAGTCTTCCACACCGATCTCGACAAACCATTTCTGTACAGACTTTGCTTTGTGCACAGGGGCATTGTCATGCTGAAACAGGAAAGGACGTTGCCACAAAGTTGGAAGCACAGAACCGTCTAGAACGTCATTATATGCTGCAGCATTAAGATATCCCTTCACTGGCACTAAGAGGCCTAGCCCAAACCATGAAAAACAGCCCCAAACAATTACTCCTCCTCCGCCAAACTTTACAGTTGGCACTATGCATTTTGCCAGGTAGCGTTCTCCTGGCATCTGCCAAACCCAGATTTCTCCATCGGACTGCCAGTTGGTGAAGTGTGATTCATCACTCCAGAAAGGTTTCCACTGCTCCAGAGTCTAATGTCTTCAAGCTCTATACAATTCCAGCCGATACTTGGCATTGCGCATGGTGATCTTTGGCTTGTGTGCGGCTGCTCGGCCATGGAAACCCATTTTATGAAGCTCTCGAGTTCTTGTGCTGACGTTACTCCTAGAGGCAGTTTGTAACTCGGTAGTGAGTGTTGCAACCGAGGATACAATTTTTACCTGCTCCGCGCTTCAGCAATCAGCGGTCAACCGAGGATAGACGATTTGTACCTTGCTCCGCGCTTCAGCATACAGCAGTCCCGTTCTGTGAGCTGGTGTGGCATACCACTTTGTGGCTGAGCCGTTGTTTCTCCTAGAGATTTCCACTTCACAATAACAACACTTACAGTTGACCAGGGCAGCTCTAGCAGGGCAATCATTTGTCGAACTGACTTGTTGGAAAGGTAGCATCCTATGACGGTGCCACGTTGAAAGTAACTGAGCTCTTCAATAAGGCCATTCCACTGCTAATGTTTGTCAATGGAGATTGCACGAACGTGTGCTCGATTGTATATACCTGTCAACAACAGGTGTGGCTGAAATAACCAAATCCACTAATTTGAAGTGGGGTCGACATACTTTTATATATATAGTGTATATAAAATGGCTGTGTCTCCTCACAGTCCCCTTTGTGCATGCAGGAAGGTGTTCTTTCATCTGGTTTTTGAATCTGGTTTTATTGCTAGCTTATCTGGGGTGGCAGAGAGTTCCATGTAGTCATGGCTCTATTTAATACTGTGTGTTTCCCAGCCTCTGTTCTGGACCTTGGGACTGTGAAGAGACCTCTGGTTGCATGTCTTGTGTTGTACCAATGAGTGTCTGAACTGTGTGCCAACTGCTTGAACAGTTCAGTACCTTCAACACATCAATACATTGCACAAAGACCAATATAGATGCAGTCAATCTCTCCTTAACTTTGAGCCAGGAGAGACTGACATGCATGTTACTGACACTTGGCCTCTGTGTACATCAAGTGCAATATGTGCTGCTTTGTTCTGGACCAACTTCAATTTACCTATGTCCCTCTTTGCCGCACACAGCTGGGCAGTAGTCCAGGTGCGACAAAACTAGGACCTGTCTGGTCGACTGAGATGTCAACAAGTGCTGGCTCAAGAGTGTGTGTGCTTAAGTGTATGGTCCTTTGTTCGCACTGTTTTTGTCTCTTGGCTTAGTGTCACCTCCAGCCCCCTTTCGGCACGAATCTGCCAGGCTGGCTCAGAGTCTCAGGTGAGGCCAAGCAGAAGATGGCCGCCCCTGGGAGCCCATCAGCTTGGATCAGGCTGTCTCTCCCACTCTGCTAACCACAGGGGGGCTACAGCGTGCCTCGCCATCTGCCACCCTCACCTGACTAGAGGGAACCAGCCACCCCCATGGTGGTCACACCCTGCCTCCCAGCATGACGCCAGTCTGGCACTGGCAGTCCCTGCTGAATGGGCTGATGGGGGACTCCATATCCCCATCCAGACTAAATGCCACAATCAGCACAGGGGATACCGGGTTCTGTATTTATTATTAATGTTTTCTTAATTATTCATCATACAAGTGGATCGCTGTGTTCGCCAGACATGGGCACACCATTGTCGCCACCGCCTGGCATCTCAGCGGGATAGCTGGTGCCACCATTCTACGGCCTACAGAGAACTGGGGGTGTCCCCTCAGGTGATGTTTCTTTAATATCTAATTGGGTTTTGTTTACCGGCTTCTCTGATAATTCACAACAGATTATTTGGATGTGTGACTCATCTGTTTACCCATCGCTTATTTGACCAAAATTCTAATCGCAATGCATTTTTCATCATCTCAGAGCATGTCTTCAAGCGGAGGACATGAAGAAAAAAAATCACTTCCCTCAATCAATTCAATGATGGTGTGTTTGAACACCTCTTTCAGGTAAACTAATTTTGATCCTAAATGTAATCGATCTCAACATATAATATTATTTGAAAGGTGAATGTGCCAAATTAAATTTCCCACAAAGACTCTATTCAAAGAATATCTCTTGATACTTTCTCTACTTGAAAGGGTCCACATGGTCTTACCTGAGACACTAAGATGCAACATAGGTTTAAACCTTTCACACACCAACGCATTTGGTTGACCTTTGCCTTAAAGGATGAATAGGAAATGGTGTGTGGTTGGTCAGTGTGCATTTTCTGAAAATGGTGGATGGTTATGAAAGGGACAATTTACATTTGAACTTTACGCCAATCACAAGATCCCTTCCATGCTGTGGTGCCCATTCATACCTTCCAATAACCATAATCACATAAGCACCTTTTCTACAGACTTGTCTATGAATGTGAATACTGTAACACACTCAAGGAATTATCACAGTAGAGACTTCAAGGATTTCGTTGGAGGGAAAATACAGTGGTTGACCTATAATCTGTGCCATTATAAAACATATTTACACAGCGACAACTGGTTTTCTTGACAAGTGACTTGACAGCTGTCTAGGGTTTGACAGAAAACTGTTACTGTGCTGACCATACCTAATAGCTAGGTGCAGCAAATGGTGAATATGCAGAGACAGTAGATACAGTACGTTGCTTACTGTATGATGCACTAGGATAGCAGCTACTAGGCTTCAAGGATAGCGAGTCACTCAGAAGTAACAGACCCCTGCTTTGCACACCCTTTTGCCCACAGGCAAACTGGCAGCTGATGTGGCGTAAGTGCCATGCAGATAATGGGCCCCTCGTTTTGACACTGATGAGGAGGCACAGTGTAAATGTGCCTAATAGCATGTCAAATATAGAGCAGGCATTAGAGCCTGGGCCACAAACTCTCTATGACCCACACACGCCAGTACAGATGACCACAACCTTCCCCAAAACCTGTCCCACCACCCCCGTCCCCTCACACCACCACAGCCATCCCCAACCATGAATGAAATAAAGGTCAGCATTTAATGAGGTTATGGTGCAGTGAGCTGCTGTTAGTTTAAAACCCCTCCTGGAGCATCCAAAGAGCGCAGATCCAAAGTAAGGGCTGTGAAAGATATCAATAAACAAAAAGCTAGTGGGCATTTCCTAGATTGGGTCCTTGCTCAGCTGGCCCTTACATCTTAAAGTCATTGCAACATGCATTCTTTACTGCAGACTTTCCTCATCTCTCAGAGACAAGGTTTACTGGTCTAATTGTCAATCATTCAGACTACCCTGTTGCCCCTGACTCTCTGAAGATAATTCGGGCTATGCCAACTCCCTGACTGTTGAAAAATTCAAGAAGGGAAATGCATAAAGTTATTTCTTTACTTCAGCCTGTATCACACACAGGGTCCCTGGGGCCGTTGATCGATGTGTAATCTGGCTGTTCAAACACAGCTGCATCGATAGGCCTGGCCCAGGCACCCATGGACACAGGGCTTTCATCCCAGTGCGCCCCCCCACATTACAAAGCCATTCACAGCTGTCACTGTATTGCCCAGAAACTGAATATCATTACAGAAATACTTTCCATCCACAAGCAGGGTAGGGTTACAGGAAGCACCACCAATGGCCAGCCTCCAAACTAGATTTCCCATTCAATCAGACTAACATAATTCTATGCTTCACATGATTTACTTTCCAGAGGAAATCCAACTGATAGCAGAGACTTGTGTCCCTTGAATTGTAGCTACACCCCAGAAAGTTGCATTTACCCATGAAAACTAAAGTTACAACAACCCATGCTAATAGTCCTGTGTGCAAAGTTTGTCTGCAGTTAAAAAAAGGAATATAAACAGTAGTTTCATCTAGGAATTTATTTAATTATCTTTTAACCTTGCTCTCTGTATACCCCATTCTCTACACCCGACTGCCCCTCCCACAAGCCTCCCTCATTTAGTTTAACCAGTTTTGAATACTGCAAATCAAGAATGAAGATGACAGCGATAAATGTTGTGCAAAGGAAGGGCACCTGGGGCATTCATGCATATCCCACCGCAGGCTCCCGTACTTCCCTTCCATATGCATTGCCACGCTAACTGCTGTATTTGTATTTCTCTGTGTCCCTACTAGTGTTAAGAGACAGAAATCTGTGCATCGTGCATTGAACTGAATCTGTCTAAGAAAAGGGCACAGATTATATAAATAAATGCATTGCACAGACTGAATGTGACCACTAGAGACGGTGCCTCCGTATTAACTTGAGATGTATATTATATTGTTTGTGTTAACGGTTCTGTCTGTAGGAGGGAATTTGAAATTATCGGCTCTCCAGAGGCATTAAAAACCATTGAACTAGCAAGAACTACCATTTTGGGGAATGAACTAATTAAGGCTCTTCAATGTCCTAGGAAAAATGGTACCCTGAGCCTGTCTTCCCCAATAACGGTAATGAGAAAGAATGAAATAGAGAGAGAGAAAAAGAGAGCGAGAGAGAGAGAGAGAAAGAGAGCAGTCTTCAGACCCATGAGGTGCCTGTCTGCGTCAACACAAAAGGAGGGGGAAAGGGGTGAGGTTTGGAGCTCTCTCCTCTCTGGAAGAGTAGACATGTTATATTCGGAACGATGGCGACGTCTTTGTTTTTCTCCCTGGTCGCGGCAAACCTCATTAAGGTCCATAAACAATAGGAGCTGTTCCTCTAATGAGAAGAGCCTCCAAAAAGGCGAAGTCCTTGGGAACCTGGCCATGTCTGCCTACTGCATCTGCCCCAGCCTCCTGCATCCTGCATAGCTAACAACCAGTTCATTCTCACCAGCGAGAAATCCGGCCTCATTTTCAGCCCCAGCAACTCTCTCTCTCTTTCTCCCTCTCTTTCTTTCTCCCTCCATCTCTCATTTATTTGTAGTCTATTTCTCATGTACACCATCCTTTTTACCTCATGACACTTTGGGGATATTTCTGGTTATAATTTGCCCAGGGTAAATCTGACACAGTGATTAATGAGGACTGCCTTTTCTGGTACCCATTTCTAAGGAATGTGCCCAGAACCTGGGGGTCAACAGTCCCAGAGGTTTCTATGGAACAGTGTCTGGTATGGTATCCAATTGATACACTATGCCATCAAAATGCATTGGACCTGACGACACAGTGGAGTATGACTCAATACTAGGCTTTGAGAGTGTGGCCTTCATGGAGGATGGTATGCTTCATAAAGCTGTCGTATAAAAGGGAGAAAATAGTTTCTGTGAATTAAATGGTGGAAAATTCCTCTGATGTGGCATTTCAAGTTGGCCTTTAAATTGACAATGGGTCAGAAGATAAGTGAGATATCAATGCCTATTGACAGCCCTATCAATTAGCAATGATAATGTGACAATAAGAGTGTAAGATCATAGGTAATGCATTTCTGCAATACAACCGGTATTGTGTCTGAAAATGTTAGGAAGATGCATGATGCTCGATAATGCTGTCACTTGGAAGCCAGGTGAAAAGATATGAGATCTTATGACAGAGGACTCAAAGTTTGACATTCTGGTTCAAAGGGAGGGTGACACACAAAACAATCCCAGTGGTTTGTCTATTGACACAGCCCACATATTGCCCACAACCATCTGTCCTCGCACAAGATACTGTAGAATGTTGCGAGAGGACAGAGTTTGGCCCGCGGGTTGTTTTATTTGCCACCCAAGTTTTCTGAGCAAAAATAAATATATGTTTTATTTTAAAACAAGATCATTGTTGGGCCTCCCGAGTGGCGCAGTGGTCTAAGACACTGCATTGCAGTGCTGGCTGTGCCACTACAGATTCTTGGTTTGAGTCCAGGCTCTGTCGCAACCGACCGTGACCGGGAGACCCATGGGGCGGTGCACAATTGGCCCAGCGTCGTCCGGGTTAGGGGAGGGTTTGGCCGGCAGGGATGTCCTTGTCTCATCGTGCACTAGCGACCCCTGTGGTGGGCCGGGCACAGTGCATGCTGACACGGTCGCCAGGTGCACTTTGTTTCCTCTGACGCACTTTGTTTCCTCTGACGCATTGGTGCGGCTGGCTTCCGGGTTAAGTGGGCATTGTATCAAGAAGCAGTGTGGCTTGGTTGGGTTGTGTTTCAGAGGACGCATGGCTCTCGACCTTTGCCTCTCCCGAGTCTGTACGGGAGTTGCAGCGATGAGACAAGACTAACTACCAATTGGGGAGAAAACAGGGTAAAAAAAACATAAGAACTAAAATACAATTTTAAATACAAATGTCATTGTTGCACATAAGACTAAAAACACCAGGAAAATCAGCTCCAATTGATTTTAATATTGGAAATCTGTTACCACGTATTCCCACACACATGCAGTCTACAAATTATTTGTAATTATGTTCCAGTCCACCGACCATCCACTCAAGAAAAAAATTGGCCAGGCGGCTGAATCTAGTTAATGATCCTTGCTGTAGGTTGACAAATGAGGAGCCTCCAGCACCATAAAAAGAAACAATGTGTCCTGCAGCCGTTTTAGGGGCTTTCTGAATCCAGATTAAATTGTTTAGCTTTAAACAGCTGTCAATCGTGATTGATTTTCTCCAACTGGACCAAGCCAGACACACTTCAACCCCATTAAAAGTTGAAAAAGTACCCAATTGTCATACCTGAGTAAAAGTATAGATACCTTAATAGAAAGTGAATCAAGTAAAAGTGAAAGTCACCCAGTAAAATACTACTTGAGTAAAAGTCTAAAAGTATTTGGTTTTAAATATACTCAAGTATCAAGAGTAAATGTAATTGCTAAAATATACTTAAGTTTCAAAAGTAGAAGTATAAATAATTCCATATATTAAGCAAGTCACACCCTGACCTTAGAGATCCTTTTTATGTCTCTATTTTGGTTTGGTCAGGGCGTGAGTTTGGGTGGGCATTCTATGTTTTCTATTTCTGTGTGTTTGGCCGGGTGTGGTTCTCAATCAGAGGCAGCTGTCTATCGTTGTCTCTGATTGAGAACCGTACTTAGGTAGCCTTTTCCCACCTGTGTTTGGTGGGTAGTTGTTTTCTGTTTTGTGTCTTTCTACACCTGACAGGACTGTTTTGGTTTTCGTTCATTCTCTTTGTTATTTCAGTGTTCAGTTCTAATAAAAGCATGAACACGTACAACGCTGCACCTTGGTCCTCTCCTTCCAACAGCCGTTACAAAGCAAAAGGCACCATTTTCTTGTTTTTAAAATGTACAGATAGCCTGGGGCACACTCCAACATTATTTACAAAAGATGCATTTGTGTTTAGTGAGTCCGCCAAAACCATAAGCAGTAGGGATGACCTTGATAAGTGCGTACATTTCAAAATGGTCCTGTTCTGCTAAGCATTCAAAGTGTAACGAGTACTTCGGTTTGTCAGGAAAAATGTATGTAAAAAGTACAATATTTTCTTTTGGAATGTAGTGAAGTAAAAGTTGTCAAAAATATAAATACTAAGTACAGATACCCCCAAAACGACATAAGTAGTACTTTAAAGTATTTTACACCACTGTTAAAAAGCGATACCAGACTCCAGATAACCATTTCCACCGAGGTGATATACAGTATGTTAAAAGTGTGAACTACAATTATTTTATTGACTTTCAAACAGAAGCTATTGCAGACAGGGTTTAAATATATTAGGGCTAAACAATCGAGACACGATTTATGCTAATTGCTACCTTTTCAAGTCCCGTAACAGAAACACTTTCACAAAGTATTGCTCTGTTGATTCCCACCCCCTCTCCACTGTTTACACTACCACAGGAGAGGTATACTGGATATGATGTTCAACGGTGTCTAATTAATGTTCAACTGCTGTATCATTCAACAAACACTTATCTTCATGGGAGATCCACTGTGCGTCACTGATCCCAGTAGGCCATTTTTAGGGTAGATGAGGGTATGTATGCATGGATTGAAAACCCTTGACACCATGAAGATGTCAATACGAATAATTATGAATATGAAGCATCTGACAAATAATTAGAAAGCCACACTGCCGGGTGAGGACTATAATATATCCATATGGATCATGTTATTGAGCCAATCTCATTAATGTGCAGATTCACTACAACGTCAATGACACAAGAAAGCAAATGAGCCTGAGTAACTGAGTAACTGAAGGAGGCCTTCTTGGCCTTGGTAAAAGGGTGACCCCTTAACACCAACCATTAACTTCAGAGTGCAGGCCAACTGGATGCCCATATTGCGGGGCACTATCAATCATATGTTGCCTGACATCCCCCTTTGTTCCTCCAATGTAAACAGATGTCTTTCCTCAGAGGCTCCGGCCCAGCAACAATCTCCATTGATATTCTCTCTATAACCAGTCTGTCACAAGTTATGTAGAGGATTGAGGGCTTTGCTTGAGTAAAAAAAGCAATCCGAAGAAGTCCACTACTCTATTCTTGTGCGTAGGTGCCAAGTGACCTACGAACCTTTAAAGGGTTATTTTGGCCAAATTATTATCCAAAATAGGCCTATTTCGCAGCTACGTTTTGTCAAAGCACTGCATCCTTTTTCACAGACAGGGTGGTGCTGACAATTGTTTCTGCTAATCACTGTGCTCCTTGGGAGCCGGTATCTCTTGGAGGTATCCTCCACTCTCTGAAGGAGCAGCACATCTGCACCTGCCTCCTTGCTCATCTTATCTCCTTCCCAGCCAAGAGAATTGGGTGAGCGATGGAGAGGTGGTGGGAGATAAAATGGCCGACTTGTTTGCAGCTACCGGCTAGATTAATGACCCCAAATATTACGACAATTTGGCAACGCACATCGAGGTCATCACCTTTTAATCTGCCAAGATTTTGGTCAGCCTCTGTCCCTAGTCAGCCGCTAACGAGAGTCTAATGTTGCAACCAGAACTGAGAGCTCGAAGCACCCTATTGAAAATGAACATGGTTGGCCACAATGATTCAAAGTTTTTTGGGCAAACACAAATGTAATGTAGAATAGGTAGAGTGAAGTGCTTTCTGATAAAGTAGGGTTTGGACATGTATAGGCACCGGAAACAATCAGAGTGGCAGGTACAATCAGAGGTGTGCCTCTAAATTGCAGGTCTGCTGAAGAGGTGGATTGATTGTGTCGATAAAGGAACTGGGCCAGTTGCTAATTCTCTGTGGTGGGGAATTATGAAGAGCAAGAATAGCATTGTTCTCTGTACTGCTCAGTCCTTTATTCCCATTTCAAGCAAGTGGCAAATGTCAGGTCTGCCTCTCTGCCGGTGAGGCCCCTTGGCATGGAAGAAATTGATACTGACATTAAATTAAAAGCTAAACAGGTTCTTGGAGGGCCTTCAGACAACTCGGGTTAGAGTAAATTGATAGTGAAGTGATATTAAAGGGGCTAAGAGAAGGGGTTGAATTTAGGGAGTGCATTTGTCACTTAAGAATAATGCTTGGTGCATATTGATACTTGTGTTCAACAGTAAATGATGGACTATTATGCTATGATGTCCTGAAGGGAAGATCTTACCACTGCTCTAACAGCATATTTATGACATTAATCAGCATATTTATGACATTTCGCCCCCCTACTTATTCCAGTGACTAATAAGCACGCACCCAATAAGAAAATGACTGTAGAAACTGTTAAATTCCCTTGGATTGATGAGGAATTGAAAAAGTGTATGGTTGAGAGGGATGAGGCAAAAGGTATGGCAATTAAGTCTGGCAGCCCAACTGATTTGCAAGCTTACTGGAAAATTAAGAAATCATGTGACTAAACTAAAGAAAAATAAACTACACTATGAAAGAAAGATAGTAAAAAGCCTTGGGGCACCTTAAATGAAATTTTGGGGAAAAAAAGCCAACTCTTCTTCATTTATTGAATCAGATGGCTCATTCATCACAAAGCCCACTGATATCGCAAACTACTTTAATGACTTTTTCATTGTCAAGATAAGCAAACGTAGGGATGACATGCCAGCAACAAACGCTGACACTACACATCCAAGTATATCGAACCAAATTATGAAAGACAAGAATTGTACTTTTGAATTCCGTAAAGTCAGGGTGGAAGAGGTGAAAAAAGTATTCTTGTCTATCAACAATGACAAGCCACCAGGGTCTGACAATCTAGATGGAAAATAATTGAGGATAATAGCAGACGATATTGACACTCATATTTGCCACATCTTCAATATAAGTCTACTAGAGAGGGTGTGCCCTCAGGCCTGGAGGGAAGCTGAAGTCATTCCGCTACCCAAGAATAGTAAAGCCCCATTTACTGGCTCAAATAGCCGACCAATCAGCCTGTTAACAAACCTTAGTAAACTTCTGGAAAATGTTGTGTTTGACCAGATACAATGCTATTCTACAGTAAACAAATTGACAACAGAATTTCAGCATGCTTAAAGGACACTTAACAAGCACAGCACTTACACAAATGACTGATGAGAGAAATTGATGATAAAAGGATTGTGGGGGCTGTCTTGTTAGACTTCAGTGCAGCTTTTGACATTATTGATCATAGTCTGGTGCTGGAAAAACTTGTGTTATTACTTTACACCCCCTGCTATAATGTGGATAAAGACCTACTTGTCTAACAGAACACAAAGGGTGTTCTTTATTGGAGGCCTATCAAATATAATCCAGTTAGAATCAGGAATTCCCCAAGGTAACTGTTTAGGCCCATTGCATTTTAACATTTTTAATAATGACATTCCGCTGACTTTAACCTCTTGGAACACTAGGGGCAGTATTTCATTTTTGGAAAAATAACGTTCCTGTAGTAAACGGGATATTTTGTCAGGACAAGATGCTAGAATATGCATATATGCATATTATTGGCATCTTAGGATAGAAAACACTCTAAAGTTTCCAAAACTGTAAAAATATTGTCTGTGAGTATAACAGAACTGATATTGCAGGCTTTCGCTGCAATAATATCTGAGAAAAATCCAATCCGGAAGTGACTCATCTTTTGAAAGCTCTGCATTCCAATGCGTCCCTATTGAGCAGTGAATGGGCTATCAACCAGATTACTTTTTCTCCGTATTCCCCAAGGTGTCTACAGCATTGTGACGTAGTTTTACGCATTTATGTTGAAGAATACCCGTAAGCGGCTACATTGCGCGACTGGTCACCTGATGGCTCCCAGAGTGATTCTCGCGTAAAATACAGAGGTAGCCATTTTTCCAATCGGTCCTACTGAAAAAACAATTGTCCCGGTGGATATATTATCAAATAGATATTTGAAAAACACCTTGAGGATTGATTATAAACAATGTTTGCCATGTTTCTGTCGATATTATGGAGCTAATTTGGAATATTTTTCGCCGTTTTCGTGACTGCAATTTCCGACCGATTTCTCAGCCAAACGTGAAGAACAAACGGAGCTATTTCGCCTACAAAAATAATATTTTTGGAAAAAAGGAACATTGGCATCTAACTGGCATCTAACTGGCATCTAACTGGGAGTCTCGTGAGTGAAAACATCCGAAGCTCATCAAAGGTAAACGATTTAATTTGATTGCTTTTCTGATTTCCATGACCAAGTTACCTGCTGCTAGCTGGACAAAATGCTATGCTAGGCTATCGATAAACTTACACAAATGCTTGTCTAGCTTTGGCTGTAAAGCATATTTTGAAAATCTGAGATGACAGGGTGATTAACAAAAGGCTAAGCTGTGTCTCAATATATTTCGCTTGTAATTTTCATGAATAGGAATATTTTCTAGGAATATTTATGTCCGTTGCGTTATGCTAATTAGTGTCAGTTGATGATTACACTCCCGCACCCTCGCGATGGTGCCGACTGGGAAAAATATGGTCATATCAGTGTGAAGCTGGATTCAGTGCTCTCATCTGCATTAAAACCAAATATCGATCCAGGTTGAATGTGACAGCAGAGATGAGGTGCGCACTGTCGACCACGCCCTCTGACTTTGAGAAGCTCTGACGCTACATGCATCATGCACACCTTTCTCATTAGTGGTGCTGAGATAAGATACTCACAATTGCAAATTAGTCTGACATAATGTATGTGATGGTGAGTTAAGAAGATAATCAGTGTTTTTTAATTGACTGCCATAGCCTCCAATAAAAAAAGTTAACACTGGCTGTTAATTACATACTTTCGTTCACATGGTTGGGGTTGTGAAAATGTTCAAATATCGAAATGGGGTCATGGGCCCAGAAGGTTTGGGAACCCCTGGCTCATCACATACACTGCTTCTACTGTTTATTATCTATCCTGTTGCCTAGTCACTTTACCCCTACCTATATGTATAAATATACCTAAATCATTTTGTATCCCTGCACATCGACTACGTACTGGTACCCCGTGTAAATATAGCCAAGTTATCGTTACTCATTGTGTATTTATTCCTTGTGTTATTATTTTATATTTTTCTCTGCATTGATGGGAAGGGGCTTTTATTAGTCACATGCTTCGTAAACAACAGGTGTAGACTAGCAATGAAATGCTTATTTACGGCCCCTTTCCAACAATGCAGAGAGAAAATAAAGAAATAATAGAAAAGTAATAACACGTATTAATAAATCTGCAATGAGTAATGATAACTTGGCTATAAACACAGGGTTCCAGTGAGTCAATGTGAAGGGGTGTGAGGTAATTGAGGAAGATACAGTGCCTTCAGAAAGTATTCACACCCCTTGAATTTTTCTACATTTTGTTATGTTACATCCTGACTTCAAAATAGATTGAGATTGTGTGCCACTGATCCACACACAGTACCCCACAATGTCAAAGTGTAATTTAGTTTTTAGAAATTGTTACAAATTAATACAGAATGTAAAGCTGAAATGGCTTGAGTCAATAAATATTCAACACCTTTGATATGGCAAGCCTAAATAAGTTCAGGAGTAAATCATTTCTTAACAAGTCGCATTTTAAGTTGGATGGATTCACTCTGTGTGCAATAATAGTGGTTATGAATACCCCATCTCTGTACCCTACACATACAAGTATCTCTAATGTCCCTCAGTCAAGTAGTGAATGTCAAGCACAGATTCAACCACAAAGACCATGGAGTTTTCCCAATGCCTTGCAAAGAAGGGCACCTATTAGTGGATGGGTAAAACTAAAAAAGGAGACACTGAATATCCCTTTGTGCATGGTGAAATTAATTCTACTTTGGATGGTGTATCAATACACCCAGTCACAACAAAGATACAGGCGTCCTAGTTAGAGTTTCATGGCAGTGATAGGAAAGCATTGAGGATGGATCATTAACATTGTAGTTGCTCCACAATACTAACCTAAAATACTTTAGTGCATTATTGCAAACATCATGTTTTGGAACAATATTCCAAAACATGATGTTTGCAATAATGCACTAAAGTAATACTGCAAAAAAATGTGGCAAAGCTATTCAAGTTTTGTCCTGAATACAAATCATTATGTTTGGGGCAAATCCAACACAACACATCACTGAGTACCACTCTTCATATTTTCAAACATGGTGGTGGCTGCATAATGTTATGGATATACTAGTCATCAGCAAGGACTATGGAGTTTTTTTTAAATAAAAATTTACGGAATAGAGATAAACAGGCAGAATCCTAGAGGAAAACCTGGTTCAGTCTGCTTTCCAACAGACACTGGGAAACCAATTCACCTTTCAGCAGGACAGTAACCTAAAACACAAGGACAAATATACACTGTTGCTCACCAAGACGACATTCAATGTTCCTGAGTGGCTTAGTTACAGTTGTGACTTAAATCGGCTTGAAAATATATGGCAAGACTTGAAAATAACTGACTAGCAATGATTAGCAACCAACTTGTTAGAGCTTGAAGAGTTTAAAATAGAATATTGGACAAATGTTGTACAATCCAGATGTGCAAAGCTCTTAGACTTACCCCTAAAGACTCACATCTGTAATCACTGCCAAATGTGATTCTAGCATGTATTGACTCAGGGGGTTGAATACATATCTAATCAAGATACAGTTGAAGTCGGAAGTTTACATACACCTTAGCCAAATAGATTTAAACTCAGTTTTTCACAATTCCTGTCATTTAATCCTAGTAAAAATTCCCTGTTTTAGGTCAGTTAGTATCACCACTTTATTTTTAGAATGTGAAATGTCAGAATAATAGTAGAGAGAATGATTTATTTCAGCTTTTATTTCTTTCATCACATTCCCAGTGGGTCAGACATGTACATACACTTAATTAGTTTTTGGTAGCATTGCCTTTAAATTGTTTAACTTGGGCCTTCCACAAACTTCCCACAATAAGTTGGGTGAATTTTGGCCCATTCCTCCTGACACGCTTTTTCAGTTCTACCCACACATTTTCTATAGGTTTGAGGTCAGGGCTTTGTGATGGCCACTCCAATACCCTGACTTTGTTTTCCACAACTTTGGAAGTATGCTTGGGGTCATTGTCCATTTGGAAGACCCATTTGTGACCAAGCTTTAACTTCCTGACTGATGTCTTGAGATGTTGCTTCAATATATCCACGTAATTTTGCCTCCTCATGAGGCCATCTAGTTTGTGAAGTGCACCAGTCCCTCCTGCAGCAAAGCACCCCCACAACATGATGCTACCACCCCCGTGCTTCACGGTTGGGATGGTGTTCTTCAGCTTGCAGCCTCCCCCTTTTTCTTACAAACATAACGATGGTCATTATGGCCAAACAGTTCTATTTTTGTTTCATTAGACCAGAGGACATTTCTCCAAAAAGTACGATCTTTGTCCCCATGTCGATATAAGACTCGTTTGACTGTGGATATAGATACTTTTGTACCTGTTTCCTCCAGCATCTTCACAAGGTCCTTTGCTGTTCTGGGATTGATTTGCACTTTTCACACCAAAGTACGTTCATCTCTAGGAGACAGAACGTGTCTCCTTTCTGAGCAGTATGACAGCTGCGTGGTCCAATGGTGTTTATACTTGCGTACTATTGTTTGTACAGTTGAACGTGGTACTTTCAGGCGTTTGGAAATTACTCCCAAGGATGAACCAGACTTGTGGAGGTCTACAATTTTCTGAGGCCTTGGCTGATTTCTTTTGATTTTCCAATGATGTCAAGCAAAGAGGCACTGAGTTTGAAGGTAGGCCTTGAAATACATTCACAGGTACACCTCCAATTGATTCAGATGATGTCAATTAGTCTATCAGATGCTTCTAAAGCCATGACATCATTTTCTGGAATTTTCTAAGCTGTTTAAATGCACAGCAAACTTCTGACCCACTGGAATTGTGATACAGTGAATTATAAGTGAAATAATCTGTCTGTAAACAATTGTTGGAAAGATTACTTGTGTCATGCAAAGTAGATATCCTAACCGACTTGCCAAAAGTATAGTTTGTTAACAAGACATTTGTAGAGTGTTGAAAACGAGTTTTAATGACTCCAACCTAAGTGTATGTAAACTTCCGACTTCAACTGTATATTCATGTTTTATTTTTCATGAATCTTAAAAAATAGCATTTAATCACAATTTGTAACAACAAAATGTGGAGAAAGTCAAGGGGTGTGGATACTTTCTAAAGGCACTGTATTTACATGTAACAGGGAATAAAGTGACTAGGCAGCAGGATAGATTATCAACAGTAGCAGCAGAGTATGTGATGAGTCAAAGAGGGTCAATGCAGATAGGGGACTCCCAATCAAGGTAGCTATTTGGTTTAACTAACTATTTAGCAGTCTTATGGTTTGGGGGTAGAAGCTGTTCAGGGCCCTGTTGGTTCCAGACTAGCTGCATTGGTACTGCTTACTACTATCAACAAGTGTTTACATTTCCCAGTAGTTTTCCAATGTTGTTTTTGACCTTTTTTTAAGACATTCTGCTATCCAGACTGGGTCTGCTTGTTCTTAATAGACAATTATTTTCTGCACATAGGGACTCCAGAGTGGCGCAGTGGTCTAAGGCACTGCATCTCAGTGCTAGAGGTGTCACTACAGACCCTGGTTCAATTCCAGGCTGTAGCACAACCGGATCTGATTGGTAGTCCCGTAGGGCGGTGCACATTGGCCCAGTGTCGTTAGGGTTTGGCCAGGGTAGGCTGTCATGCTAAATAAGAATTTGTTCTTAACTGACTTGCCTAGTTTAATAACATTAAATGTCACCCAATGCTTCTCTGTTTTCAACTGGCATTTTTTGGGGGGAGTCTTGCTAGGTTCTCTTTCATAGCACAAGATGAGCAGAGGAGTTGAAAAACAGACAAACAGCAAACCCAAAAGTAATCATTGAGGCAACTTGAACAGAGAAATAATAATGGGGTCTTCCATTTTATGACAGAAATATGGTTTGTTGAAGCATAATGAAATGAATATTGAGTTTGTGTCTGCAGGCAACGATTTGGATCGCCTGGATATATCCAAGCCAAAATGTGAAAGCAGCTAAATTAATTTAAGATGGAAGAGATAATGCTTCCAGAGCCACCCTTTTACTTATTTTGCCGTCACGTGGAACATTATTGGAAGGCTCGGCAAGAATACTGAATTTATTCCTAGTCGTCCCCATACTGTTTATGCCCCTTAAATTCAAAAGCATCATCTAAATCAAACAACATTTATTTATAAAGCCCTTCTTACATCAGCTGATATCTCAAAGTGCTGTACAGAAATCCAGCCTAAACCCCAAACAGGAAGCAATGCAGGTGCACTGTGAAGCACTGTGGCTAGGAAAAACTCCCTAGAAAGACCAGAACCTAGGAAGAAGCCTAGAGAGGAACCAGGCTATGAGGGGTGGCCAGTCCTCTTCCTGCTGTGCCGGGTGGAGATTATAACAGACAATTAAACACATTTGCTGTCAGTGTGGCATTGCTGTGATGTTCAATCTATGCATCGCTGTGTCAATGTCCTATGTTTTTTAAGGTAAACATTTTTTGCAGCAAAGAAAAGAAGTGAAAGACAAAACAGCACAGATAAAAAAAACTGTGCAAGCCAAGATCATGTTAGCAGAGACCAAACATTAGATTTATAGTGGTGGTGGTGGTGTTGGGTGGCAGAGGCGCTCCTGCTGTCCATACGTAAATCCAGTTTGGACGACTTAATCATCTCTGTTTGGCTGAGATGAATGGTGGTGTTGTGTTCGGTGTAGTAGGTGGTTAGTAGACTGATGTTATATTTCCTGAGAGAGATTTGTAATGTCCCTCCAGTCCCAAAGTCTGGGAGGAGTCATTTTTTGTTACCATTTTTTTTGACAAGGTGTGTCTTTGCACCCGAATGTTGCAGAAAAATGTTACAAATTTGGAAAGATAAAAAAAACTGTGTTGCTACTCAACCAATTATATTCAATCATATAATATGAGGATTACTTTGAAACAGCATGAGACTTTCCCCCATTTGACCCCAATCTAAAGACTCTGAAGTAGGGCTTCTCATTATGTTGTTCATGGTCAAGCCATTCGGCTTCACAATAATAGGGAAGCCCGTGATTTATTAGGGTTATGCACTAAAAACAATAAAGAAACTCACTTAAAGAAAAACCCTGCTGGGGGAAGCGAGAGGCAAACAAAGGTAAAAGGGGTGAGGTGGGGGGAAGGGGTGGAGAAAGAGTGAGGGCACAATGGAGAGTGTCATCAGTGAGGGGCTGCTGGGTCGTTGAGCGAGCTCGCAGCTGAATTGATTGTTGTCCGTTGCTGTGTTTGCGCATATCATCTGTAATATGCCTCACTCAATGGGTTGTTAAGGCTTTTTCTCAGTATAACCACACATCCATTTATATAATCCTGGACCATGACCAATCTCAGGCCTATAAAGATGCCTACTCTTTCATGTTCCCTATATTGTCTTGACCACATTTATGCATTTGAATAAAATAAATGGTATAATGAACAAAGCTGGTCATTGAAGACAAACATAGGGACTGTAGTGTGTATATATATATATATATATATATATATATATATATATATATATATATTCCAAATGAAGAAATGAGATCTCACAGCCCTTACTTCAAATATGCTTACAGAGGGGTCAAGTAAATGAATAGCAAAAAATAGTTCAGACGGGACGCTCAGGCATCGAATCTAAACCACCAAACTCTGGAATTGAATGATTCATTATCGTCGGATTACACCACAGTAGAGCTGCTCAGATGACTGACAGCTGTCTGGTTTCATCTACAGTGTCTGCTGTGTAAGTGGTGCTTTGCTGTTCAGTTAGCCATTGCAGCAAGGTTCTGCATCTGCACACAGAATAAGTCCACTAAGTGGACTGATAATGTTGTATTTTATGAAATAGTATGTTTAGCTCCAGGAAAACGACACTATTTCCCCCCAATATATTAATGTTCCTAAACATGTACTGTAAGAGATTATGTAGCAACAGTATGTGCATCATCTATCTAGGTGCCGGAATCATGAAGGTATTGACATCATGGGCTTATATCTTACAGAGTTTAATAGTATAATTCATTATCTTTTTACACTCAGTCGCACTAGATATAACACCGAACTTGATTAATATGCTTATGGCACTTTCCCCACTGCACTAAAAACTGCTATGGTGAAACCCCTTCGGAAGAAAAGTCATCTAGATTCTTCAGCTCTTATACATTTTCGGCTGATCTCCAACCTTCCATTTGTATTTGTATTTATTATGGATCCCCATTAGCTGCTGCCAAAGCAGTGTGTTGCTTCACAGTCCCCGCTGTTCCATAAGGTGTTTTTTAAAATCTGTTAAAAAAAAATGTAAAAATCTAATTTCATTACTTGCGTCAGTTACTTGATGTGGAATAGAGTTCCATGTAGTCATGGCTCTATGTAGTACTGTGTGCCTCCCATATTCTGTTCTGGACTTAGGGACTATGAAGAGACCTCTGGTGGCATGTCTTGTGGGGTATGCATGGGTGTCCGAGCTGTGTGCCAGTAGTTTAGACAGACCTATCGGTGCATTCAACATGTCAATACCTCTCATAAATACAAGTAGTGATGAAGTCAATCTCTCCTCCACTTTCAGCCAGAAGAGATTGACATGCATATTATTAATATTAGCTCTCTGTGTACATGCAAGAGCCACTTAATAAAGGAGAGCCGCAGACTCTAGGAGCTCAGAGGCAAAAATGTTATGTCCAACGTTTCGACAGATAAGATGTTTTCATCAGGGTATAATGACAAACACTACGGGGTGACTCATTTATAGTGTCAAAAGACACACACAGGTGTCTGTAATCATGTCCGGGTGTGGCCTGATATCATTGGTTAATTCTCATATATTAAAATAGCATACAAAAAACATAAATGGATCACGTACAATCATAGATCGAATCTGGATACATAAGCCTACAAACATTTACAATAGCAAAATCACAATAATCACAAGAATGGCTTCAGATCAAAGTCTAAATAGGTGTGCGTTTCTTTCGCCTCTAGATTACATCCAAGGGCCAGCCATGCTACCCTGTTCTGAGCCAATTACAATTTTCGTAAGTCCTTTTTTGTAGCACTTGACCACATGACTGAACAGTAGTCAATGTGTAGGGCCTGTAGGACCTGCCTTGTTGATAGTGTTATTAAGAAGGCAGAGCATCGCTTTATTATAGACAGACTTCTCCCCATCTTAGCTACTCCTGTATCAATATGTTTTGACCATGACATTTTACAATCTCAACTTGCTCAATTTCCACATTATTTATTACAATATTTAGTTGAGGTTTAGTGAATGTTTTGTTCGAAATACAATACTTTTAGTTTTAGAAATATTTATGGCTAACTTATTCCTTGCCACCCACTCTGAAACTAACTGCAGCCCTTTGTTGAGTGTTGCAGTCATTTCAGTCGCTGTAGTAGCTGACATGTATAGCGTTGAGTCATCCGCATACATAGAAACTCTGGCTTTACTTAATGCAGATGAGAGCACTGAATCCAGCTTCACACAGATATGACCATATTTTTCCCAGTCGGAGCTTGTTTTTATTATTATTTTATTTCAAGTTGTCTTGAACTCACTAAAGTCAGAAGTCAAAGATTCTGAGTTCCCAGTTGTTTTGTGTTTTGAACATGGCATTATAATGCTCAGAGGGAGACGGCAGAGTATTCCCTTTGAGTCAGGAACCAAAACTCCTCCATAGTGACCCATGAATGCAATCAGTCACATGACAGCTCGATCAGCTGTTTGATTTCACTTACTGGCATGTCATCTGAGCCAGGATCACAGTCAAACGGATTGGGAAGTAGGTCCCAAAGTGCTCTTCTAAGCGCTGGAGGTAAGCAGTCGTCACTCATGTGGTACACTTACTGATGTTGTTTTCTGTTAGAAACATGCACAGCCAAGGGAAGGGGGCATGGTTCACTTTTGAAAGACACTCTCTCCAATAAGAATTCTTTCCTCCGAATCCACTTATTTGGTCACTCATCTGTAGAATGTTTTTGTTTTCCCCCTGCATGCTTGCATTCAGTTTATTCAGTTTCCCAAATATGTCTGCTACGTAGGCTAGGACACATTTTCTTTATGTTACACAGAATGTCAACCAAGGCTGATTTTTTTTTTTTTTTTTTAATTTTACATCCATTGTGAATGACAACAGCTCCTTTCTCAATGCGACAAATCTTTCCAACACTCCCCCTTGATAACCACCAAGCCTCGGTATGAAATAGAACATGTTCATGCTCTGATCCCATATCTCCACATAGTTTTGCAAACAGGCGTGCATGCTGTGGATATGGTTTGATGTTGTTTACAATCGAAGTTACCTGCTACAGTACATCGCCGAGTACTGTGCTCAGCTCTTTTGCTGCCAGTTGATCTCAGTGTATCATACAATGTGTCCATTCGGCAGAGGGAGACACATTCATAACTAAAGTGCCCGCTGTCCCACCATAGATGGAGCCCAATCTGTGCAAAAGCCCACAATTCGATCCCATGGAATCTGTTTTTCGTCAATATAGTCACGCAGCATACTGAACATGCCGTTTCATACTTGGGAATCGTGAGACAGAAAAATATGCCGTCATGACATGTATAGCAAACAAAAGTCAATGCATGGGCATCTCGGCCCTCACAGCTAACGTCCATTTGGAGAGCATCAGCAGGGGAGTTTGAGTCATTCAGTCAGTTTCCTCTTGATTGCTAGCAATAGCATACATTTTTTGTTTAACAGTGTTATGTGACAAAGGTATTGATGTGAGTTTTTGTGCCTCTTCCTCCCCAAACATTATTTCACCATATCAATTGCAGCCGGTAATATCAAAGTCTCTGCAATAGTGGTTTCATGGCGTAGCGGGCCTAGCCATTCACCGCAGGAATAATTCAAGTGCAACGGTCAAGTGTGGCCTTTTCCCATGATCTAAGGGTGCTCTTTGGTTGAATTTTATCTTTTAGATTTTGATAATTTTCATTTAGATTTTTAAGGTTAACCAAATTACTATGATTGAGATACAAAGACGATATTAAAATCTATATATTTTATTTTTCTTCAGGATTTTAGAAACTCCCGTGACCTCATTTTCATATCAGACAATCCCACGTGGGGTTTCTATCTCCAGTTAGGGATCCGCTGCTATAGGCCGTCTCATTGTCGTCAGTGATCAGGCCTACTACCGTTGTGAAATCAGCAAACTTAATGATGGTGTTGGAGTCGTGCACAGCCACGCAGTCATGGGTGAACAGGGAGTACAGGAGGGGACTAAGCACGCAGGTGCCCCAGTGTTAAGGGACAGCGTGGCAGATGTATTGTTGTTCTTGACACAAACCGGTGCGCCTGGCACTTACTACCATACGCTGTTCAAAGGCACTTATTTTGTCTTGCCCATTCACCCTTTGAATGGCACACATACACATACACATACATGTCTGAACTGTCTCAAGGCTTAAAAATTATTCTTTAACCTGTCTCCTCCCCTTCATCTACACTGATTGAAGTGAATTTAACAATTGACATCAATAAGGGATCATAACTTTCACCTGGATTCACCTGGTCAGTCTATGTCATGGAAAGAGTAGGTGTTTCTAATGTTTTGTATATTCAGTGTATATGTGTATTGCAACCAGTGGACAGCGAGTGAAAAATATGCTCTTGCAACAGCTGGATAGTGCAGATCCCAGCCTATGGAATAAAAGCTTGAGGGAGTTCCTCCCTTCTAAACTTCTAGGTGGTATTGTGCTCCAGAGTCAAAAACGAGTTTAATTTAGGAAGACCATGAGGAGGGATTTTAATGCTCAATCTATTTTGTGCTGATTAACAACAAAAATAATTATATATGCTGAAACCCGCACACTTTGATAGACTTAACCAGCTGCAAATTAACGAGACATCAACATGTCACCAACAAAAATAATAGACCTACAGCAAATGCAGCATATGGCATTCTTTAACACATGCAAATAGCACTTTTCGGTAGTGCTCAAAGCCTACCATTCCATTAAAGCAGCATTTATTTTTCAACTAAAAAGTAATGAGCCTAATCAGTCCTCCATGACATCAAAATCATAAAAAAACAGTTGGCTAATGAGTCCTTTGTTTTACCAGAGCATAAACCAGAGATTATATATTTCTATATTTCCAAGTCATGTTTATATTGTTGAAGATCACAGAGTATTAATTAAATTAATTGTAATGATTGGAAATCTGACTACGATTATGCTATATCTTTATTAGAGGTTGACCGATTAATCGGAATGGCCGATTAATTAGGGCCGATTAATTGGGGCCGATTTCAAGTTTTCATAACAATCCGGAAATCGGTATTTTTGGGCACCGATTTTGCCAATTTAACTTTTTTTAAATATATATACCTTTATTTAACTAGGCAAGTCAGTTAACTTCTCTAGGGTAGGGGGCAACATTCTGAAATTTGGATGAAAAGCATGCCCAAATTAAACGGCCTGCTACTCGGGCCCAGAAGATATGATATGCATATAACTGGTAGATTTTGATAGAAAACACTCTAAAGTTTCCAAAACCGTTAAAATAGTGTCTGTGAGTATAACAGAACTGATTTAGCAGGCGAAAAATCCATTCAGTATGTCGTTTTTTGGGCGTTTTCTAGTTTTCTATTCAATGCCATTACAGTATCCATTGACTTAGGACTCAATTTGCAGTTCCTATGCCTTCCACCAGATGTCAACAGTCTTTAGAAATCGTTTCAGGCTTGTATTCTTATAAATGAGGGAGTAAGACCAGTCTGAACAAGTGGACCCTACCGTGTCGCAGAGCTTTTTCAGCCGCATGTGCATTTCTTGTTTACCTTTTATATTGACAACGTTATTGTCCGGTTGAAATATTATAGATCATTTAGGCTAAAAACGACCTGACGATTGAATATAAACATCGTTTGACATGTTTCTATGAACTTTACGGATACAATTTGGATTTTTTTGTCTGATTGTTTTGACTGTGTTTGAGCCTGTTCGAAGAGACTTCATCGAACAAAAGGAACATTTATTGAGTAAATGAATGTCTTCTGATTGCCACCATATGAAGATCATCAAAGGTAAGGGATTCATTTTATCTCTATTTCTGAGTTTTGTAACGCTTCTGCTTGGCTGGTTACTGTTTGTAATAATTTGTCAACTGGGCTATGTTCTGGGCTAGGTATGTTCTGGGCTAGGTATGCTTTCGCCGAAAAGCATTTTATAAATTTGACACTGTGATTGGTTTAACAAGAAGTTAATCTTTAAATCTATGTAAAATATGTTTTGTTTTCTGAATTTTTATAATGAGCATTCCTGTAATTGAATTTGGTACTCTGCAATCTCACTGGATGTTGGCCAGATGGGACACTAGCGTCCCACGCACCCTAGAGAGGTTAAGAACACATTCTTATTTTCAATGACGGCCTAGGAACGGTGGGTTAACTGCCTTGTTCTGGGGCAGAACGACAGATTTTCACCTTGTCAGCTCGGGGGAACCAAAATTGCAACCTTACAGTTAACTAGTCCAACGCTATAACCACCTACCTCTCGTTGCACTCCACAAGGAGACTGCCTATTACTCAAATTCAGTAAGCCAAGGTAAGTTGCTAGCTAGCATTAAACTTATCTTATAAAAAACAATCAATCAATCATACTCACTAGTTATAACTACACATGGTTGATGATATTACTAGTTTATCTAGCGTGTCCTGCGTTGCATATAATCGATGCAACGCTGTGGGATGATTTGACAAAAGCACAATCGTTGGACTGTTGTTGCTCCAACATGTACCTAACCATAAACACCAATGCCTTTCTTAAAAGAGAAGAATATATTTTTAAACCTGCATATTCAGGTGAAATTGTGTCACTTCTTCTCTTGCACGCAGAGTCAGGGTATATGCAACAGTTTGAGCAGCCTGGCTCATTGCGAACTAATTTGCCAGAATTTTACGTAATTATGACATAACATTGAAGGTTGTGCAATGTAACAAGAATATTTAGACTTACGGATGCCACCCGTTAGATAAAATACCGAACGGTTCCGTATTTCACTGAAAGAATAAACGTTTTGTTTTCGAAATGATAGTTTCCGGATTTGACCATATTAATGACCAAAGGCTCGTATTTCTGTGTGTTATTATGTTATAATTAAGTCTATGATTTGATAGAGCAGTCTGACTGAGCGATGGTAGGCAGCAGCAGGCTCGTAAGCATTCATTCAAACAGCACTTTCGTGCGTTTTGCCAGCAGCTCTTCGCAAGCACAGCGCTGTTTATGACTTCTAGCCTATCAGTCTAATGGCTGGTGTAACCGATGTGAAATGGCTAGCTAGTTAGCGGGGTGCGCGCTAATAGCGTTTCAAACGTCACTCGCTCTGAGACTTGGAGTGGTTGTTCCCCTTGCTCTGCATGGGTAACGCTGCTTCGAGGGTGGCTGTTGTCGATGTGTTCGTGGTTCGAGCCCAGGAAGGGGTGAGGAGAGGGACGGAAGCTATACTGTTACACTGGCAATACTAAAGTGCCTATAAGAACATCCAATAGTCAAAGGCATATGAAATACAAATGGTATAGAGAGAAATAGTCCTATAAATACTATATTAACTACAACCTAAAACCTCTTACCTTGGAATATTGAAGTTTCATGTTAAAAGGAACCACCAACTTTCATATGTTCTCAGCAAGGAACTCAAACGTTAGCTTTTTTACATGGCACATATTGCACTTTTACTTCTCTAACACTTTGTTTTTGCATTATTTAAACCAAATTGAACATGTTTCATTATTTATTTGAGGCTAAATGGATTTTTATTGATGTATTATATTAAGTTAAAATAAGTGTTCATTCGGTATTGTTGTAATTGTCATTATTACAAATAAATAAATAATAATCGGTATCGGCTTTTTTTTGGGTCCTCCAATAATCGGTATCGGTGTTGAAAAATCCTAATCGGTCAACCTCTAATCTTTATGTGAAGGACATCAATTTATGGCCACTTATGTAAACTAAAACATTGATTTATCATGCAATAGATGTCGTTCAATTGGTAATATTCATTGTTGTCTTCTTCTAAGGAAGAGGAAAGTAATCTAAAAGTAGGTAATCAGAAGGGTTAATGAGTTTGGATAATAACTAACGAATTACATTTAGAAAGTAACAGACCCAACCCTGTCTATCATGAATCACATAGCAAACAGTTATTTTCTGATGACCTAAGAATAGTCTTGCATCAACATTGAGACACCTATATTGCCTGTGCCTAGGGTGTGGAGACAGCAGCACCAATTTACTAAGGTAAAAATTTCAGACTAGCACATGTCTTGCCATATTCTTCTCTCCCAGAGGAGGCCATGTTTTCTTTGCTTCACACAAAAGATGCTGCAGCAACATCTATAGCACCTGCAAAACCAACCTAGCCAATCAGCAGGCGTGCATCTTAACCCACAGGATGAGCTTCGAGCAATTGCTAGGCATTACATCAAAATGATGAGTCAATCCCTGGGCTTGGGGGACAATACAACACATGCCCCAGTCCTTTATATCTGTCCCTCCCAACAGCCATACCAAGAATGAATGTGTGTGTTGTGTGTCTATCTGTGTGGACATGTTTAACTATATTTGTGGAGACCAGAAGTCCCCACAAGAATAGTAAAACAAAAATTCGACCAACTGGGGATATTTTGCCAGTCCCAACAAGGAAAAATGCTATTTCTAGGGGGTTGAGGTTTATGGTAAAGGTTAGGGTTAGATTTTGGGGTAAGGGGTTAAGGTTAGGGTTAAGTTTAGTGGTTAGGGAAAATAAAATGTTGAATGGGAATCAATTGTGTCCTCACAAGGTTAGTAAAACAAGACCATGGGTGTGTGTGTATATGTCTAGGGGATGTGGTTAGCATGTTTTAGTAGTCGTGTGTGTGTGTGCGTGTGTGTGCGTGAGGGGTGCCATACAGGGTCGCCTCTCAACTTTTGAAGGCCTTTCCACTTCAATGAAGAAAAAAATCCATTCAGAGACTAGGGTGGGCGAGGGGAGAGGGAGGTTGCTTTTCAGCAAACCAAAACCCCTTTCTCTTCTCCCTCCAATACTCTATAGAATGTCTTCAGAGCTTACACAATGCAAATCAGTCTGGGTCCCTATTCATGCAAAGACGGCCCATCCTTATCAAACAGTCAGCAATAAAAAAAATACAACGCAAGCTGCCAGTGGAGTCATTTTGGATTTTTCATCCCTTTGGTCTTTCAACTGCAATGGGTTCATTCAATAAGTGAAATATGAAACCATTTGGTTTCGATAATAACATCCCAGTTTTTGACAATTGTTCCACATTAACTCACTGATCTTAATATGAGACAGTAAAACCATGGCATTGTCATGACTGTCCTGTGAGGACACAAATAGGTCAGATCAGGTTTGCAAAGAATAACTTGAACCAGACCCCCTCTCAACCGCAGAGGGGGGGAGGAGGGAACTGGTGGGGGTTAACAACCCTGTTGTAAATCAAGGAGAGACGATTCAGGTCTCTAATGTGGCTTTGTTTCAAGAGACTTTTCACGCCGAAACTCTAACACGTTCAAAAGTGAATACAGGAACAATAATTTTAACACAGAACGTGGGGAATGGTCAGAGGTGATCTATAGAACACTAATGTCATTTTGTTTGTTATTTTGTGATGTCATTAAAAATGTTATAAAGGAAATACTGTAACTTGGAAAGTATACCCACTACATGTATGAAGTTTCCATCCGATGTGTTATGCATGTAAATATGAAAAATGATGAAAGTGTTTTTGTTAAGAGAGGGATATGATTTTAGGAGCCATAAGAGATCATTGTTTTACATACACTTTGCACAGTGACAAGTCACGCCAATGAGTGAGGTCAGAGAGCATGTCAGCATGACGGAACCAAACTTTTGAACAAACTGTATCAAATTATGGGTTAATATGGGTTAAATTAGTATATCAGACCAGAAAAGCGTGACGCTGCAGCTACACGCTAAAAGTGGTTTGAACTCTGAATCTCAACACGAGGTAGAGACATTATTCTCACCTCCTGGACAATCACTGGTAAAGCTGATTAGCAGTCCTAAGTTTAGTATCTTCGAAAGAAAATTTAAGTAGGACCATCTTACTACTCTACTCAAACCATCGCATTACGTTACTCGCATTATCCCACTGAGAACCATCGACCCGGCTGGCTAGCCTATCTTCAGAGAAGCATCTTCAGGAGTGAATGGAAGGAAAATAAACTCTGTAGTTCTGTTCAGGACTACACGACAAGTCATTGGACAACTACAAAAGGACAACAGTATGAAACTTGTCAAAACCATTTTTGACAAACAGAGCCTTACAAGCGTGCCGCAAAAAGGACCAACTCCCATTACAAGGTGGCCCGGTCCACGAGAGAGATCCGGCCAACCAAGACATGTCGCGTAAATACATTTATGATTTCTTACTCAAACAGGGCGGCGGTTCGTGTGCAAAGTATATGATTACTGTAAGTGAGAGAAGTTTCTAAATGTACCAAAATAGTATGTCTCTTTCCCTCTCTGCCCCCCTCTCCATCTCTTTTGTAACAAGCAGCCATGTTGTGTCATTCTGCTAGGGACCTGTTTTTAAAGTATTAAGTGTGTATATTTATCCTGTATTACCATTTTATTAGCTAGTAAATAAATAATTAAACTCATTTGTGTAGTACTGAATCATAAGTAAGGTTCTGGTTTTTGCAGATGCAAAGAGGTTAAAACTGTTCAGAAGGGTGATATGACACGAGGTTCTGAATAATAAATTGACAGTTTTTTTGTTGTTACCCCTTTTTCGTGGTATCCAATTGGTAGTTCCAGTCCGCTTTCAGTCTATTATTGCACTTGCTAAGGTCTTACTCAATAATTAAATATACTTTTGACTGGATTGGTTCAAAGGGGATCTCTTAAGTTTATGTTCCATGAAGAACAGTCATCATTGGGATGAAATCAATTCTTCCAAAGGAGGCTTATCAATGAACCACAGAAAATCACACTCTGGCTCACTAAATTGAATTGCCACCCATCTCCACATTCACACAGTCTTTTGAACAATCCTAGACACACAGGTGTTCTCCAACATCTTAGTGAACAAAATAAGCATTGACCGCAGAATCTGCTGCGAGAATCTAACTCTACTCACAGCGAGGGAGAGCTGTGACACACTGGTCTGCAAAGGAGGCCATTGTAAATGCAGATTCGAACAGAAATGTGCTGAGCTTTGATTGGTTATCTTAAAAAAAAAACAATCAGTGAAAAAGCAAATCCCCTTCATTATCGACGTATCATGCAGACAAAATACAAATAGCCTTTCCAATTGAAGTCAGGAGGATTGCAGGTGAGCTGACAGAAGGAATGATAAACTTTAAAAGAGGTTGTGGTTAACCCCACAAAAAAAGAGCAGATTTGTATTACATACAGGATGAATGACCTGTACTTCATACACACAGACGTAGCCAATCATTACAAACAAGAGTAGAGCTAAGTTGAAGACTATCAATGTTATGCCAAATTTAAAGTACAATTTACCTCCACTTTGGGTACACACAATGCTGTACATTATTATTATTATGTACATTACAGAGTAGTCTAAAACTTTGTGTATATCCCTTTAAACGCTATGCCTCTTAGCCAACAGGAACGGGGCAGGGTTTGAAGCTGGATGTTTTATTCATATCTCATTCCAAGCAACAGACCGAAAGCCTTATAATTTTCCCTTGTTAAGCTGCTTTTTACAGTTTCCCCCTCTCAAAAAAGGGAATCATATTTTCATAGTGGCTTTGAACTTGCCACATGAGTTGAAATCCCAGATGTTAACCATCTTGGAAATGTTTATTTTCTCTCCAACTGTTGACTGATCTTAAACTTCACCCTCTTCTTAAACTCTACTCCGAACACAAAAACAACACGCTTTTTGCAAAGTCTTTGCAACTCTCCATTTTTTATTTGCTTAATTTTAAAGAACTCCCTGAAGTGTGTTCTCTCCTGGACTTATTTATTTGACATTGATGCGGACCTGAACCTACCAAAAAGCATCAGAGCCAGGGGCTTCTGAGAGAATGCCACCAATGTGATGGGAATGTGTGGCGGGAGCCATCGTTTGGCTGGCAGTCACGTGCACTTAAGGGTCATAACATGTCAACACCAGACAACAACACCAGACAACAGCACAGGCACAGTTTTTGCACCACTACCGTCTGTCACAAATCACACAGCCCCAATGCAATATTCCAAACGTGACAGGAGCCAACTACAAAACCTCCTTAAAACAGCTTCCGAGAGACAAATGTGATGTAAGAAAAAGAGAAGGGAAGAATGGCTTCTCACTTGACTGAGTCTGGGAATGAAATGTAACCAGCAACAGCTCCCTGTCTGTCTAGTTGGATCCCCTATGTGCTCTCTGACTTCAGACTGATGGCAACAGATGTGATGATACACCTCCATTCCACAGAACTAGTTAGTGTTAATACTCCCCCAACCAGCCAAAGCCTTTGTCTTGCTGCCTTTTAGTCCAGCCAGTCGTAAAATATAAGCCACATTTCATGTTCAATTAGTTTCTTTCTCAAACAATATACAGTATATAATTTCATCTAGCAAATAATCTAGCGGCATTTTCTTGGATGTTGGCCATTGTTCCTTGTTAGTAGTCACTAGCATCGGAATGTAATTATCAGCGAACTGGAACTGAATACTTTTAATTACATTGTTCCTGCTTTCTAACAGCATATTACTGTTGTTACTTGCTTAGGACTAACACCTCACAGGCTAATCAAATAATGTCATCATTTTTAAAATTGTATTTAACCTTTATTTACCTAGGCAAGTCAGTTAAGAACAAATTCTTATTTATAACAATGGCATACCCCGGCCAAAACCAGACAGCTGGGTAAATTGTGCACCGCCCTATGGGACTCCCAATCACAGCAAGATGTGATACAGCCTGGATTTGAACCAGGGACTGTAGTTATGCCTCTTGCACTGAGATGCAGTGCCTTAGACCACTGCGCCACGCAACTCGCTTGCAATGAAGTGGGACTTAGATAATTTAACAATTGTGAATAACTATCTATAGTCCATTGCACTTTCCCTCCTCAAAATGAACTGAATCTGGGTATTTCTAGTGAACACTGGAGTAGGCTACTGATTTTGAGGAGCTCTTAATATTCCCCCTACTGTTGCTTAGTCCTCATGACCATTTTCTTCCTCACATTTTCACTGGAGCTACCCTTCTCCTAAACCTCCCTGACATCAATGTCACCTCCCTAGCTCAACCAAAGACAAAAGTGATTTGTGTTTCTCAATAAAAAAAACATACTCATTCTCATCTTTATGCAAAAACACACATGTAGGCCTATTCTTAACAATTAGTTTTATGGAATGTGTATCTGCATGTGCATGTGTGTCAGAGAGAGCGAGGAGGGGGGTCCTCCTGCCTGAGGACAGCACTCTCTGATTGGATAGAATTGTTTACCATGGAATTCACAATGACTACTGAGCCATTTCTTTAGATCTTTACATAAATAGTCAGTGGCGTTTATACATGGATGCCAAAGCAAGCCAGCCCCCCCCCCCCCCCACACACACAAAAAATTTTAAAACATCTTTGTCTTTCGTCTCTCTGTTTCACAATTTTACTTCAATTCTGAAGAGGCTGAATGTACCCGAGTGAGCGAAACAGCGCCCCTCTGTCTCTCTTGATGCTGTCTGGTCCAAACATTGAATGCAGGGGAAGCCAGCGAGCATCTGGCCTCCCTTGACAAAAACAATATAAAACATTTGCCAATCAGCGTCAAGCTAAACTGAGCAAGCTCAACTTTGAACGGTCCTGGAGCACCAAAAAAAAGTGTCAAGGGAAACCAGCTTGGATTTGGCATCACTCCAATCAAAACCCTCAGACCAAACATCATTGACAGACAAACTGTTAATTTATAATCGAATCACAGCCTACTTCGCCAAAGGGGTGATGACTTAACAAGTGCATTCATGAAAAAAGCACTGTCGTTACACCAATGTACCTAACCATAAACATCAATGCCTTTCTTAAAATCAATACTAATAATAGTATTGTGTAATAATCCCTAGTTTAGAATGGGCTCATTCATCCCCCTCCTCTCCGCTGTAACTATTCCCCAGGTCGTTGCTGTAAATGAGAACGTGTTCTCAGTCAACTTAACTGGTAAAATAACGGATAAATTAAAATACACAAGTATATTTTAACCTTTATTTAACTAGGCAAGTCAAATTCTTATTTTCAATGACGGCCTAGGAACAGTGGGTTAACTGCCTGTTCAGGGGCAGAACGACAGATTTGTGCCTTGTCAGCTCAGGGGTTTGAACTTGCAACCTTCCGATTACTAGTCCAACGCTCTAACAAACTAGGCCACCCTGCCATCCTGCCAACCCATTAACCTCTTCAGTCGACCCTCTACTTTTTTGAACATTTTGTTAAAAATCGCGCAACATTTCAGCGCCCTGCTACTCATGCCAGGAATATAGTACGTTCATATGGTTAGAATGTGTGGATAGGAAACCCTCGGACGTTTTTAAAACTGGTTAAATCACGACTGTGGCTATTACATAACGTGCGTTACATCGGAAAGCGCAGGAAAACCTGATCACAGAAAATTGAAATAAATATCCTTGCGCCACTTCCAGCAATTGTTAACAGTGAGCCGAATTAGATAAGACCGAGCATTCAACTCCCACAGCATCCCCATGTTGTCTAGAGTCTTGTGAATTGAATCATCTTTGATTCTTGGTTGAACCGAAAGAGGGGCACCACTTACCTCCGGTCTCCGCCCAGATCATTCCGGAAGAGCTCTCTCCTGAAATGTTTTCCAAGACGACAGCTAATGATTTCTACATCGCCTATGGATGATTTTTATCGCTTATTAACGTTTACTAATACCTAAAGTAGCATTACAAACGTATTTCGAAGTGTTTTGTGAAAGTTTATCGTCTTCTTTTTGAATTTTAAAAAATGACGTTACGTTGTGAAATCGCTGTTTTTTTTCGTTTATCACACAGTCTACATATAACGATATCTTGGCTTTATATGGCCCGATTTAATCGAAATAAAGACCCAATAGTGTTTATGGGACATCTAGGAGTGCCAACAAAGAAGATGGTGAAAGGTAATGACTGTTTTCTATTTTATTGTGCGGTTTGTGTAACGCCGAAATGCTAATTATTTTGTTTACGTCCCCTGCTGTGCTTTTCTGTTGTAGTGTATTGGTGCATGCTATCAGATAATAGCTTCTCATGCTGTCGCCGAAAAGCATTTTAAAAATCTGACTTATTGCCTGGATTCACAACGAGTGTAGCTTTAATTTGATACCCTGCATGTGTATTTTAATGAACTTTTGAGTTTTAACTAATACTATTAGCATTTAGCGTAGTGCATTTGCATTTCCAGAGCTCTAGTTGGGACGCAAGCGTCCCAAGTAGAGGCAAGAGGTTAAACCTGCATATTTAGTTTAAATAAATTAATGTTAGCAGTCAATATTAACTAGGGAAATTGTCACTTCTCTTGCGTTTTGTGCAAGCAGAGTCAGGGTATATGCAGCAGTTTGGGCCGCCAGGATCGTTGCTAACTGTGTGAAGACCATTTCTTCCTTACAAAGACCGTAATTAATTTGCCAGAATTTTACATAATTATAACATAACATTGAAGGTTGTGCAATGTAACAGCTATATTTAGACTTATGGATGCGACCCGTTTGGTATTAGATAAAATACAGAACGGTTCCGTATTTCACGGAAAGAATAAACGTTTTGTTTTCAAAATGATAGTTTCCGGATTTGACCGTATTAACAACCTAAGGCTCGTATTTCTGTGTGTTTATTATATTATAATAAAGTATATGATTTGATATTTGATAGAGAAGTCTGACTGAGCGGTGGTAGCGGTGAACCAACAGCTTTCATATGTGCTCATGTTCTGAGCAAGGATCAGAAACGTTCGCTTTTTTACATGGCACATATTGCACTTTTACTTTCTTCTCCAACACTGTTTTTGCATTATTTCAACCAAATTGAACATGTTTCATTATTTATTTGAGATTAAATAGATTTTTATTTATGTATTATATTAAGTTAAAATGAAAGTGTTCATTCAGTATTGTTGTAATTGTCATTATTACAAATATATATATATTAATCGGTATCAGCTTTTTTTGGTCCTCCAATAATCGGTATCGGCGTTGAAAAATCATAATCGGTCGACCTCTAAAGCTGACCACACCGCACGCGTCACGTGCGCAAGCATTCCAAAACAAATGTACACATACATGTTATTCAATCATTGCACCCACATTGCTCGTGAGCGTCTGCGTGGCCAGGCGCTAAAATAGAAATTGATTCTATTTGTGACTCTCAACTTGCTGCAAGTCCAGCCTCTCCCATCTCCTCATTGGTTTTTAGGAGCATATACCCACGTGAGTAATTGAAAGAACTTAGGTCCACACTCCGGTCAGTTGTAGTAATGCTGTAAAGTTGGTTGCCAACTGCCATATAAAGGCCAAATAAGAAAAAGAAGCCTGAAGGAAGGAGGAGAGATGAGGAGAAACAAATTTGGTTTATCTGTGGATTAATTGTCCAAGTAGAAGACCTTGTGCATTTCAGGTAAAATAACAACCCAAATATATATACCAGGACAAATTAGCTAGCAACAGCAAGTTGCAACTAAATTGCCATAAATGTTTAAGGCTTTTTGACCTGTCCCCAAATTCATATAATTGGTTCAGTTTGTTTTGACATTTCAACCTGTGTGTCCTGATCGCTTCTGATGTAGGTAAACAAAATCAACTAGGGCAGCAGACACACAAGCTTGTGGTTTGGTCAGCATGTTACTGTACATGCCATATGCTTTGTAGACTTCACCAAACAGAGGTTGCTATCCGGTTTTGTGATAAAACAAAGGTGTGATTGAATTTATTCTGACACTGTATTCTTATTGTCTCAGTCTTTATGCCTATATATTACAGTCACAAAGCATAGGAATTTAACAGGTTATAGCGCAAACAACGCAAATATCACAACACAGGTTAATTTATTTCTGGGGGGTGGGCTTCCCCAGTGATTTTACCCACACCCTGCTACTGATAATAGTACCATATATTCTCCATAGACAGAAAGAAAAACACTGTACAAGCCATGGGTTTCTGTTTTCTCTCCAAAAAATCAATAGGCCAATTCGGGGGAGAAAAATAATCTCAGACGCATATACAAAGTGTCATATAACCCTGACTGGAAGGGCTTGCTACGTACATCAAATGTATGTATAATGTAAAATGTATTGAGGTAGCTAACTATGCTACTATGTGGTTCATGTTACAAGCATGCACGGTATGTCAGCACGGAGCTCCATTAATCAAATACAATGTAGCCTATCATATTGAAGGCTGCAACTCTGTAACTGACAATCAGCCTCGGGAAATGTTCAATTACCTCACATGTACGCATGAATTTATAAAAAACTCCTTTAAACACTTGTCATTAAAAACAAAATAAGACATTAGGCTTTCACGTTTAACCTACAATACTATAATCCACTAAGAAATGTCGTAGCTAGCGCGTTCTAATTTATATTTTGCATGTGCATAGGGTTGAGGACCGAAACAAAGCATCCCCATTAGCAACCAACGTTTGAGCACAATATGTGCGAGACCTCAAAATCTATTTTTAATGCATAAAAAGCTACCCAACTCATTTTATTAGACTACTGTAAATGGTTATAGGTTTCTCAGAAATGTAATGTGACAGGCATCAAATCTAACACACAATCTAAAATCTCTTGGGGGATTTTGCTGACACAAAGGTGAACCAATGAAATGCTTGTTTCCCCAAGACCAAATGCACCCATCTTCCCCTTGGAGCTTAACCCACTCCTCAGCAACAACAAAGCTCAGGGTTAGGAAAAACAGGTTGTCAAACTGCTCCTATCAAACCATGTCTAGTCCAGAGAGCCCAAATCACGAGGAATACAGCTCAATTAAAGGACAAGTGATATTCTCTTATTACGCAGATAGTTACCAGTAGCCTACGGACAGTAGCCTACGGACATTAGACTATTCGGGATCTAGTCTATACCGCGATGAAATAAGGCACAACATATAGTTAATTTCCCTTCATGTTACCACAGCCATTGTTGAGAGAACATATCCTAATATCCCATTTCTCTCATGTTTCCATAGCCTCTGTGTCCTTCCTATATCCGAGGCAACAGCTCCAATATGATATAACTAACTGTCCATTGAAACACATATGAGACGCGGTAAGCACGGATGAGATACGGATGCTGCTATAAAGTGAACAAAACACTGAACTTTCAGAATTTATAGAAAACTTTCATTATTCAATGAATAAAGGTGGCCATCTCCAATAAAACATTTGAATTATTTATAAAAACATCATCTTACCTGTATAGCCAAAGAAGAGCAATGCCCAGATGAGATCCATTGTTTGAATCATTGCAATATCACAAAGTTATTCTCCTTGAAGAATAGATAGACAGACTTGGCTGGACGAGTTCTGTGTTCTGAAGAAATATTTGTTTTCCAACTATTGTATTCTGATAGCAATATTATAATTGGTCCTTGCCGCTACCCTGGAACGCACGCGAGTAGAACGAAGAATGAGTGACAAGCAGCAGCCGTAGCACACAACACGAATTAATCCGCCAGGGCAAAGCGTTTGCGCTCACACGCTCGAGGGGGGAAATGGGATGCAGGCACAAACTAGTGCGCTCAGTTAGTCGTTCTCCACTGCGGCTGCACAGAGACGGCTGATGGTGTGTTAGGAAAATCTTGTCATGGAGTTTGTGAATATTTCGGATTAGGAATCTCACGAAGCCACTATTGAGCCTTACAAAACAGAAGTGCATTTTGAGAAGATCTTTAACCAAAAATATTTTGCCCGGTTATTTTCAACCATGAAAATATGTAAGTCTACATCCGCACCTGCAGAGGAGTTGTGCAGTTTTGCGCAATTGTGCGTTGTCTCCACCTACTGTTTATCACCATGTGACTCGCCAAATTACCAGTTCACCTTTCTCATTATGAAAATTAATGGATGTATTCCTTGTGCAGCTTTCCTTATTGGTTCCCACGTTTTGTATTTAGCACCCAATTTAACCACACTGTGGTACCTACTTAGACCATAAATGCATGAATCTTAAACCAGTCCGTATTTTTTAGGAAGCTCAGTCACCATCTGGTCATGACAACGACACTCGGCGACCTAATTAATTAGCCTAAAATGCTTCCCGGGAAAATAGGGCATCCTCTGCACTGCGTCACCAAAGTCCCCTCTAACTAAACTGCATATTTTTATAGTTTCCTATTCCTGTTAGCAGTAAGGGACTACACAGAAATCCCTCAAGTGGCACGCCTCCCTTTATGCCAAGTGCAAACCACATTTAATGTTATGTTTCAGGACGACTAGAGCAGACAATTCATTAGCAGGTGCCACATGAGGTTGTCCATAGAAAACCGAGAGTTGCATTTCTATGGACATTTGATAGTCTACTTAGCATTTTACACCATATATATTTAACACCATTTCATGCCTTCAACGGCTATCTGTCATGAGCAGATATTCTCATATTCCATATTCACACAAGTGATATCCATTTGATCAATGGAACTTGCTCCTATGGTTAATATCTGATTGAAAAAGGTGAAAAGGCCTACTTATGCATGAACATGTAGACCACAGTACACTATCCAAAACATATAAAATCCACAATCAGAAAGCATCTTGCAGTAAGACAAACTGAGATTCTATCTACCAGCTGTAATTAAATTCCCATTTGCAAGAGACAATCCTGAAATAGCTGACCTTAAATGCTTATTCATGGAGCACCTGTCCAGGTAATGCAGATCTGTCACTCATTTGTACTACTTTATTAAGTAAATCCCAAATGGGAAGAACGAAGCTGATTAAAAACCTGCATTAACTGATGCTAAACTCCTGCCATATTACCACGTCCATGCTAAACTAAGCTTTATAATCATTGAAAGATTATCAACTTAATATTTTTTTATTTAACCTTTATTTAACTAGGCAAGTCAGTTCAAAACAAATTCTTATTTACAATGACGGCCTACCCGGCCAAACCCTAACCTGGACGACGCTGGGACAATTGTGCGCCGCCCTATGGGACTCCCAATCACAGCCAGTTGTGATACAGCCTGGAATTCAACCAGGGTCTGTTGTGACGCAAATTAACTAGACTAAGGTGGTGTGTATGAGGAAATTGGGAACTGTTAGACAATACTCATATTTCTATGTGGGTTCTGAGGTTCGAAGGCCAGGTGGCTTCATGCTGTGGCTGATGCATCAGAACTTTTCTTGCGGGTGTTGCCCAAAAAGATAGGAACTGATGCCCCCACTGGTCGCCTTGTGGAAGTGCATTTGGTCCAACTTTACAATGTGTCCAGAATACCAATGTATTTATATGGTAGTTCAAATCGAATCAAATCTAACTTTATTTGCCACATGCGCCAAATACAACAAGTGTAGACTTTACCGTGAAATGCTTACTTACAAGCCCTTAACCAACAGTGCAGTTCAAGGAGAAGAAAATATTTACCAGGTAGGCTAAAATAAAAAGTAATAATAAAAAGTTACACAATAACAATAACAATAACAAGGCTATATACAGGGGGCACCGGTACCGAGTCAGATGATGCAACCGGTCAGGATGCTTTCGATGGTGCAGCTGTTGAACCTTTTGAGGATCTGGGGGCCCCTGCCAAATCTCTCCTGATGGGGAAAAGGTTTTGTTGTGCCCTCTTCACGACTGTCTTGGTATGTTTGGACCATGATAGTTCATTGGTGATGTGGACACCAAGGAACTTGAAACTCTCGACCCGCTCCACTACAGCCCCGTCAATGTTAATCGGGGCCTGTTCGGCCCGCCTTTTCCTGTATTCCACGATCAGCTCCTTTGTCTTGCTCACATTGAGGGGAAATGTTGTTGTCCTTGCACCACACTGCCAGTTCTCTGACCTCCTCCCTATAGGCCGTCTCATCGTTGTCGGTGATCAGGCCAACCACTATTGTGTCGTCAGCAAACTTAATGATGGTGTTGGAGTCGTGTTTGGCCACGCAGTTGTGAGTGAACAAGGAATACAGGAGGGGACTGAGTTTCACCCCTAAGGGGCCACAGTGTTAAGGATCAGTGTGGCAGACATGTTGTTGCCTACTCCTACCACCTGGGTGCGGCCCGTCAGGAAGTCCAGGATCCAGTTGCGGAGGAATGTGTTTAGTCCCAGAGATTCGTGAGCACTATGGTGTTGAATGCTGAGCTGTAGTCGATGAACAGCATTCACATAGGTGTTCCTTTTGACCAGGTGAGAAAGGGCGGTGTGGAGTGGGATTGAGATTGCGTCATCTGTGGATCTGTTGGGGCGGTATGCGAATTGGAGTGGGTCTAGGGTGTCTGGTAGGATGCTGTTGATGTGAGACATGACCAGCCTTTCAAAGCACTTCATGGCTCCCTTCTACACATGGACTATGGTGGTCTGCTTGAAACAACATGTAGGTATTACAGACTCGGTCAGGGAGAGGTTGAAAATGTCAGTGAAGACACTTGACATTTGGTCTGCGGATGCTTTGAGTACATGTCCTGGTAATCCGTCTGGCCCAGCGGCTTTGTGAATGTTGACCTCTTTAAAGGTTTTGTTCACATTGGCTACCGAGAGCGTTATCACACAGTCATCCAGAATAGCTGGTGCTCTCGTGCATGCTTCAGTGTTGCTTGCCTCGAAGCAAGTATAAAATAAATTTAGCTCATCTGGTAGGCTCACGTCACTGGGCCGCTCGCGTCTGGGTTTCCATTTGTAGTCCGTAATAGTTTTCAAGCCCTGACACATCCGACGAGCATCAGAGCCGGTGTAGTAGGATTCAATCTTAATCCTGTATTGACGCTTTACTTGTTTGATGGTTCGTCTGAGGGCATAGCAGGATTTCTTATAAGCGTCCGGATTAGTCTCCCGCTCCTTGAAATCTCTAGCCTTTAGCTCGATGCGGATGTTACCTGTAATCCATGGCTTCTGGTTGGGATATGTACGTACAATCACTGATGCACGTATTGATGAAGCCAATGACTGAGGTGATGTATTCCTCAATGCCATTGGATGAATCCCGAAAATATTCCAGTCTGTGCTAGCAAAACAGTCCTGTAGTGTAGCATCCGCGTCATCTGACAACTTCCGTATTGAGCGAGTCACTGGTACTTCCTGCTTTAGTTTTTGTTTGTAAGCAGGGATCAGGAGGATATAATTGTGGTCAGATTTTCGAAATGGAGGACGGGGGAGAGCTTTGTATGCATCTCTGTGTGTGGAGTAAAGGTGGTCTAGGATTTTTTTCCCCCACTGGTTGCACATGTGACATGCTGGTAAAAATTTGGTAAAACTGATTTAAGTTTGCCTGCATTAAATTCCCCGGCCTCTAGGAGGGCCGCTTCTGGGTGAGCATTTTTTTATTTGCTTAAGGCCTTATAGAGTTGGTTGAGAGTGGTCTTAGTGCCAGCTTCACTTTGTGGTGGTAAATAGACGGCTACGAATAATACAGATGAGAACTCTCTTGTTAGAGTGTGGTCGACAGCTTATCATAAGGTACTCTACCTCAGGCGAGCAATACCTCGAGACTTCTTTAATATTAGACATCATGCACCAGCTGTTATTGACAAAAAGTCACACACCCCCACCCCTTGTCTTACCAGAGGTAGCGTCTCTGTTCTGCCAGTGCATGAAAGAACCCGCCTGCTCTATATTGTCCGTTTCTACATTCAGCCACTTCTCGGCGAAACATAAGATTTGACAGTTTTTAATGTCCCTTTGCTAGGATAATCTTAATAGTAGGTCATCAATTTTATTTTCTAACAATTGCACATTAGCAAGGAGAATGGAAGGCATTGGGAGTTTATTCGCTTGCCTCTGGCTTCTCAGAAGGATCCCCGATCTGCGTCCCCTTCTCCGGCCACTTTTCTTCACGCAAAAGGCGTGGATTTGGGCCTGTTCCAGTGAAAGCTGGATATCCTTCTCGTCGAACTCGTTAAAGGAAAAAGTCTCTTCCAGTCCATGGTGAGTAATCGTTTTTCTAATGTCCAGAAGTTATTTTCGGTCATAAGAGACGGTAGCAGCAACATTATGTACACAATAAGTTAAACAAATTAAGTTACACAAAACACAAAAAAAAAAAAAAAATTGCACAATTGGTTGGGAGAATGTAAAACATCAGCCATGTTTTTCGGCGCCATCTTGTACAATGTAATTACAATGTCGGTAAACATTGTTACATATAAGCCTCCCGGGTGGCGCAGTGGTTAAGGGCGCTGTACTGCAGCGCCAGCTGTGCCATCATAGTCCCTGGTTTCGCGCCCAGGCTCTGTCGTAACCGGCCGCGGTTAGGGAGGGCTTGGTCGGTAGGGATATCCTTGTCTCATCGCGCACCAGCGACTCCTGTAGCGGGCCGGGCGCAGTGCGCGCTAACCAAGGTTGCCGGGTGCACGGTGTACCCTCCGACACATTGGTGCGGCTGGCTTCCGGGTTGGATGCGCGCTGTGTTAAGAAGCAGTACGGCTGGTTGGGTTGTGTATCGGAGGACGCATGACATTCAACCTTCGTCTCTCCCAAGCCCGTACGGGAGTTGTAGCGATGAGACAAGATAGTAGCTACTACAATAATTGGATACCACGAAAAATTGGGGAGAAAAAAAGGGGTAAAATTCAACAAAAAAAACACACAAAAAAACATTGTTACATATAAACATTGTTATTCTTTCCAGATTTTCATGAACCTTATTTTAAGTGGGACCATCTGTTAATTTGGGGGGGTGCAAATCTTAAAGAGAAATCTTAGCAGACTTTTCTAGCTATATGTCTGTGAGAGGTAGGTATTTCTGGACCACAGCTCTTAATCATTCTGCATTAAGAACAAAAATAGCTTCTGAGAGCCAAGTCCTATCAAATCAAAATGTTTGATTAATTTTATATTTTCTGTTGATAATATTTGTTAAATTTAGTCGCTGTATAATGTATTCAAATAAACTGATCTAGAACATGCAATGTGTCTTTTAATATCCATGTTGATGTTAATATAGGCCTACTGTAGGCTACATTCAATATCCTGAAGTTTTATATAGAGATGCATACACGGTCCCGCAGTTTACTTGAATATAAACAACATTGAAAGGTAATGTTCTTGCAGAACTTTGTGTTGTTCTCACACTTCATCTAACACAAGTGAAGCATGTACTAGTTGGAGACAAATTGGTATTTCGTTACCAGCCATACCAGCCTCCCTCAACAATTTGCAATAACAGTTTCTTACTTCCCAGAATATTTGAGCAGATTTCTGAGTGACAGGCAACAGATAATTTTCAGAGGTGTCTACCATGCTAGACACCTCTGGAAATTCTCTGTTGCACGTAACTCCGAATTCTGGGAAGCTAAAAATTGTTTTTGCAAATGTTTGAGGGAGGTTTGTATGGCTGGTAACGAAACTACCAATGTGTCTCTTCAAATACTACATTTTTCAGTTGTGAAGACTTAAATGACAAGACGAAATGTCAGAACAACACAAAGTTCTGCAAGAAGAGATGCGTCACGTACTTGATCAGTTTATTTGAATATATTAACAAACATTATAAACATTTGCAGATGCTTTCACAGGTGCAGTGAAATGCTTATGTTTCTAGTTCCAAAAGTGAAGTGATATCTATCTAGCAATACAATAACAATACACACATAATAATCTGTTACAGGCTTTGGAATTTTCAATGTATATTTTGAGGTCGGGCGTTAGCATGTTAGCACATGGGGCGCACTGATTGGTGTCATCTCGTTAATCAGTATGTGTTCCACCTGTGCTGGCTTGTCCATCTCGTTAGTTAGAAGGCGTTTCACCTGTGCTGGCCCAGGTGATATTAAGAGTGGCTGGCCCAGGGCTTGAGAAATATGGAGAGTTAACACGTTGGCACTCCCTGTTTGATTTCTAGAAAAACTATCCTTTATCTGATCTTCCCTGTTTTCATTTTGCTCCACTTTTTGGTTTGCTTTCTGTCTTTAAGTTTGGTGTGAGTTTTTCTTTTGTGGGCGCTCATGGTGGATGTCTTTTAGGTTCCAGTTGTTGTTGCTAGTCAACATTCAGTGGACACCCCCATGAGTGTCTTTCAGAACCCTTCCTAAAACCCCACCTATTTTGGTTGTGGTCAGTGTCTCTTTGTTAGTTCCCCCTTTTTGTTTTTCTTAATGGGAAGTTTAAAAAAAATCAGAACGAGCAATGTCAGAGTATGGAGTGTGTATATAATCAGTGCCTTCAGAAAGTATTCACACCCCTTGATTTTTTTCCACATTTTGTTGTTACAAAGTGGGATTAAAATGCATTTACATGATTTTGATTAGATAAGTCAATCATGTTAGAATCACCTTTGGTAGCGATAACAGCTCTGAGTCTTTCTGGGTAAGTCTCTAAGAGCTTTCCACACCTGGATTGTGCAACAATTACCCATTATTCTTTTCAGAATTCTTCAAGCTCTGTCAAATTGGTTGTTTTTCATTGGTAGACAACCATTTTCAGGTCTTGCCATATATTTTCAAGCAGACTTAAATCTAAACTTTAACAGCCACTCAGAAAAATGCACTGTCTTCATGGTAAGCAACTCCAGTGTAGATTTGGCCTTGTGTTTTATGTTATTGTCTTGCTGAAAGTTGAATTCAACTCCAAGTGTCTGGTGGAAAGCAGACTGAACCAGGTTTTCCTCTAGGATTTTGCCTGTGCATAGCTCCATTCTGTTTATTTATTTATTTTATCCTGAAAAACTCTCCAGTACTTAACGATTATATACACACCCATAACATGATGCAGCCACAACTATGCTTGAAAATATGGAGAGCGATACTCAGTAATGTATTGGATTTGTCCCAAAAGTTAATCGCTTTGCCACATTTTTTGCAGTATTACTTTAGTGCCTTGTTGCAAACAGTATGCATGTTTTGGAATATTTTTATTCTGTAGAGACTTCCTTCTTTTCACTCTGTCATTTAGGTTAGTATTGTGGAGTACCTACAATATTGTTAATCTATCCTCAGTTTTCTCCTATCACAGCCAACAAACTGTTTTAAAGTCACCATTGGCTGCATGGTGAAAGCCTGAGTGGCTTCCTTCCTCTGAGTTAAACAACCAATCTTTATCAAAGACAATGCGAAGTAGACGACTTGGAGAGGCTGAAAGAGGAGTGATCAGGAAATCCATTTGTGTGAAGGTATGTATAATTTAGTTTAGATATTCTCATGTGGCTGGTTTAACAAACATTGCAAACGAAAGCCTTTTTCGTGGCTTTTGTGGGTAGCATGTCACAAAAAATATCCTGTTCATGTTATTTTTTGTTCTTTGCACTGTTTTTAAGTTTCATTATTTATTTTACAGATGTCCATTGGGCTGGGTTTTGATTTGAACTTGGCTTGGAACAGCACAGGCTATTTGAGTGCCCTGATCCATGCTATTGCCAAAATAGCAACAAGGGCTTCCCCATTTACACTTGGAATGTCCCCCCATGCGGGGACATTCCAAGTGTAACTGGGGAAACCCTAGTTGCTATTTTGGCAATAGCTTGGATCAGGGCACTGAAATAGCCTGTGCTGTTCTAAGCCAAATTCAAATCAAAACCTGTAAAAAACAATTGTGAAACTTAACAAAAACAGTGCGAGGAACAAAAATAAGCTTGAATAGGATATTGTTACTGACATGCTACCCCCAAAGCCATGAAAAAGGCTTTTGTTTGCAATGTTAAGCTAGCCTGAAATTCACCAGAACATGAGAGTATCTCCACAAAATGATACATACCTTCACACAAATGGGTTTCCTGATCACTCCTCTTTCAGCCTTTCCACGCCCCCCCCCCCCCACATTGTCTTTGATAAAGATTGGTTGTTAGATGAGGGTGTGAAGGATTAGAGCAATAGTTACTCAATTGACACCACAGGGAACTTTGCTCCTGAAGGGCATTTACACACCAAAATGGAACAAATTACATTTAAGACTTCTTTTTAAAGTTATACCATTTGAAGAGAAGGATTGTTGATGGAAGTATAATTTCAAAAAGTTAGTGGTCACACTCTCACTAAGAGAGGGGAAAGGAGTTCAACTAGGAGTTCAACCACCCTGGATGGTTCCAACCTAGAATATGTGGACATCTATAAGTACGTAGGTGTCTGGCTAGACTGCAAACTCTCCTTCCAGACTCATATCAAACATCTCCAATCCAAAATCAAATCTAGAGTCGGCTTTCTATTTCGCAACAAAGCCTCCTTCACTCACGCCGACCCTAGTAAAACTGACTATCCTACCAATCCTCGACTTCGGCGATGTCATCTACAAAATAGCTTCCAATACTCTACTCAGGAAACTGGATGCAGTTTATCACGGTGCCATCCGTTTTGTTACTAAAGCACCTTGTACCACCCACCACTGCGACCTGTATGCTCTAGTCGGCTGGCCCTCGCTACATGTTCGTTACCAGACCCACTGGCTCCAGGTCATCTACAAGTCTATGCTAGGTAAAGCTCCGCCTTATCTCAGTTCACTGGTCACGATGGCAACACCCACCCTTAGCACGCGCTCCAGCAGGTGTATTTCACTGATCATCCCTAAAGCCAAAACCTCATTTGGTCGCCTTTACTTCCAGTTCTCTGCTGCCTGCGACTGGAACGAATTGCAAAAATCTCTGAAGTTGGAGACTTTTATCTCCCTCACCAACTTTAAACATCTGCTATCTGAGCGGCTAACCGATCCCTGCAGCTGTACATAGTCCATCGGTATATAGCCCACCCAATTTACCTACCTCATCCCCATACGGTTTTTATTTTATTTACTTTTCTGCTTTTTTGCACACCAGTATCTCTACCTGCACATGTTCATCTGATAATTTCTGATCATTTATCACTACAGTGTTAATCTGCTAAATTGTAATTATTCACTCCTATGGCCTATTTATTGCCTACCTCCTCATGCCTTTTGCACACAATGTATATAGATTTTTTTCTTCTTTTTTTTCTTCTATGTTATTGACTTGTTTATTGTTTATTGTTTACTCCATGTGTAACTCTGTGCTGTTGTCTGTTCACACGTGCTATGCTTTATCTTGGCCAGGTCGCAGTTGCAAATGAGAACTTGTTCTCAACTAGCCTACCTGGTTAAAACAAAAGGTGAAATAAAATAAAAATAAATAAAAACTAGGCTTGGTCTGCCCTTTTAGAAAAAGCACATGAATATCAAATCAGGTTTTCATGTGATCACATGTAAAGGTAGGGCCGGATTCAGAAATCAAAGGCCATGGGGCTTTGTTTTTCAATAGCCCCCCTTATAATAAAACCATAATAACATTTGAGATGTGGCATAGACTACATTTGAGGAAAATATGTGAGCAGGGTCAGATTTTTTATATGCCTTTTAAAAATGCATTTCATGCAATGCTATGTCATTTACATGGCAAAAGACATTAGCTTAATCTTTTTTAATACCATACAAATTACCAAAATGAACAGCTTCTCCGAAACTGACAAACGGAGATCAATTTGGTCTTGAATTCAAACAAACAATAGCCCAGGCCAATGAATCAACACACACAGAATTGCGCCGGAAAGGATGGCTGATGTTTTACGTGCTCCTAACCAACTGTGTTACTAGATCGTTTTTTTACATTGTTTGTAAAAAAAAAATCAAAAAACATATTTTGTACATAATGTTGCTGCTACCATCTCTTATGACCGAAAATAACTTCTGGACAACAGAACAGCGATTACTCACCACGAACTGGTAGAAGCTTTTTCCTGTAACGAGTCCGACTATCACGTTTCAGCTAAGACCCAAATGCAGACTGTGTTGAAGTAACAATGTTTATTACAGCAACAGGCAGGCAAACGACAGGTCAAGGCAGGCAGGGGTTGTTAATCCAGAGTAGTGGGGCAAAGGTACAGGACGGCAGGCAGGTTCAGGGTCAGGAAACTGGAGACAAAGGGCTGTAAGACATGGCTTTAAATCTAGACACAGGATAAGTAGGAAGAATATGGAAGGTACGGGGCAACAGAGGACGAACAGCAGAGGGGTTAATGATCTTGGAGTGGGGGGAAAACGTCTTGGCTTCCGGAGGTGTAGCCGCGGGACGATAGCGGCGTGCCAGGACTATAGTGGCTTGACCTTTTTGGTCTATAGTGCCTTGACCTTCTTGGATACCAGTCGGTCCTGCAGAAGCGAAGTGGCCTGGGCCTTACTGAACCCCTCCCAGAGGTCCTGGTACTCTGTGGGGCTGGCGGAGAGGTCCGGGGCAATTTACAAGCCCCCAGGAAGATGTCCCGGGGCAGGCAGAGCTGACTTCAGGCATTGAGTGTGACAGGATGGGTTCCAGCCCACAATGGCACAAGTAGCCCAGTCAATAGAGGGATTGTGCCGCTGGAGCCAAGAGAATCCCAATAACACAGGAACCTGCGGAGACTCAACTAGCAGGAATTGGATTGTCTAGCTGTGGGTCCCTGACACTCATAGTTTGAGGGGGGTGGTGTGGTGGGTTACCTGGCTCATAGAGCACCCATCCAGTGCTCTAACATCCATGGGAATGGAGAGGGGTTGAGTGGGATGCCCAGCGCAGAAGTCAGGGGAACATCCATAAGACTCACATCGGCCCCCGAGCCGATGAGTACCTGGAGAGGCCTGGACTGGTCGCACCACTGCAGGATGGCATGGAGAGGGGGGCAAGTAAGGGGAGAAGAAAAACTATATTTAAGACCCACCAAGAGTACTCACTCCAACAAATGAGCTAGGACTCTTGAAGGGACAGGTAGAAACAAAATGACCGGCAGGACCGCAATACAGACTTACCATATTACAGACCACTCTGGGTGTCAAGTCTGCGTACACATTCGGCTGGAGACAGCCTAGCCCTGCCGAGCTGCATCGGCTCGGGAAGAGGTGAATCGGCAGTCTTCGGAGATTCTTGGAGGAACTCAGGTAAGCTCGGATCCTCGGGTAAGCTCGGACCTCCGGAGTTCATCAGATGCAAGGTGGGATCCTTGATTGAGCGATTGGGGCTTGCAATCAGACCTCTTCTCCCTCCCATGTTCCTGTAGCTGACTATCAATCTGGATGGTCAAAGCGATGAGCGAGTCAAGATCTGTTGGTAGTTCCCGGGCTACAAGCTCGTCCTTTACTTCCTCTGATATTCCCTGCAGGAACGTGTCGAACAGTGCTTCCGGGTTCCAGGCACCCTCCGCTGCTAGAAAAAAAAATCCAACGCATAGCCTGCTACACTGAGGGAGTCCTGCCGAAGCTGGAGTAAATTCCGGGCAGCCTCTCTCCTGGACAACAGAGAAGCAAAACCCGTTTTTACCTCAGCCACGAATCCCTTCAGACTGAAGCATATGGCTGACTGTTGTTCCCAAATGGCCATAACCCAGACGAGGGACCCCCCGGACATCAGCGTGATGAGGAACGCTATCTTAGAGCGGTCTGAGGGGAAGGAGGAAGGCTGCAGCTCCATGACGAGGGAACACTGAGCGAGAAATGCCCAACAGGCGCCAGACTCACCATCTGGAGGAGGTAAGCAGGGTTCCCGGGAAACCGGGGTGATGGCGCTGCTACCAGCTGGGTTACTGAGGGGCAGGGAGGTTACCGTCATGGTAGGCTGACTAGTAAACAACCCACGGAATTACTCCTGCATATTGTACAATGGTTTGTCGTGACGTTCGGCCGTGGCCTGGAACCCTTCCATCAGACCGCAAAAGCAACTCCTCGTGCCTACCAATGGTGGCTCCTTGGGAGGAGATGGCATAGCGGAGCTGGTCCAAGTCTTCCGGTTCAGTCATGGCCAGTTCGTACTAATGCAGACTGTGTCGAAGTAACAATGTTTATTACAGCAACAGGGGCAGGCAAACGACAGGTCAAGGCAGGCAGGGGTCAATAATCCAGAGTAGTGGGGCAAAGGTACAGGATGGCAGGCAGGCTCAGGGCGAGCAGGATGGTCAGAACCAGGAAAACTAGAAAACAGGAACAATCGAGAGACAGGAGCAGAGGGGAAAACACTGGTAGGCTTGACGAAACAAAACGAACTGGCAACAGACAAACAGAAAACACAGGTATAAAAATACACAGGGGATAATGTGGAAGATGGGAGACACCTGGAGGGGGGTGGAGACAAGCACAAAGACAGGTGAAACAGATCAGGGCGTGACAATGCCCAATACTGCTTTCCCAGGAACAGGCCCAAATCCCTGTCATTTGCATGAAGAGAACACAGAGAAAAAAAAGCGGGCGGAAGTCGAGCTGCCTTCTGAGAATTCGTAGGCGAACAAGTAAATCCCCACTGCCATCTGTTCTATTGGCAGACATGAAATCATTGAGATGAGTATGGACTACAGGAGAAGGAGGCCCGAGCACACCCCCTTCTCATCGACGGGGCTGTAGTGGAGCAGGTTGAGCGCTGTTGCGTCTTCTTCAACACGCTGTCGGTGTGGAGGGACCATTTCAGGTCCTCAGTGATGTGCAAGCCGAGGAACTTGAAGCTTTTCACCCTCTCCACTGCAGTCCCGTCAATGTGGATGTGGGCCGGCACTCTCTGCTATCTCCTGTACTCTGCGATCAGCTCCTTTGTTTTGTTTTACGTTGAAGGAAAGGTTATTTTGTTGGTACTACTCCCCCAGGGCTCTCACTTCCTCCCTGTAGGCTGTCTTGTCATTGTTGGTAATTAGGCTTACCATTGTTGTGTCGTCAGCAAACTTGGTGATTAAGTTGGAGACGTGTGTAGCCACGCAGTCATGGGTGAACAGGGAGTATAGGAGGGGGCAAGGTGGTGGTGATAGGATATCCTTAACCTAGCCTCTCAAACCCCTTCATGATGACAGAAGTGAGTGCTACGGGGCGAAAGTCATTTAGTTCAGTTACCTTCGCTTTCTTTGGTACAGGAACAATGGTGGACATCTTGAAGCAAGTGGGGACAACAGACAGGAAAAGGGAGAGATTGAATATGTTCGTAAACACTCCAGCCATCTGGTCTGCACATGTTCTGAGGACACAGCTTGGGAAGTCGTCTGAGCCGGCACCCTTGCGAGGGGTAACATGATTGAATGTCTTACTCACGAGATCAGGAGCACACAGTCCTCGTGTGCGGCAGGGACCGAGGTCGGCGGCTCGATTTTGTTCTCCTCGAATGGAGCAAAGAACGTGTTTAGCTGTCCGGAAGTGAGGTGTCATTGAATGCGATGTAGCTGCCATTCCATTTATAATCCGTGATTGTCTGGAGTTCTTGCCACATTTGTCTCGTGTCTGAACCATTGAATTGAGACTCCACTTTGTCCCTGGAATGTCATTTTGACCTGACACTGGCACTGAGGAAAGCCTGTGTGTCTATGTATGCTGAAGTCTCAACATTATACACTTCAGCTACCACAGCAATTGAAATCACTGCAACACTTAAAGAGCTGCAAACAGTTTTAGAATGGGTGGCAAGTAATAAGCTATTTCTAAATATTTCAAGGTCGAAACATTGATGCAACGGTAGCGAAGATGGGGAGTGGTCTGTCCATAATAAAGCACTGCTCTGCTTTCTTGGCATTGTTATCAACAAAACAAGTCCTACATGCCATAGTTTCTTCACACCTGGACTACTTCGCAGTCAAATCACAGTTGGCACAGAACAGAGCAGCACAGCTGGCCCTCAAATGTACACAGACAGCTAACATCAATGACATGCATGTCAATCTCTTCTGGCTCAAAGTAAAGGACAGATTGACTGCATCACTACTGGTCTTTGTGAGAGGTATTGACATATTGAAATCACCAAGCTGTCTGTTCAAACGACTAGCACACAGCTCAGACACCCATGCATACCCCACAAGACATGCCACCAGGGGTCTCTTTACAGTCCCCAAGTCCAGAACAGACTCTGGAAAACTCACAGTACTAGACAGAGCCATAACTACATGGAACCTTTCTACATCAAGTAACTCTTGCAAGCAGTAACATCAGATTAAAAATCGATAAAGCTACAACCTTAAGTAACAACTCAGACTGTGAAGAGGCACAGGCACAGACATGCTAGCACACCTATGTATGGTGGAATTATAAATGTTGTTTTGTAGATATGTAGTGGTGTAATAATGTTATATGTACTGTTTTATTTTATTTTTTTCCTTCATTTGTTTGGACCCCTGGAAGAGTAGTCAGCAGCTAATGGTGATCCGTAATAAATAAAAAACAATAAACAATGTTAGAAGTGAGAAGTAGGTATTGGTCTGAAGTTCACATGAGCACCACAATGCTTAGTCCACCCATGCTCTACCAAGTTTTTCCAGCACACAGCTTTGACCTACTACAGTAGCTATGTTGGTCTATTGGACTTCAAACAATGTGTATGCAGGTTGCTTAGTATTCAAATCTTTTCCAACAGCCTAATTCATAAATATTTGCTTGTTTTATAGACTTTAAAAAGCCTTTGATTCCATATGGCATGAAGGTATGTTCTTAAAACTCCTTCAAAGTGGTGTAGGAGGCAAGGTCTATGGTATTATTAATGTGATCTACACTGAGTAGTACAAAACATTATGAACCTGCTTTTTCCATGATATAGACTGACTAGGTGAATCCAGGTGAAAGCTATGATCCTTTTTTGATTTCACCTGTTAAATCCACTTCAATCAGTTTAGATGAAGGGGATGAGACAGGTCACATACAGATGTTTAAGCCTAGAGACAATTGAAACATGGATTGTGTATGTGTGCCATTTAGAGCATGAATGGGCAAGATAAAACATTTAAGTGCCTTTTGAACGGGGTATGGTAGTAGGTGCCAGGTGCACCGGTTTCAGTGTGTCAAGAACTGCAACGCTGCTGGGTTTTTCATGCTCAACATTTTCCTGTGTGTATCAAGAATGGTCCACCACCCAAGGACATCCAACCAACTTGACAAAACTGTGGGAAGTAATGGAGTCAACATGGGCCAGCATTCCTGTGGAACGCTTTTGACACCTTGTAGTCCATGCCCTGGCGAATTAAGGCTTTTCTGAGGGCAAAATGGGATGCAATTCAACTGTTTTGTACACTCGGTGTATAAGGAAAACAAATGTTGTGTAAAAGTTGACAACAAAAGAACCCAATTCTTCAGTCAGGACAGAAAAGTAAGACACGGTTGCAATATTAGTCCAACATTATTCCATATTTATATAAATGAATTGGCTAACATATTAGAAAAATCTACATCTCTGTGACTAACCCTGGAAGAAAAATAAATAAAGTTTATTTATATGCCGATGACGTATTAATCTTGTCACCAACAGAACAGGGGCTATAACAAAGCCTGTCCTTGCTAGAACTGTCTGGTCGTATTAGGTTACCTTCTCTCCCTTTCCTTCCCCCAGCTGTTCCTCATCTCCTCTAACTACCTCGTTTACTCTCTCCCTCCTGTTCCCTTTTTTCCCTCTGATTAGGTCTCTATTTCTCTCTCTGTTTCTGCTTCTGTCTTTGTCAGATTCTCGTTTGCTTCACCCTTGTCCCGTCCTGTCGTAATCTGCCTCTTCATCAGATGCTACGTGTGATCAGGTACCTCTGTCCTCTACAACCCGCGCCTACCCGGAGAGACCAGCAGTCTGTTGCCGCTAACCCTGCTATTCTCCTCTGCTGCTAGAAGGGGACTCTCCTGTAAAGATCAGAGGACTTTATGATTTATTTGTCGCCCTCTCTGCGGGTTGTCTATTTTGTCAACCGATACATCTGAAGAGGATTTATGTCTTCCCTGTGTTTGGACATTAAAAGACTCTGTTTCTGTTAAACCGCTTTTGGGTCCTCACTCACCTGCATAACAAGAACAGTAATGTAAGGACTGGGCACTATCCATTAACATGGAAAAAACGATGTAATAGTTAGTCTTTCAGAAAATGTCCAGATCTCAGGATAGTAAATACCATTTCACTATAGGAGAAACAACTCTGAAACACACTATACTTACCTTGGTCTGACTACAAGTTCATCTGGGCAGTTTGACATGGCCATAACGTCTCTAAAAGATAAAGCACGCACAGGATATTTTGCAATTGGAAAGACCCTATATAAATTTAATGTGGCAGTAAAATGCGGGGCCCCTTTACAATTTAAAATATACATCACGGGATAAAAGCCCGACCAAAATTGTACACCTGAATTTAAAAAAAAAATGTTCTAGGTGTGCACAGAAATGCCCCAAACCTAGCCTGTAGAACAGAACTTGGAAGAATCCCCCTCGCACTCCAAATTGAAAAAAGACCCACCAACTTCTGGACTTGGATTTCTTGTACTGCCTGTTGAGGAGAATGTCAGCATTTTGTGAGGAGAAAATGTAGAGACAGTAGATCTTTCTGCAGATTATGTCCTGGCCTGTCATAATATATGTAAGAGAGAAAATGTCTCCAGACATGTCATACACATGAGCCTTTGTAGATCTAATTCCTAATTTGTTGCTGTTTGTTTACTTTCGTGTATTTTTTTCCATGTATATATAAATCATTGTTTTTGTTAATATATTATTATTGTTGCTCAAACATATTGTTAATTTATGTAACACTTCATGGGGTGGCAGGGTAGCCTAGTGGTTACAGCGTTGGACTAGTAACTGGAAGATTGCAAGTTCAAATCCCCGAGCTGACAAAGTACAAATCTGTCGTTCTGCCCCTGAACAGGCAGTTAACCCACTGTTGCTAGGCCGTCATTGAAAATAAGAATTTGTTCATGACTGACTTGCCCAGTAAAATGAAAATAATATACCTTACAGACAAAGACCGAGACCAAGAAAGAATCTGGAAGTATCTCTCCATAGCTGCAACATTAAGCCATAGATCTATTATTGATCAATATCAACAACAAAAAATCCTGTTGAAAAACCTTTCAGCTTTTCCCACTGCAAATCTCTATAATGCAGTAGTGCGCCTTCACATCAAATCAAAACGTGCTTGATGTTTGGGAATTCATATTTTTAATAGAGCTGTGCTAAGCTCAACTCAATGGCTTTCATCGAGTTGTTTGGTTCTGACGCTGCAGAGTGTCAATATACTGTAACAAGGTACACGCACACGTATTGTCGTGGCCAAAAGTTTTGAGAATGACACAAATATTAATTTCCACAAAGTTTGCTGCTTCAGTGTCTTTAGATATTTTTATCAGATGTTACTATGAAATACTGAAGTATAATTACAAGCATTTCATAAGTGCCAAAGGCTTTTATTGACAATTACATGAAGTTGATGCAAAGAGTCGATATTTGCAGTGTTGACCCTTCTTTTTCAAGACCTCTGCAATCTGCTCTGGCATGCTGTCAATGAACTTCTGGGCCACATCCTGACTGATGGAAGCCCATTCATGCAAAATCAATTGTTCGTCACCAAACTGTTCCTGTTCCTGTTCCTGTTGGTAGCATTCCTTATTCATGGCTGTGTTCTTGGGCAAAATTGTGGGTGAGTCCACTCCCTTGGCGTACTGAGTGTACAAAACATTTGATACTAATATTGAGTTGACCCCCCCCCCCTTTTGCTCTCAGAACAGCCTCAATTCGGGGCATGGACTCGACAAGGTGTCAAAAGCATTCCACAGGAATGCTGGCCCATGTTGACTCCAATGCTTCACACAGATGTGTCAATTTAGCTGGATATCCTTTGGGTGGTGGACCATTCTTGATCCAAACGGGAAACTGTTGAGTGTGAAAAACCCAGCAGCGTTGCAGTTCATGACACAAACCGGTGCACCTGGCTCATACAACCATAACCCGTTCAAAGGCACTTAAATCTTTTGTCTTTGCAAGCTCATCTAAGTGCGTGGCAATTGCTTGCTTCAGTTCCGCGGGTACAGAAATGAATCCGATTCCAGATACATCTTCGATCTTACTTACACAGTCGTCCAGCATGGGAAAGTTATTGTTCTCTGTTCGTCGCTTCCATAACGGTAGCTTTTTTTGAAAAGCCTTCAGGTTTTCCTCCGCTTCGATGATGTTGACTCCACCGCCCTGCATCTTTTGATTGAGATGATTGAGAGCTGCGAAGATATCGGCCATGTACGCTAAAATGAGAATGAACTCAGAATTGTTGAAGCAATCTGCATGACAATGTTGGTGCTCTTGCAAAAACAGGGCTAATTCCACACGCACGGCAAAAACACGATTCAGCACCTGTCCCCGGGATAACCACCGAATGTTAGAATGGTACAGAAGTACCTCGAATTCAGAGCCCATTTCTTTACACAGCTCACTGAAGATGCGATGCCGCAGAGCACTAGTTTGCACATAGTTCACGCATTCCACTACAATTTTTAATACTTCTGCCTGTGCAGAATCCAATGCGTAACAATGATGTGTGGTGCATCGGCTTTCAGTAGCGCACCAAAACCAGACTTTCTTCCCAGCATGACTGGAGCTCTGTCCGAACAAACTGCAGAAACCATATCCCACGAAAGATTGTTGTCTTTGAAGAAGTCATCCACAAGTTTCTTCACATCGGCTGCCTTAGTTGTTGTTGTAAGAGGCTTACAAAATAAAAAATCTTCCTTTATCACGTTGTCTTTCACATAGCGCACGAATACAGCAAGCTGGCTTAGATTGGAAACGTCTGTGGTCTCGTCGAGTTGAAGGCTGAATTTTGCAGGGCTTGAAATCAGATCTGCAACTACTCGAGCCAAGATATCTTTGCTCATGTCCTCTATTCTGTTGCTGATGGTGTCATTTGAAAGAGGAATTTGGGATAACTTAACTTCAGCCTCTTTTCCCAGCATGATATTCACCATCTACAACACAGCTGGTTTTATGAGTGTTTCACCAATGGTGTGTGGTTTGCCCTGCTTTGCGATCAGGTAAGCAACTTCGGACGATGCTGTGAGCATCGGTTTGTTGATGGGTACAGAGCCGAGAACAGGCAGAGTAGCCTTTTCATCGAATCTGGCTCTCTTCACCTTGAATTCAGCGAGCGTTGTGTTCTTGTATTTTCCATCTTTCCCACCTGGACAAAAGGAACACCTATGTGAGAATGCTATTCATTGACTACAGCTTAGCGTTCAACACCATAGTGCCCTCGAAGATCATCACTAAGGACCCTGGGACTAAACACCTCCCTCTGCACCTGGATCCTGGACTTCCTGACGGGCCGCCCTCAGGTGGTAAGGGTAGGTAGCAACACATCCGCCACGCTGATCCTCAACACGGTGGCCCCTCAGGGGTGCAATCTCAGTCCCCTTCTGTACTCCTCATTCACTCATGACTGCATGGCCAGGCACAACTCCAACACCATCATCAAGTTTGCCGATGACACAACAGTGTCTGATCACCGACAGCGATGAAACAGCCTATCCTGTTAGTACTCTAGGGGCAGTATTTCATTTTTGGATAAAAAGACGTGCCCGTTTTAAGCGCAATATTTTGTCACGAAAAGATGCTCGAATATGCTTGGAATTGATAGTTTTGGAAAGAAGACAGTCTTACGTTTCCAGAAATGCAAAGATTTTCACTGTGAGTCCCTTAGAACAAATGCTTCGGGCAAAACCAAGATGTATGACCGACCAGGAAATGCACAGGATTTCTGAGGCTACGTTTTCCATGATCGCCTTATATGGCTGTGAATGCGACAGGAATGAACGGACTCTTTCTCTTGTTTCCCCAAGGTCTCTGCAGCATTGTGACGTATTTGTAGGCATATCATTGGAAGATTGACCATAAGAGACTACAATTGCCAAGTGTCCCTCTTGGTGTCTGCGTGGCATTCGGTGCGCAAAAATCAAGTCCCATTATTTTTCCATTCAAATCTCAGAACAAACCAGGCTACAAGGACGGTGCTTTCAATGGAGAGAAATATGACAAACCACCTTCAGGATTGATTCAAACAACGTTTTCCATGTTTCAGTCGATATTATGGAGTTAATTCGGAAAAAGTTCGACATGTAGGTGACTGAATTTTCGGTTAGTTTCGGTAGCCAAATGCATAGTAACAAAAGGGAACGATGTGTCCTACACAAGAATCTTTCAGGAAAAACTGGACATCTGCTATGTAACTGAGAGTCTCCTCATTGAAACATCTGAAGTTCTTCAAAGGTAAATTATTTTATTTGATTCCTTGGCTGGTTTTTGTGAATATGTTGCGTGCTAAATGCTAACGCTAATGCTAAGCTAGCTATCACCACTCTTACACAAATTAGTGATTTTCTCTGGTTCTAAAGCATATTTTGAAAATCTGAGACGACAGGATTGTTAAGAAAGGGATAAGCTTGAGAACAGGCATATTTATTTCATTTCATTTGCGATTTTTAGAAATCGCTAACGTTGCGTTATGGTAATGAGCTTGAGGCTGTAGTTACGCTACCGCATACGGGTTTGGGCGGACTATGAGGCTATAGGGAGGAAGTCGAAGACCTGGCCGTGTGGTGCCAGGACAACAACCTCTCCCTCAACATGATCAAGATAAAGGAGATGATTGTGGACTACAGGAAAAGGAGGACTGAGCACGCCCCCATTCTCATCAACAGGGCTGTAGTGGAGCAGGTTGAGAGCTTCAACTTTCTTGGTGTCCACATCACCAGCAAACTAACAGGATTTGGCATGGGTCCTCAGATCCTCAAAAGGTTCTACAGCTGGGCCTCCCGGGTGGCGCAGTGGTCAAGGGCGCTGTACTGCAGCGCTAGCTGTGCCACCAGAGACTCTGGTTTTGCGCCCAGGCTCTGTCATAACCGGCCGCGACCGGGAGGTCCGTGGGGCGACGCACAATTGGCATAGCGTCGTTAGGGAGGGTTTGGCCAGTAGGGATATTCTTGTCTCATCGCGCAACAGTGACTCCTGTGGCGGGCCGGGCGCAGTGCACGCTAACCAAGGTTGCCAGGTGCACGGTGTTTCCTCCGACACATTGGTGCGGCTGGCTTCCGGGTTGGATGCACGCTGTGTTAAGAAGCAGTGCAGCTTGGTTGGGTTGTGTATCGGAGGACGCATGACTTCGTCATCCTTCGTCTCTCCCGAGCCCGTACGGGAATTGTAGCGATGAGACAAGATAATAGCTACTAACAATTAGATACCACGAAATTGGGGAGAAAAAAAATAAGTTCTACAGCTGCACCATCGAGAGCATCCTGACCGGTTGCGCCACTGCATGGCATGGTAACTGCTCGGCCTCTGACCGAAAGGCACTAAAGATGGTAATGTGTATGGCCCAGTACGTCACTGGGGCCAAGCTTCCTGCCATCCAGGACCTCTATACCAGGCAGTGTCAGAGGAAGGCCCTAAAAATGGTCTAACACTATAGCCACCCTAGTCATATACTGTTCTCTCTGCTACCGCATGACAAGTGGTACCGGAGCACCAAGTCTAGGTCCAAGAGGCTTCTAAACAGCTTCTACCCCGAAGCCATAAGACTCCTGAACATCTAATCAAATGGCTACCCAGACTATTTGCATTACCCCCCCCCCACACACTTTTTTTTACACTGCTGCTACTCTACCTACAGTGGGGCAAAGAAGTATTTAGTCAGCCACCAATTGTGCAAGTTCTCCCACTTAAAAAGATGAGAGAGGCCTGTCATTTAAACCTAATGCCTCACACAGATGTGTCAATTTGGCTGGATATCCTTTGGCTGGTGGACCATTCATGATCCAAACAGGAAACTGTTGTGTGAAAAACCCAGCAGCGTTGCAGTTCTTGACACACTGAAACCGGTGCACCTGGCACCTACTACCATACCCCGTTCAAAAGGCACTTAAATGTTTTATCTTGCCCATTCATGCTCTAAATGGCACACATACACAATCCATGTTTCAATTGTCTCTAGGCTTAAACATCTGTATGTGACCTGTCTCATCCCCTTCATCTAAACTGATTGAAGTGGATTTAACAGGTGAAATCAAAAAAGGATCATAGCTTTCACCTGGATTCACCTAGTCAGTCTATATCATGGAAAAAGCAGGTTCATAATGTTTTGTACTACTCAGTGTAGATCACATTAATAATACCATAGACCTTGCCTCCTACACCACTTTGAAGGAGTTTTAAGAACATACCTTCATGCCATATGGAATCAAAGGCTTTTTAAAGTCTATAAAACAAGCAAATATTTATGAATTAGGCTGTTGGAAAAGATTTGAATACTAAGCAACCTGCATACACATTGTTTGAAGTCCAATAGACCAACATAGCTACTGTAGTAGGTCAAAGCTGTGTGCTGGAAAAACTTGGTAGAGCATGGGTGGACTAAGCATTGTGGTGCTCATGTGAACTTCAGACCAATACCTACTTCTCACTTCTAACATTGTTTATTGTTTTTTATTTATTACGGATCACCATTAGCTGCTGCCTACTCTTCCAGGGGTCCAAACTAATGAAGGAAAAAAATAAAATAAAACAGTACATATAACATTATTACACCACTACATATCTACAAAACAACATTTATAATTCCACCATACATAGGTGTGCTAGCATGTGTGTGCGTGTGTGTGTGTCTCTTCAGTTGTTACTGAGTTGTTACTTAAGGTTAGAGGTTTATCGATTTTTTTTTCAAATCTGATTTTACTGCTTGCAAGAGTTACTTGATGTAGAAAAGTTCCATGAAGTTATGGCTCTTTCTAGTACTGTGCGTTTTCCAGAGTTTGTTCTGGACTTCTGAAGAGACCCCTGGTGGCATGTCTTGTGGGGTATGCATGGGTGTCTGAGCTGTGTGCTAGTCGTTTGAACAGACAGCTAGGTGATTTCAATATGTCAATACCTCTCACAAAGACCAGTAGTGATGCAGTCAATCTGTCCTTTACTTTGAGCCAGAAGAGATTGACATGCATGTCATTGATGTTAGCTGTCTGTGTACATTTGAGGGCCAGCTGTGCTGCTCTGTTCTGTGCCAACTGTGATTTGACTGCGAAGTAGTCCAGGTGTGAAAAAACTATGGCATGTAGGACTTGTTTTGTTGATAACAATGCCAAGAAAGCAGAGCAGTGCTTTATTATGGACAGACCACTCCCCATCTTCGCTACCGTTGCATCAATGTTTCGACCCTGACAGTTTCTAATCCAGGGTTACACCAAGCAGTTTAGTCTCCTCAGCTTGCTAAATTTCCACATATTCCACATATTCATTACAATATTTAGTTCCGGTTTAGGGTTTAGTAAATGATTTGTCCCAAATACAATGCTTTTAGTTTTTGAAATATTTAGAAATAGCTTATTACTTGCCACCCATTCTAAAACTGTCTGCAGCTCTTTAAGTGTTGCAGTGATTTCAATTGCTGTGGTAGCTGAAGTGTATAATGTTGAGACTTCAGCATACATAGACACACAGGCTTTACTCAGTGCCAGTGTCAGGTCAAAATGACATTCCAGGGACAAAGTGGAGTCTCAATTCAATGGCTCAGACACGAGACAAATGTGGCAAGAACTCCAGACAATCACGTATTATAAATGGAATGGCAGCTACATCGCATTCAAGGACACCTCACTTCCGGACAGCTAAACACGTTCTTTGCTCCATTCGAGGAGAACAAAATCGAGCCGCCGACCTCGGTCCCTGCCGCTCACGAGGACTGTGTGCTCCTGATCTCGTGAGTAAGACATTCAATCATGTTACCCCTCGCAATGCTGCCGGCTCAGACGACTTCCCAAGCTGTGTCCTCAGAGCATGTGCAGACCAGATGGCTGGAGTGTTTATGAACATATTCAATCTCTCCTTATTCCTGTCTGTTGTCCCCACTTGCTTCAAGATGTCCACCATTGTTCCTGTACCAAAGAAAGCGAAGGTAACTGAACTAAATGACTTTCGCCCCGTAGGACTCACTTCTGTCATCATGAAGGGGTTTGAGAGGCTAGGTTAAGGATATCGTATCACCACCACCTTGCCCCCTCCTATACTCCCTGTTCACCCATGACTGCGTGGCTACACACGTCTCCAACTTAATCACCAAGTTTGCTGACGACACAACAATGGTAAGCCTAATTACCAACAATGACGAGACAACCTACAGGGAGGAAGTGAGAGCCCTGGGGGAGTAGTGCCAACAAAATAACCTTTCCTTCAACGTAAAACAAAACAAAGGAGCTGATCGCAGACTACAGGAGATAGCAGAGAGAGCCGGCCCACATCCACATTGACGGGACCGCAGTGGAGAGGGTGAAAAGCTTCAAGTTCCTCGGCTTGCACATCACTGAGGACCTGAAATGGTCCCTCCACACCGACAGCGTGGTGAAGAAGACGCAACAGCGCCTCTCCAACCTAAAGAGACTGAAGAAATTTGGCTTGGCCTCTAACATGCTGACCACCCCGCCCCTGTTGTGTGCACAAGTGTTGCAAAATAAATGAACACATACATGTTATTCAATAATTTCATACAAACTGCCTCTCTCATCTCCTCATTGATTTTTAGCAGCATATACTCAGGTTGGTGATTGAAAACTGAACTGAGGTCCACACTCCAGTCCAGTTGGTGGTGGTAATGCCCCTTAAAGTTGGTTTCCAACCGCCATATAAAGTCCACATAAGTCTGAAGGAGGAGAGATTACTAGAAACAAACTGTTTCCCTTTTTATCTGTGGATTAATTATCGGAGTAAAGAACACAGGATTTTGTGAGACTAAGATTCTTTTTTTAAATGGCCTGTTCATGCCACTACCATCTAGAAGGTGGAGACAGTACAGGTGCATCAAAGCTGTGACCAAGAGACAGAAAAACAGAATGTATCTCCGGGGCCATCAGACATTTAAACACTAGACGGCCTCCACGTTAATAATGTTTGCATACTTTTTTACCTACTTGATATGTATATACTGTATTAAAGTCATAGCTCATACGATATGACCACTGCTGTACACTCCTTTTCTATTCATATACTGTCCATCAAGGGGCACAACTTTGGTTTTAGAAGTGGTGGGGGGACATACAGTGGGGAAAAAAACATTTTTTTCTCATTTTGTCTGTCATAATTGAAGTGTACCTATGATGGAAATTACAGGCCTCTCTCATATTTTTAAGTGGGAGAACTTGCACAATTGGTGGCTGACTAAATACTTTTTTTGCCCCACTGTATACAGTACCAGTCAAAAGTTTGAACACACCTACTCATTCAAAGGTTTATCTATATTTTTTATATTTTCTAAATTGTAGAATAATAGTGAAGGCATCAAAACGATTAAATAACACATATGGACACATATATTTAAGATTCTTCAAGGTAGCCACCCTTTGCCTTGATGACAGCTTTGCACACTCTTGGCATTCTCTCAACCAGCTTCATAAGCTAGTCACCTGGAATGCTTTTCCAACAGTATTGAAGGAGTTCCCACATATGCTGAGAACTTGTTGGCTGCTTTTCCTTCACTCTGCGGTCCAACTCATCCCAAACCATCTCAATTGTTTGAGGTCGGGTGATTGTGGAGGCCAGGTCATCTGATGCAGCACTCCATCAGTCTCCTTCTTGGTCAAATAGCCCTTACACAGCCTGGAGGTGTATTTCTGGTCATTGTCCTGTTGAAAAAACAAATTATAGTCCTACTAAGCGCAAACCAGATGTGATGGCGCATCACTGCAGAATGCTGTGGGAGGGGGGCATGTCCCTGCTGTCCATACTGTCTATACACACCAGTATACACTGCATGGCCAAAGTATGTGAACACCCATCTTGTCGAACATCTCATTCCAAAATCATGGGTATTAAAATGGAGTTGGTCCCCCTTTCTTCTATAACAACCTCCACTCTTCTGGGTAGGCTTTCCACTAGATGTTGGAACATTGCTGTGTGGACTTGCTTCCATTCAGCCACAAGAGCATTTGTGAGGTTGGGCACTGATGTTGAGCGATTAGACCTGGCACGCAGTCAGCACTCCAATTTATCCCAAATGTTTTTGATGGGGTTGAGGTCAGGGATCCTCTTGCAGGCCAGTCAAGTTCTTCCACACCGATCTCTACAAACCATTTCTGCATGAACCTCTCTTTGTGCATTGTCATGCTGAGACAGGGAAAGGGCATTCCCAAACTTTTGCAACAAAGTTGAAAGCACAAAATCGTCTAGAAAGTAACTGTATGGTGTAGCATTAACATTTCCCTTCATTGGAATGAAGGGGCCTAGGCCGAACCATGAAAAACAGCCCCAGAACGTTATTCTTCCTGCACCAAACTTTACAGTTGGCACTATGCATTCGGGCAGGTTGTGTTCTCCTGGCACCCGCCAAACCCAGATTCATCCGTCCGACTGCCAGATGGTGAACCGTGATTCATCACTCCCACAGAACACATTTCCGCTGCTCCAGAGTCCACCACTCCAGCGACGCTTGGCATTATGCTGGTGATCTTAGGCTTGTGTGCGGCTGCTCGACCATGAAAACCCATTTAATGAAGCTCCCGATGAACAGTTATTGTGCTGACGTCGCTTCCAGACGTGGTTTGGAACTTGGTAGTGAGCGTTACAACCGAGGAAAGACAATCTTTACGTGCTATGCGTTTCAGTACTCAGTGGTCCCGTTCTGTTTGCTTGTGTGCCCTACCACTATGCAGCTGAACTGAAAGGTGGAATCCTATGTTGGTGCAACATTGAAAGTCACTGAGCTCTTCATTAAGGCCATTCTACTGACAATGTAAATCCTATGGAGATTGCATGGCTCTGTGCTCGATTTTATTCACCTGTCAGCAACGGGTGTGGCTAAAATGGGAATTCATGGGAATTTCAGTACTTCAGCATTAAGTTTTCTGCAGGCTTCCTCATGGTTCTATTTAAAATCATGTTCTCAGAACATTAAAACATTACATAAAAACCACAAGATAATAACATTCAAAGAACATTCTAAGAATGTTATTTATAGAATGTTATATATGTTATTTAAAGACAGTTCCGTTCTCAACATCAACAAAACTCCTCTATCTTTGTTAAGTGTGTTCAGGTGTGTTGACCTCACTCACAAATTTGTCACACCTGATCTTAAAACTTCTTTGGGATCGGTGTCCCTTCCACAGGATGGTTGAGCTAACGTAGGCTAATGCAATTAGCATGAGGTTGTAAGTAACAAGAAAATTTCCCAGGACATAGACATATCTGATATTGGCAGAAAGCTTAAATTCTTGTTAATCTAACTGCACTGTCCAATTTACAGTTGCTATTACAATGAAAGAATACCATGCTATTGTTTGAGGAGAGTGCATAATATTTAACATGAAAAGTTATTATTTAACATATTAGGCACATTTGGGCAGTCTTGATACAACATTTTTAACAGAAATGCAATGGTTCATTGGATCAGTCTGAAACTTTGCACGTACACTGCTGTCATCTAGTGGACAAAATCTAAATTGCACATGGGCTGGAATAATACATTATGGCCTTTCTCTTGCATGTCAAAGATGATGCTACAAAAAAAACACAAAAGAAAGATTGTTTGTTTAAGGGGAGTATCCTTAATGAATGCTTGTTTCCTTTGAAATGGGGTCTGTTTGAATAGACAGAAATAAACAGCTTCGTATGCGTAAAAAAACATAGCATGCTAGCACTACCTTGGTGGCCCAGTGGACTAATTCCATGGATAGAGAACAGAAGGGTATAGGTTAGAATTTCACTAATGCCGTGTCACAATATAAAATAAATATGTTTGCACGATTAATGCCGAAGGAAATTAATTTCCATGTGTCCTATCTGTGCTTGGAGTTTAAAGAAAGTTTACCCAGAATAAGCTAGCAGTATTATTATAAAGTCTTATTGAAATATTCAGTTAAAGTTTGAAATAAGTTATTAAAAAATGAACAAAAAACTCTTAGAATTTCCATTCTCAGATAATTAATAAAACCTCCCTGGAAAACTTTCAAGGAAGTAAAACTTATCTGGTTGTGGCATCACTGCATGGTTTCCATTTTCATGCAGGCTTATGCCCCCCCAATCCTAACAGGAAAACAATGGTTTTGCATATGCCCGATTCAGTTTCTCAGCAAGGGGAAATTTGGTGGCAAAAAGTCAGCCGGGGTGAGCTGATGAGGAGCTGTTAATGAACGATGGCCTTCTTCCATATCTCTTTATGCCAGATATTGTAAAGGGGAGAAATGCATGGAATGCATATTGTGGTATTCCTTTGAAAAACACATATGATTATCAACAAGCCTCTAGTAAAAAACAAAAGAGACTGGCTCTAGTTGTGGACTTAGTGATAAATTGCTTGTGGACTCCGTCACACATAATTGTAGCTGGTGTTTTCATACCATTTGTGCGAAGAGTGAAATTGTCCCTAGTGTTGGTCGGCACAAAACAAATGGGCCTTTTTTAGTTGTGCAATATAACTAATGGTGTAGGGGTCAATTGCCTTCATTCGTGGGTAAATGGAGGTAAGGAGTAGTGCAACAGCAGGTCAAAGGTGATGTGTGAAAATATGTAACACATAATGACGCCCAGTAGCCAGCTGCTCAAACGTTCTTTTAGGCTGTTACAGTATGGAGTCATAATTCATAACGGCATTTAATGCCTCTTAATCTGTTCAAGAATGCAGGAATACAGGCACTAAACATAAAGAGAATCTCAGATACCTTGTGTATACTTTTTAACCAGTAGTTCTGAAAGTAGCACCAAAAGTAATCCCCGACGATCGCGTACTACGGCATGTGCTCATATGCGCACCATGTCATTCCTCTCCCTTTCTTGCTAACTGTCACTCAAATGGTCAGGGGCTGAAGCTAATAGGCTAGAACTCAAATTGCTAAGGGGCTGGCCAGCATGGTGGACAATGGCGCTGCACAACTTCCAGAAAAATAGTCGATTTCAAACTACGGATTTCATGGATAATTGATGTTAAACAGTAATTCTGCTCATGGATTATGCATGTATGAACTCCAAATTGACACATCCACCCCAAAGCGGGAGGTTGAAAAAAAAAGTTTTATTTTATATTTCACCTTTATTTAACCAGGTAGGCTAGTTGAGAACAAGTTCTCATTTACAACTGCGATCTGGCCAAGATAAAGCAAAGCAGTGCGACACAAATAACAACACAGAGTTACACATGGAATTAACAAGCGTACAGTCAATAACACAACAGAAAAAAAGAAAGCCTATATACAGTGTGTGCAAATGGCGTGAGGAGGTAGGCAATAAATAGGCCATAGTAGCGAAGTAATTACAATTTAGCAGGTTAACACTGGAGTGATAAATGAGCAGATGATGATGTGCAAGTAGAGATACTGGTGTGCAAAAGAGCAGAAAAGTAAATAAAAACAATATGGGGATGAGGTAGGTAGATTGGGTGGGCTATTTACAGATGGACTACGTACAGCTGATGTTTAAAGTTAGTGAGGGAAATATAAGTCTCCAGCTTCAGCGATTTTTGCAATTCGTTCCAGTCACTGGCAGCAGAGAACTGGAAGGAAAGGCGGCCAAATGAGGTGTTGACTTTGGGGATGACCAGTGAAACATACCTGCTGAAGCGGGTGCTACGGGTGGGTGGTGTTATCGTGACCAGTGAGCTGAGATAAGGCGGAGCTTTACCTAGTATAGACTTATAGATTACCTGGAGCCAGTGGGTCTTGCGACGAATATGTAGCGAGGGCCAGCCGACTAGAGCACACAGGTCGCAGTGGTGGGTGTAATAAGGGGCTTTGGTAACTAAACGGATGGCACTGTGATAGACTGCATCCAGTTTGCTGAGTAGAGTACTGGAAGCTATTTTGTAGATGACATCGCCGAAGTCGAGGACCGGTAGGATAGTCAGGCGTGAGTGAAGGAGGCTTTGTTGCGAAATAGGAAGCTGATTCTAGATTTGATTTTGGATTGGAGATGTTTAATATGAGTCTGGAAGGAGAGTTTACAGTCTAGCCAGACACCTAGGTATTTATAGTTGTCCACATATTCTAGGTTGGAACCGTCCAGGGTGGTGATGCTAGTTGGGCGGGCGGGTGTGGGCAGCGAACGGTTGAAAAGCATGCATTTGGTTTTACTAGCGTTTAAGAGCAGTTTGAGGTCACGGAAGGAGTGTTGTATGGCATTGAAGCTCGTTTGGAGGTTAGTTAGCACAGTGTCCAAGGAAGAGCCAGAAGTATACAGAATGGTGTCGTCTGCGTAGAGGTGGATCAGGGAATCGCCCGAAACAAGAGTGACATCATTGATATATACAGAGAAAAGAGTCGGCCCGAGAATTGAACCCTGTGGAACCCCCATAGAGACCGCCAGAGGTCCGGACAACATGCCCTCCGCTTTGACAGACTGAACCCTGTCTGCAAAGTAGTTGGTGAACCAGGCGAGGCAGTCGTCAGAAAAACCAAGGCTATTGAGTCTGCCGATAAGAATATGGTGATTGACAGAGTCGAAAGCCTTGGCCAGGTCGATGAAGACGGCTGCACAGTACTGTCTTTTATCGATGGCGGTTATGATATTGTTTAGTACCTTGAGCGTGGCTGAGGTGCACCCATGGATTCTAAATGGTCAGTGATCTGTTTATTAACTTCGCTTTCGAAGACTTTAGAGAGGCAGGGCAGGATGGATATAGGTCTAGAGTGTCACCCCCTTTGAAGAGGGGGATAACCGTGGCAGCTAACCAATCTGTTGGCCGGGGTTGGGGTAGCCAGGAGGAAAGCATGGCCAGCCGTAGAGAAATGCTTATTGAAATTTTCGATTAACATGAATTTATTGGAGGGGACCATGTTACCTAGCCTCAGTGCAGTGGGCAGCTGGGAGGAGGTGCTCTTGTTCTCCATGGACTTTACAGTGTCCCAAAACTTTTTGGAGTTAGAGCTACAGGATGAAAATTTCTGTTTGAAAAAGCTAGCCTTTGCTTCCCTGACTGACTGCGTGTATTGGTTCCCGACTTCCCTGAAAAGTTGCGTATTGCGAGGACTATTCGATGCTAGTGCAGTCCGCCACAGGAATTTTTGGTGCTGGTCGTGGGCAGTCAGGTCTGGAGTGAACCAAGGGCTATTTCTGTTCTTAGTTCTACATTTTTTCTAAGGGGAATGCTTATTTAAGATGGTGAGGAAATTACTTTTAAAGAACGACCAGGCATCCTTTACTGACGGGATGTGGTCAATATCCTTCCAGGATACCCGGGCCAGGTCGATTAGAAAGGCCTGCTCGCAGAAGTGTTTTTGGGAGTGTTTGACAGTGATGATGCGTGGTCGTTTGACAGCGGACCCATAGCGGATGCAGGCAATGAGGCAGTGATCGCTGAGATCCTGGTTGAAAACAGCAGAGGTGTATTTGGAGGGTAAGGTGGTCAGGATAATATTTATGAGGGTGCCCATGTTTACGGATTTAGGGTTGTACCTGGTGGGTTCCTTGATGATTTGTGTGAGATTGAGGGCATCTAGCTTAGACTGCTGGGGTGTTAAGCATATCCCAGTTTAGGTCACCTAACAGAACGAACTCTGAAGATAGATGAGGGGAAATCAATTCACATATGGTGTCTAGGGCACAGCTGGGAGCTGAGGGGGGTCTATAACAGGCGGTAACAGTGAGATACTTTTTTCTGGAGAGATTAATTGTTTTAATTAGAAGCTCAAACCATTTGGGCATAGACCTGAAAAGTTTTACAGAACTTTGCAAGCTATCTCTGCAGTAGATTGTAACTCCTCCCCCTTTGGCAGTTCTGTCTTGGCGGAAAATGTTGTAGTTGGGTATGGAAATCGCCAAATTTTTGGTGGCCTTCCTAAGCCAGGATTCAGACACGGCAAGGACATCAGTGTTGGCAGACTGTGCTAAAGCAGTGAGTGAAACAAACTTAGGGAGGAGGCTTCTGATGTTGACATGCATGAAACCAAGGCTTTTTCGATTACAGAAGTCATCAAATGAGAGTCCCTGGGGACACGCAGGGCCCGGGTTAACCTCCACATCACCTGAGGAACAGAGGAGTAGGATGAAGATACGGCTAAAGGCTATCAAAAGTGGTTATCTAGTGTGTTGGGGACAGAATTAAAGGAGCAGATTTCTGGGCGTGGTAGAATAGATTCAGGGCACGGTGGGGTGCGGGTACAGTGGACGTAAGTCCAGGCACCGAGTGATGATAAGAGAGGTTGCATCTCTGGATGTGCTGGTTAGCCTAGTGGCAGGGTAGCCTAGTGGTTAGAGCGTTGGACTAGTAACCGAAAGGTTGCAAATTCGAATCCCCGAGCTGACAAGGTACAATTCTGTCGTTCTGCCCCTGAACAGGCAGTTAACCCACTGTTCCTAGGCAGTCATTGAAAATAAGAATTTGTTCTTAACTGACTTGCCTAGTAAAATAAAAAATAAAAAATGAAATACTGGGTGAGGTCACCGCATGTGTGGGGGGTGGGACAAAGGAGGAATCTGAGGCATGTTGAGTGGGACTAGTGGCTCCACTGTAAACTAAAACAATTATAACTATCCTAAACAACAGTATACAAGGTATATTGACATTTGAGAGAGACATAAAGCGAGGCATAAAGCAATTACAGGTGTTGATTGGAGAGCTAGCTAAGACAACAAAGCTAAGACAACAAAGGGTAAGCCAACAGCTAATCAGCTAAGACAACAACAGCTCAAATGGCGATGAATGGGCAGAGAGGGTTGGTTAACTACACAGGGCCTGAGTTTGGGGCCAGGGCCCCAAATTAAGTTTGAAGACGACAAAACAGTGATAGGCCTGATCACCGAAAACGACCAAACAACCTATAGGGAGGAGGTCAGAGACCTGGCTGGCTGGTGCCAGAATAACAACCTAACCTAATGTAATCAAGACAAAGGAGATGATTGTGGACTACAGGAAAAGGAAGACAGAGACCAAAATGCTTCTCAACAGCTGTTACCCCCAAGCCATAAGAATCCTGAACAGGTAATAAAATGGCTACCCAGACTATTTGCATTGTGTCCCCCCCGCCAACCCCTCTTTTACGCTGCTGCTACTCTCTGTTTATCATCTATGCATAGTCACTTTACCTATACATTCATGTACATATTACCTCAATTAGCCTATTTTTTATCTTTACTTATCTATTGTTTACCCAATACTCATTTTTTTACTTAAAAAATGCACGGTTGATTAGGGCTTCTAAGTAAGCACGTGACAAATACACTTTGATTTGATATCCTGAGTCGTGATAGAAAATGTATGGAGTAAAAAGTACAATATTTTATTTAGGAATGTAGTAAAGTACAAATACCCCAAAAAACTACTTTAGTAGTACTTTACACCACTGATTCTAAGGAATGGTGTATTTGGTTGACAACATCTGGTGATGTCATACTGTAATGAATCAACACAACAAACGTTGAGATATAACACAACCACAATTATCAGTTCAATTCAAGAGAATGTAACTTTCCTTTACAGAAGATAAGATAAATGGAAGTGACAATTTACCAGTGACCATCTTACATACCACTCCTGCTTCATGGTCATATAAATCAAACCAAGTTGAATGATAATAACAATGATATCCTTTTTGATAGAACGACCTGTCCAGAATATCAAAGTTTTTGCCTGATTTATAAAACACCAATAATCCTGAAAACTTCATTATGTTTGTGTACAGAGGCACTGGTTTAATCTGTATGTGGAGTTACCTTGGCCACAATATTTGTCACGCCCTAACCGTAGATTGCTTTGTATGTTTCTATTTTTAGTTTGGTCAGGGTGTGATGTGGGTATTCTATGTTGTAGGTCTAGGTTTTCTTTTTCTATGTGTTTGGCCTGGTATGGTTCTCAATCAGAGGCAGCTGTCTATCGTTGTCTCTGATTGAGAGCCATACTTAGGTAGCCTGTTTTCCCATTTTGAGTTGTGGGTGATTATTTTCTGTTTAGTGTGTTTGTTGCACCTTGCAGAACTGTTCGTTTGTTGTTCCAGTATTCATCTCTATTAAAAGTATTTTGAATACGTACCACGCTGCACATTGGTCTTCACCTTCTTCCACCAATGACAATCGTTACAATATTGTCAGCATTCCCAGAGGATCAACACAAATAATAAAGTGCACTATTCATTAGGGAATATTCATAAGAAGAATAGATCAATTGAAATTAAAGTTTTTAGTTTTGGACAACTCTCCCACATCGACCTTGCCCTTCTACTTCCTGGTACAAGGTGAACGACATGACCCCCCCAAAAAAAATGTACATGTTCCGTTAAAAAAAACATGGCCAACGAGCAGCAAGGTACAGGTCAAGCCAATTACTTTGCTAGGAAAACTATGTTAATGCATTGATTGTCAACACCGTGCTGACAATGTGACACCTATGGACCTGGCAACCGAGAGACAGAGAGAGATTGATGAATTTGCCTTAACACTTTAAATTGACAACCTTTGGCCAATCTGGACCTTGTTAAGTTATTATCTGAATAAGGCTGTTTGCTTTGAAGAGGTTATTTTCACGCCCCTGAAGCTCACAGACCTTTTGTACTGTACCTAGCATAGTTATTCACGTTTACAGTTGAATTAAACAAATACAAAATTAGAATTGAGAGATTTCAAGTATGGTTATATGTGCTGTCCCCAGATATTTCATTGAGCATGGCTCAAAACATGATTATGGTTTTCACAAAAGGACAGGGATATTTTGCATTAAAAAAACACGAGTAGTTCTCATTTTAAAGTATTTTGTCACACATAGAGCCCGATAAAAGGTTTGGGAATGAAGACGAGGTCTGTGGAGGAGGTGTTTTACTGTTATTCAGCAGGGTACAGATCTTTTATGATGACAATAACATGATGAAGCAGCTGGGTCAGTCATCATATAAACTGCATCCTGACAGTCAGCAGAGCAGCAAGTTAGGCACATTTAATACGAGGGGAGAACAGGGCATGTATACAGCACTGATGTAAAATGGGGGGAGACTATTTTTGAGAGCTTGAGTGATTGTATTTGATTTCCTTGTCAAATCCCCCCACAACACACCCTACTTTTGAAATCGCCACTTGTGGTTTAGGCCTATATGTTTGCTTTTAAACTACAACTGGCATGTCATCTGCTATTGTTAAGTATTACCAGGGGATGTTCTGAGCCATTGGAATGGAAGGTGACTGTCTGGCTGTGAGGACTATATTCCCACACATAAACTGGACTGCTCAAAAGAATAACAAAAGAATACAATAAAAAGTCCCAATATTTCAGTGGCCCTCTTGAAGCACATAAACATTGTACCCAATGTCTCCTCATCAGACACTTTGAAAGATACAAGGGTAAATGTCTGTTGTGGCATCTGGGCTGAGGCAGGACATCTGGCTAGTTGACATTCAGACACATTGGCGCGGTGCATTGTGAATCCCTAAAAGAGCTTTGTCTTTGTGACAGGGACGGATATCCTTACAAAGCGCTCTCTTCGTCTCTCCAAAATTTGTGTTATATCCAGTCTCTGAGAAGTTCTCTCTTTATATAGGTGCAGTCTCAGACACCCCATCTTGGAGGTTTTAATTAGTTAAGGGATAATCAGTTGAGAGTCCTTTATTGTTGAGGGGGAATCTCAAATGACTGCCTCGCCTGGTTCACCCACTACTTCTCAGACAGAGTTCAGTGTGTCAAATCGGAGGGCCTGTTGTCCGGACCTCTGGCTGTCTCTATGGTGGAACCACAGGGTTCAATTCTCGGGCTGACTCTTTTCTCTGTATATATCAACGATGTCGCTCTTGCTGCGGGTGATTCCCTGATCAACCTCTATGCAGACGACACCATTCTGTGGACACTGTTAACTAACAGTGTCCAAACGAGCTCCAAACGAGCTTCAATTCCATACAACACTCCTTCCATGGCCTCCAACTGCTCTTAAACGCTAGTAAAACCAAATACATGCTTATCAACCGTTCGCTGCCCGCACCCGCCCGCCTGACTGGCATCACTACTTTGGACGGTTCTGACTTAGAATATGTGGACAACTACAAATACCTAGGTGTCTGGCTAGACTGTAAACTCTCCTTCCAGACTCATATTAAACATCTCCAATCCAAAATCAAATCTAGAATCGGCTTCATATTTCGCAACGTAGCCTCCTTCACTCACACCACCAAACATACCCTCGTAAAACTGACTATCCTACCGATCCGCTACTTCGGCGATGTCATTTACAAAATAGCTTCCAATACTCTACTCAGCAAACTGGATGCAGTCTATCACAGTGCCATCCGTTTTTTCACCAAAGCCCCTTATACACCCACCACTGCGACCTGTGTGCTCTAGTCGGCTGGCCCTCGCTACATATTCGTCGCAAGACCCACTGGCTCCAGGTCATCTATAAGTCTATACTACGTATATCTCACTGGTCATCCCCAAAGCCAACACCTGCTTTGGCTGCCTTTCCTTCCAATTCTCTGCTGCCAGTGACTGGAACGAATTGCAAAATCGCTGAAGCTGGAGACTTATATTTCCATCACTAACTTTAAACATCAGCTATCTGAGCAGCTAACCGATCGCTGCAGCTGTACTTAGCCCATCTGTAAATAGCCCACCCAATCTACCTACCTCATCCCCATATTGTTTTTATTTACTTTTCTGCTCTTTTGCACACCAGTATTTCTACTTACACATCACCATCTGCTCATCTATCACTCCAGTGTTAATCTACTAAATTGTAATTACTTTGCTACTATGGCCTATTTATTGCCTTACCTCCTCACGCCATTTGCACAGACTGTATATAGACATACTTTTTTCTATTGTGTTTTTACTGTATGCTTGTTTATTCCATGTGTAACTCTGTGTTGTTGTCTGTGTCACACTGCTATGCTTTATATTGGCCAGGTCACAGTTGCTTACCTGGTTAAATAAAGGTAAAATAAAAAAATATTTTTAAAAGTCTCTGTTCTTAAACACTATATCACACTGGAATAAAAAGGATCACGTTACGGAGTGTTATCTTCTTCTTTGTATTATTTGTGTCACTCAAAATTGTTTTATTTCACAGAGCAATCCCACTGGGCACAAACTGGTTGAATCAACATTGTTTAAATGTAATTCGTCAACGTATTGTGATGTGGAATCTACATGGAAAATACACTGGATTTGCACAAAAGTCACCAACATAAACTATTGTTTGGGGGGGGGATTTCAACCACAGGAATATGTCATCATGGTAACCAAATTACAACATAGACAACCCTTGAATAAAATATGTTGACTTTGTACCTTTAAAACAACATCAGATCTTCAACGTTGTATCTACATCAATAAATAAATAAAAATTAGCTGGGCAGCGCCTCCTACTGGTCTCCACTCCAAGGTTTAAACCAAGCCCAGCCCTGTTTAGCAATGCTATTTCTCACTGACTATTAGCATTGTGCTTATTTGCTATCGTGAGAATGAAAGTTGAGAGTTTGCCACTTAAAAAACAAAGTCGATTCACTGTTGCTATTGAAGTCATTCCAAAGGGTAGGTTTAACAGAGCAAATGAAATGTGACCATGCTCTATCATTCATATATAATCAATGATGTTATTTACGCCTATATAGCATTCGCAAAGTCATCAACAGCTGTTGATCAATTCAACCCAGAATTCAACAAAAAATAGACAATAGGCCTAGGGTTTCAAGCTCTGGTCAATTTAAAATATTGAATTGTGTTTGGTTGTCAACACAAACAAATACCAACATTTTAAGGAGATGTAGCTTCTGCTTGGATAGTTCTATCTTGGTCACTGACTTAGTCTGACTTTAACTCCAGTTTGTCTACAAATTAATAATTGATATTTTGGATTCACATCTCCATCTCAACCAAAAATGTATGTTAAACAATAGGACAATCAAAGCAAACTTTAAAGTGCATTTAGATTTAGATTTGATTTGATCCTATACTTTAACTTAGATTTTTGGTTGAGATGGAGGTGTGAATCCAACATATACATTATTCATTTATATACAAACTGGAATTAAACCCAGACTAAGTCAATGTCACAGATGGAACTATCCAAGCAGAAGATACATCTCCTTAAAATGTTATTTGTTTGTGATTACAACCAAACACAATAAATAGCCTATTAACTTGTCGACAAGTTAACAAATTATGTTGGATTCACATCTCCAACTCAACAGTGTTGGTGCCAGTAACCGAAAGGTTGCTGGATCGAATCCCCGAGCAGACAAGGTAAAAATCTGTCATTCTGCCCCTGACTAAAGCAGTTAACTCACTGTTCCCTTGGGCGCCAAAGACATGGATGTCAATTAAGGCAGCCCCTCTCTGATTCAGAGGGGTTGGGTTAAATGCGGAAGACACATTTCAGTTGAAGGCATTCAGTTGTACAACTGACTAGGAATATTTATTTGTATTGGCAACCAAACACAATTCAATATTACTTTTGTAATAGCCTGAAGTTAATGTAACATTCGACCTTAAAATAAGTAACACAACCATGGCCACATTTTGAGATGACTGAAACTATAAATGTATTTTTATGTGATCGTATAAATAAAGCATGCAGATAGCATGCATAGGTTGTCGCAGATCTGTGGAGAGCTTCACAATTTCTGTAATAATGTGTGCAGGATCTTTGCATTGATCAATTGCATTGTTCACTTGAGCCATTTACTTTTCATGTAGTCCTGCAATCCAGGGCATTTGGTTCTGCCAAGGCAGCAGATACTCATCCTGGGGTCCAGCAAAATTAAGGCAGTTTATACAATTTTAAAAACATTACAATACATTCACAGATTTCACAACACACTGTGTGCCCTCAGGCCCCTACTCCACCACTACCACATATCTACAGTACTAAATCCGTGTGTGTGTATAGTGCACATGTTATTGTGCGTGTGTCTATGCATGTGTCTGTGCCTATGTTTGTGTTGCTTCACAGTCCCTGCTGTTCCATGAGGTGTTTTTTATCTGTTTTTGAAGTCTAATTTTACTGCTTACATCAGTTACATGATGTGGAATAGAGTTCCATGTAGTCTATGTAGTACTGTGCGCCTCCCATAGTCTGTTCTGGACTTGGGGACTAGGAAGGGACCTCTTGTGGCATGTTTTGTGGGGTATGCATGGGTGTCCGAGCTATGTGCCAGTAGTTTAGACAGACCTCTCTGCATTCAACATGTCAATACCTCTCGCGCTGTTAAGACACTGATGTCCTTTGCAACCACGTACCTATGTGAGATTAGATTCTCGGCCCTCACTTAGCATAAACTAAATACAGGCACAGACTGTGTGTGGAAAATGATTTAAGACAGACTCTCCAATACAACCCAACATTGCAGAGTTATGTGCCTCCTTTCATGCACACCCTTCTCATTAACCTGTGTGGAGTTATTCACAATTCTCAATGAACAAATAAGGTTTTATATGTAAGATGGTTAAATAAAGAGCAAAATGATTGATTATTATTATATTATTATTTGTGCCCTGGTCCTATAAGAGCTCTTTGTCACTTCCCACGAGCCGGGTTGTGACAAAAACGAACACTCATTCTTATGTTTAATAAATGTATCGTATAGTGTGTGTGTGGCAGGCTTACAATGATGGCAAAAACCAACATTTGAGAGTGCGCTGACCCAGATACTAGAGGAGGAACGCAGCTGGAGGTTGAATGTTTGAAGGGGTACGGGACTATAAAAGTTTGGGAACCACTGCTGTAGAGTATCTTCTGTTTCCAGAAGGTGTCAAAGTATTTTAGCCAGATGTGTAATGCCAGCAGTCTGGCATTACACATCAGCAGTCTGGCACATGTGTAATGCCAGCAGTCTGCTGACTCTTTCACACCCGTGGCCCAACGATGGTACTGGACCTGACACGATTGGCCGTCTGTTAATGCTAAAATCTGTTCAGTAAAATCCAAATCAGTTTTTAAAAAATACTAATCTAAAAGCCTTTTAGAAGAGGCACAGTGATAACACATTAATCTGTATAAATAAACAAAATATCTGACATTGTATTCTCATTGGAACTTTACTGTGCTTTTAAATGGTTGAAAGCGCAGTGATAGACATTTGGGTGAGAACTAAACCAAAAATCTGATATTGTTTTTCCATTAGAATTTGGTTGAGTGGGTAAATATATTTTTGACTGGGCTGATCTCATTGATCAACATCTCAACCAAATATTACCCAATTATCCACGTTGAAATTATGTGGTGTGCCCAGTGGGATGTCTGTAAGCATGGCTCTGTCGAAAAGATCTGTATCCTTTGATACGAAACATGAGTTCAAACAATTGTGCCTCCAATTTTTGGAATTGGCCTGATCCAGCAGTTTCCAGGAGCTGAAAACTTGTCTGTTACATGCCACATCTGATAAGAAGATATTCTGCAATCAGTGCACACCTAGAGGACATGGCATAGATTACTGGAAAAGGGCCTTGCTTGTGGAGTCGCCACATAAAAGGGTTTCAAGAGCCTTATGTTAGATAAAAAGACATCAGTGTTTTTTACTTTGAGGCGCAGGACTTTGAACCTTTGCATACCCTGGAACATTATCATTACATTATTTTCAGATTTTCTCTTCCTTTATCAAAGAACAAAGGAAGTCTTCAAACTTCTAAAAATGATATCGACTCTATCTTGTAAAATCATGAAGGACGGAAGCCTAGTAATGCTCACTGTAGACTTGGAGAGATGCATTTTCTAAAACCAATAAACCTTTGTGAAATAGGCTTTTTACATTGATACATCAGACAGGGCAAACCTGTCTCCTGGCACACTAGAAAGTACATAATTTTTCAGCAACCAAAGTTATTCTGTATTGTTGTATTTTACTATAACCATAAGCCTTGTTTTTGATCTGGCATTCATTTCGCTCAAGTGGTATGGGGTCCAGTCTCGAAGAGAGCGATGAGAATAATTTATTCACGTTCCAGCTTGGCTTGAGGTTAAAGGTCCAGTGAAAAGGGCACCTGCCCATCCTTTTCACAAATTCCCCTGCTGCATCTATGGATACTACATCAACATGTTTTAAAATCTCATATTTGTTTTGAAGACCTCATATTTGAAACATTCCAAAGCATTCTTCAAATTCTTCAAAACTGTGAATACATTTGAATTGGCAGACCCAATGAGTTTAAGTAGAAATGGCACACTTGCATGTTTCAGCAACAACATAAATGTTTCATAGTACAGTTGGGGGCTTGCATGTAACAAATGGTCTTAAACACCCAATGATTTGGGTGCACTGCTTTGGAAATGGCCCAAGTGGTTATCCCACAATGAGGGCTTTAATTTGGATTGAAGCAGGCCTGTCACACAGCTTCACACGTTCATCAGACATGCACTCAACTCAAAGTATGTGGCCCATACAACAGAGGTATTTTGCGAGTCTCCTCTCATTCAGTGAGAAATATCGTTTTTTGAATCTCCAATGATTTTTCAAACCCAACTGATTCCAGCCTCCCCACACATTCCAAAGCTGCTACTCGAGATTAATTGACAGTAGCCTAGTTAAGATGTGTGTGGTAGAGCCTAGGGGGCAGTCACAGCTACAGCTTTATGGATACACTCCCATAGATATAGAATGGGCTTCCCCATTCAAGTCAACGATGGCATAATGGGGGGCCATTGCGAGTGTACCCGTAGGATCAGGGCAGGAAATATACTCTTCAATATGTGCTGTGATTTGTTGATTCAACTCGACTGACATTACAAAAAATATATTCCATAGTCCCACTCGGTATTCGTTTAATAATAAATAATTCCCCTGGACCACACCCACAAATTGGGGAAAACCAACATTATTTCCTATTGACCCCCATTGTAAAAGAGGCAACTATGTCGTTGATGTTCTGTTATACAGAAATAACAAAACGGCAAAAAGATGTTGTTCAATGTAAACGTAGCCAGGTAAAACATCCAGATTTACAGTTTGCAATGCTCCCATGTAGGGAAATAGAGTGTGAGAGAAGAGCCCTGTGGCTCCAGGCTATTCAGTGTGTCAGTGGGACATGTGGGAACGTGGTGTCCAAGTAGGCTACAGGTAGCTATGTGTGTGGAAAACATTTAATAGCAGGTAAGACTATTAACTTGTTTAGTATAGTCTGTTTGTAATTCCACTCACTTCTTGTAGATGTGTAGTCCATTTGTTTGTGTTGTCAGTCTTGGCTAGCTTAATGTTCCGGTCGATAGCTAGCTAGCATTCCTCACTCAAGTGGCTGCTAGCATCGTTATGAAAATGCTTTTTTCTAAGTAGTGAGAATGCTAGGGAGCTGGCAATGTTGAAAATGATGTGGTTTTGTAATTGACTAAAACAAGCAAACAACAAAAATAGTTTTTGCTGTGAGACAATGGGGTAACCTATGTAACCACAGGTTGTTTTCCCACAGGCTGGCAGGGTCACAATGTCCTATCTAATACCAACTGGGTCTATTGCATGAGCCACAATGGTTAACATTCTACATTACCATGGAAATTATTGCATCATAATAACAGGCAGCCATTATGAGTTTACCAGTCCAATTGCCAGGGTTAAATGTTCCAAGTCCGTTCTATTCATTCTATTTCTATGTACACTCCAACCCCAGAGTGCTGTGGGTAATAATATTTGATGAGACTCCAGTTGAATTCCAAACACTTAAAAAGACACACCCTATCCCCTCAGCCCTCAAATTAAGTGGACACTTCTGGTGACATATCATGACGTCTGAAGAGTATACACTTGCAGGGCAAAGGCCGAAGGAGGAAGGAATGGTTTTTAAATGGACCGCCCTTGCCCGGAAATTCATCACTCGTTCATTCACTGATGATTGTGTTTTCAGCCACCGGTAGCTTGTGGGTGCTTTATATGCGCTACAGTTAACTATGATTGCATGTGTACTTATATGAACTATATCATCAGTAATATACACCAACTGTATGATAGCTAGCTAAATAATTAGCTCACTAACATTAGCCTGCCTAGCTGGAACTTCTGAAGATGTAAAATGTTTTATTTCTACAATTTCCAAAAGCTAACCAAACAAAAATATAATTACATTTACATTTACATTTAAGTCATTTAGCAGACGCTCTTATCCAGAGCGACTTACAAATTGGTGCATTCACCTTATGACATCCAGTGGAACAGTAGTGCATCTAATTACTTTTACGAGACAATGTGTTTGTGCCCTCATGTGCATTAGTAGCACAATTTCTAACCTTTTCACATTAGTTTTTACTTACTTATCCATATTGACGTTGAGATTTGAAGTTTCGGCTGACTTTTCTTAGCGGATGTACAATCATCGCAAATTGAATTATGGGGCGTTTCAGGCCCCGAAGTGAACATAATTCTACACTCGCAAACTCAATCAAAAATGAGGGCTGAGGAGCTTACGTTGCGAACTTCCCTTGTTTGGCTAATCGTTTGGACCAACATCCTAGATGGTGACAGGGATCCCCCAAGGGAAGAAGGTGAGGGTAAGTGGATGAGGGTGTTTCTTTTATGAGTTTGAAACGCAGCTCAGAATTGTGTATCTTTGCAGTTTGCCCTCTCAGATAGAGTCTGTGTCACTGACTGTGCAACACCTGCGCTCTCTTTTAAAGTGCTCCCTCATAGACAGACACAGATGAAATAGTTTCTGCTGTGGGAGTACAGGCGCATGGCATAACTGTCTTTTATCTTACTCCATCAGATGCCCCTCAATCATATTGCATTAAAACGCTTGAAATAGTTTTTGCGTTTCAAAATGGAATGGTCTTGTCAGCATCTTGAAACTGGGCGAGTTAGTTACTGTCATTGAAGGCTATCCACATTCAAAGGTCCACAATGTAAGGTATTGATTTTCATTCAGTATTTATCAGCAGTTTACAATTTATGCTAATTTATGCTGCAGTATATGGCAACAGTTTGGTAACCTTTGCCACTGGGCTGGAAACCGAAAGGTTGGTTGTTGGTTAGAATCCCTGTGCCAACTAGGTGAAAAATCGGTTGATGTTCCCTTGAACGAGGCACTTAACCCTAATTGCTCCTGTAAATCGCTTTGGATAAGAGTATCTGCTGAATGGCTCAAATATAAACATGTAAAATGTAAGCTATTGAGTGTGCTTAGCTGCGTTTTTTTGGGGTCCGTGGAGCAGGTCTCCTGGCTGTGCTAATGACTAAATCGAGCAGTAAGGTAACGTGGTCAAACATTGTTTGTTGAATTTAAACACTGTAGGCTAATCCTAGACCCCATTACAATTTCTCTAAATGAATGTCAGATTTCGAACAGTAAATCATGCATATCATTCAGTCAAACAATGATCCTCGATCCACCTGCAAGCTCTGTGTTAAGTTCCATAACACATCTTTTAAATCAGTAATTACCTTTCCCACAATGCTAAATTGACGACATTTCCATTTAAACACATTTTAGGGGGGAATGTAACACACATTGCTCAAATGAACCATTCTAATTACCTGTCAAACTGAACTAGCGTTCGGCATGAGGAATGAGGGGGAATGAGCAAGGCACTTTTGAAGAGGTATAAGGAGTGTTAAAAGTGACTATCAACACACTGCTGGGAACCATGGATAATAGTAAAAGGGGGGGAATAATAAGCTTTCACTGTACTGATAAGTAACCAGGTCTGACAGCGGAGGTAATTAGAATGAATTATGGAGGGACTGTTATTTCTCTCCGCCTTGCCTCACAACAGATCTGGCTCTGTGTGTTTGCGGAGAGACTGCTCACTGAGCTGTGAAATCAGTACCAGACAGCATTCCTTCCCCTTCCCATCCAACACATCTAGTCTATCCTGTCACATGTGTCCCCCCATGACAAACTACTGCCCCCCCTTCACTCTCTTTTTCCCTCCCTCCCTCATTCTTTGTCTCTCTCTTATCTCCCCATCTCTCTAGATCTGTTTTTACCACACTTCAGGACCAAAAGAGCTGGCTGTCAGATATGGAAGTCTGATGGCCGCAGCTGAAGCTGGAAAGCTTTCACATGTGCGAACATAAATCATACTCCTATGACCCACCATGACTGGGATCTCAAACTCCAGCAGGGGAAATGGGGAAGTGCTTCCAGATGGGTCGCTACAGTAGGTTGGATCATATAGATCTCCCAGGAGTTAGCGAACCAGTGTACTGCTTCTGTGTGCCTGTTAAAGTTCTGGCAAAGCAACAGTTGTCAGTCGCTACTTTAGTGCATAGGCCTACAACTGAGTAATATCCACAAAATTATTCAAGACAGTATGTGAGATCTAAACTTATCTCCAGGAACTCTGAGGATTTCCTAATAGGGACACCCTATACTATAGTTCAGTAATCTGATTTTTATTTTATTTTGTGAGTGACAATCCCACAAGTTTGAAGAATAACATTTAAACAAAGCCATTCATATTTTGCTTGAGACCTTTTCCGGACTTTTTCTAAATGAAAACTTTGTATACTGTAGATAGCATCGCTTATCGGAAATGTTCTTGAGCTCCCCCAAAAAATGTACAGTGCAACAGTTTAGGCCCTAAGCTATTACAAAGCCAACATGCACAAGAACTATCCTAACCCATGTTTTACAACAGTTTATTAAGTTTGGGACACATTTACATTTTAGTTGTTGTTCCATCCCCGAAAGTAAATTAGGTAAAGTCTCTATCATTCATAGGTTAAAATAAAAATGGGGTGTCATGGTGAATTAATACAAAATACACCTTCAGCATAAGGAAAACTAGAGCTCAACCCAAGCAGGAGTTGAGGTGAGTGAATTTAATGTTGCTTGAAAGCTGTATTTAAGTGTGTAGTTTGTCGAGGGGGTCATTTCTGGATTGTTAAGGCCAGTCTCTCGTCAGCGATGCTCTCCATATTATCAAAAAGTTCCAGGCAGAGGACTCTTTCTGTCAGACAACAGTGAATTAATAGGAATTGCTACTCTGCCCATGAAAGGGAAACGATGAATGAAAGCACTTCTGTGGCATACTGTCCCTTACAGTGCTGTGATTGTAGTTGTGAAATTGCATTTATCAATGGTGGTAGTAATGTTCGGATTGCTGGCTCTTTGACGACAACATTGCAGTACTGTAAATAACTATTTTGTATGAGCATTGAGTCAAAGTGATCTTCACATTTACACAGGGGTGAAAGTAGATTTAATTTCTTCAAGGTAACTTCTATGTGTGCATGAGCTTTTTGAAATATTTTTTTTATGGGCTTAATCATAGACTTACATATACAGTGCATTCAAAAATGATTCATACTCCTTGAATTATCCCACATTTTCTTGTGTTAGTCAGAATAATAAATGTATTAAATTGATAGTTTTTCTCACTCATTTGCACATAATACCCCATAATGAAAAAGCAAAAACATGTTTTTAGATTTTGCAAATTTATTGAAAATTATATACAGAAATATCGAATTTACATAAGTATTCACACCCCACCCAACGTCAATACTTTGTAGAAGCACATTTGGCAGCGATTACAGCTCTGAGTCTTTCTGGGTAAGTCTCTAAGACATTTTTCCATTATTCTTTTCAAAATTCTTCTTTTAGCAAAATATGCAGGTTTAAAAATATATACTTCTGTGTGATTTTAAGAAAGGCATTGATGTTTATGGTTAGGTACAGTTGTGCAACGATTGTGCTTTTTTCGCAAATGTGTTTTTGTTAAATCATCCCCGTTGGCGAAGTTGGCTGTCTTTGTCAGGAAGAAATAGTCTTCACAGAGTTCGCAACGAGCCAGGTTAGCAGGCAATATTAACTAAATATGCATGTTTAAAAATATATACTTGTGTATTGATTTTAAGAAAGGCATTGATGTTTATAGTTAGGTACACATTGGAGCAAGACAGTCCTTTTTCGCGAATACGCACCGCATCGATTATATGCAATGCAGGACACACTAGATAAACTAGTAATATCATCAACCATGTGTAGTTAACTAGTGATTATAATTGATAGATTTTTTATAAGATAAGTTTAATGCTAGCTAGCAACTTACCTTGGCTTCTTACCGCATTCACGTAACAGGCAGTCTCCTCGTGGAGTGCAATGTAATCAGGTGGTTAGAGCGTTGGACTAGTTAACTGTAAGGTTGCAAGATTGAATCCCCGAGCTGACAAGGTAAAAATCTGTCATTCTTCCCCTGAACAAGGCAGTTAACCCACCGTTCCTAGGCCGTCATTTGAAAATAATAATGTGTTCTTAACTGACTTGCCTAGTTAAATAAAGGATAAATAAATGTAAAAAAATGTAATCGGCCAAATCGGTGTCCAAAAATACCAGTTTCCAATTGTTATGAAAACTTGAAATCGGCCTTAATTAAATCGGCCATTCCGATTAATCGGTTGATCTCTATTGAACACTAGTAGAAAAATGTAATGTAATATTGGAGACTTCAATGATGTATATCCATAACCTCTTGAATGCCTTTAACCCTAGAGAAAAACACATTATGGTTCAACTATAGAGACACAACACATTAGGTTGTTACGCATTCCAAAAGAAACTCAGAATGAACAAACAGAAAATAAACTAACTACCATGGAGGTGAGTGGCTGTGGCCCTCTTCCATTGAAAAGGTGCCCACTTTACTGCAAGGTGATTAATGCCTGTACAAATAAGATGGATGTCGAAGGCTGCCAAGCGCACGGGAGGAATGGCACTGCACAGGCCTCAGACGGAGACAAAGAATGAATCAAAGACTCAAATGTGACATGCAGGAACTGCGGCACAGAGAGGGAAAAGGACCATTTTACATAATACATAAATTAACTCTGGGCTGCTGGTTCGAGCAACTCTCCAGTGGACTGCTCTTACTAAGCAGGAAATTAAAGTGAGAGGCATCTGACAGATGACTTGACTACTTGAAATAAGAAGAAAAAATAGCACTGAGTGGGATCTCATTTCAAGTTCCATAAAGTGAAATAGGAGTTCTGTACTGTGGCGGTACCACCTCTTGTGTTTTCTTTTGAGCTGTGTGGGTCAGAGAGGGGACGCACAAAGTTTAACCCCTATTATTACTCGGCAATATGTTTACGTCTAGATTCTAAGCTCGGTCTTAGCCGGGGGGATTCTAAGATAACATCTGGAAATGTTTTAATATGGTCATACCAAGGATAATTTAGCTATTTGATTTAGAATTTTAAGACCTCTTAAAGGCAGGGTTCCCCAACTGGCGGTCCGCGGGTGGTTTTATTTGGCCCCCAACTTTTCCAAGCAAAAAAGACTGTAAAAACACCAGGAAATCAGCTCTAAGTGGTTTTAATTTTGGAAATATGTCCCCACGTATTCACACGCATAATATAGAGAAACGTGATCGTATGAAAATGTTAGCAAGGTTTTAAATTATCTGTTTCGGATTCTTGCTGTCAAATTGCAGTTTACAAATGATTTGTAATTATGTTTCGGCCCCCCGACCATTTGGTCAAGAAAAAAATCGGACCGTGGCTGAACCTAGTTGATGATCTCTGCCTTACTGTATAAAAAAATACTTAAAAAATTATTGGATGAAATATTGAATTTGGCATTACTGCTGTTGGTCCCCCAAAAAATCTAAAGGAAGTTTGTTTTGAAGTGTCTGTCCTATATCTGAGAGGTTTTCTTTATTTAAATGAACATGTATTTATTCCCTTAGTTTAGTACCTAAAATATCTCCATATATACTTCCATTCATTTTTTAAACTGGTACCGGGTGTAATATTTGTGTTGTGGAGAATATCAACAGGAAGTACAGTTTAATGTTGTTTAGTACAGTCCCCAGCCTAATAGTGTGCATGTGCACTTCCTATTAGGTGTCATAACAGAACACTGCCTTAAAATACATTATTGCTTAGTAACAGCATAGTAACTAATATAGACAGCTATAGATCACCGGTACTACACCGGGGACCTTCAGAGGAGTCTTATGAGGCTAGAGCAAAATGGTGTTCGTGAGAATCTTTTTTTATTTTATTATGTTAATTCGATTTCATGAATGGAGAGAAAGACTAAGTGGAATGCAGGGAATCTTAGCGGGCCAGGAAGTGATGAAACAGAGGACTCTTGACTTCAGGCACGTGCGCAACAGTAGCCCCCAGAGCAGCAGAGCAGCAGGAGAGTCTACCCAGCAGCTGCATCTTGTCAATGGGCTGTCAGGGAGGCCAAGTGGGAGTCTGTTACCCCCTCTTCTGAAACACCCTCCTCCTCCCCTTCCAGATGTCTCAGGTTGTGAGTCCCTCTGGGGTCCCCTCCATCAGTGCTGGTGTGGGGCCGAAATGGACACACGCCAGGGGAGGCCCCGCAATACTCAGATCAGGGCAAAGTTAGTGAGGGGAGGCTGGGTCAAAGTAAATTACTATTGGGTTTCCTTGTGTCTCTCCGTGGGATACTTATAGATTTTTTCCCTTCTGTTAACTTTGTTTTTCCAGATTGCAAAGTTAAGAGCGACAGAGAGCGATAATTAGTTATTTAAATGGTAGATTGTATGCCTTTCCTGCTTTCATAATCTAATTCCCATTTTAGCCAGATTGGAATATTCTAATTTAAAGCCATTTGGTTACCAGACAGATTGATTTCCTTGAAAAGAAATGACTCATTTCAAATGTCTTTCAATTGAATATGATTAGGATTGTAAACTAATAACGCTAAAATGGATAGATCACGGATGTGCATATGCAGTAAGAAAGATTTTTAAAAAATGCATTACATAAATTTAACAAATTTTACAGTTTACATAAATTCAGTCCACGATCAGATGGCCACCAAATATTTAGTAGCAATAAATAAGTGCTATAAAACTGTACCAATACATTAATTGTAACGTAGAAGAGCTCATTTGATCACATCAAATCAAGAATAAGCTAATTCAGTTGCAAAATGTGTACAATGACTATCACAGATATGATATGACGTTCACATTTCAACCAACGCTTTTAATTTGACAACTGGAACTATTCATTTTTGCTCTTAGTGGAGCAAAGGGCATCGTTTTTAAATGAAGCTATGCTAAAACTTGCCATGCTGCAGTATTTCGAGTACGTCAATGGCCAAAGTCACCATTAAAGTATTTAATGACAGTCTTCAGGAAGCCATTATCATTGGGGAGTAATTCATGAATGATTAATCCCCTTCCTTCACCTCTTAATATCATCGGTAGGTTCATTATGGTGTCGGATAACAAAGGAGGCTGAACCTGAATCTCTGCTTTTCCTGGAAAACAAGTGCTAGGGTGAGGTCTTAAACAAGGACTATAGTGAGGTCTTAAACAAGGACTATAGTGAGGTCTTAAACAAGGACTATAGGGAGGTCTTAAACAAGGACTATAGTGAGGTCTTAAACAAGGACTATAGTGAGGTCTTAAAAAAGGACTGGGGTGAGGTCTTAAACAAGGACTATAGTGAGGTCTTAAACAAGGGCTATAGTGAGTTCTTAAACAAGGGCTATAGTGAGGTCTTAAACAAGGACTGGGTGAGGTCAAGCAAGGGATTGGGTGATGTCTTAATAAACAAGGACTATAGTGAGGACTTGAAAAAGGACTGGGGTGAGGTCTTAAACAAGGACTATAGTGAGGTCTTAAAAAAGGACAGGGGTGAGGTCTTAAACAAGGGCTATAGTGAGGTCAAGCAAGGGATTTGGTGAGGTCTTAAACAAGGGCTATAGTGAGGTCAAACAAGGGTTGGGAAATATTTAAGGATTGTGAAGGTCCAAGAGACATATACTGTAGTAACAACTTATAAATTAGGAACATTGACGTCTTTATCTAGCAAGTAGAAGCAGCACACTTCAACACTTCTAAAGCACTGCTTCAAGTTAGTATCTCCCCCTTGCATTCAGCTAGCCATTGGTTGATTGGCAATGGGAGAAACACCCGGCAAAGACCTGTCAAACCCTGTCAAAATAGCCTTTCCCTACTCATTGAACATTAGCAAGCACAATGTATTGCACACTGTTAATAGTATTGCCAGGTTGGCTGATGGAGGGGTTACTGTTGAGAGAATATTAAGTTGTTGACTGTAACGTCTGAATGATAATGTGTGGTGGTACAATTTTTCCCTTCCCATAAATCAAAGCCAAGCAGTGGCATGCATTAGCATATTATTTTCCAGAAGCCTGCATAGCATAACATATAAATATGACATGTTCAGTATTTGAAATATGTATAAGTTGGACGGTATCCCCAAGCATGCAGTGGGCTTACAGGCATTTCATATCATCAGACTCCTTATCCTTCAGGGGACATTTTTATCGGATGTATGGAAATATCAGAGGCAACAGTCTGAAACAGCTCCCTAAATACGTTTATCTGGCTGCAGAAATATATATACGTCCATTTCTGTAACCGGAGGAATTATGACCTACAACCAACAGAAAGATAGATATGCCCCTTCTTAAAATAAACCTTGGTTGGTGTAATGGTAGTGATTTTGGTGTTTGCTGCTGATTCGAGTCAAAAACATTATCATTGATCCCCTGTGATACAATTAGGTTAGAATGGCAACAGCTGTTATTAATGATGAACTAAGGCATGATTTCTGATTTGTAGCTTCATTAGATTTGAAGTGAATACCACTGAACATTTGTCTGTGAATGATTGCAGTGTGCACATCACGTCTGTTGCGGCCACCAAGGTGTCATGAATTTCATTTTTGAGAATGGATGACATTTTTTTTAAATTCACAATGTACAATTCTGGAGACTGTTGTACTGGGGGGTATAGGAAATCAAAAAAGCTATTTTCTCTCTGTTGGTGAAGCAAGCTGCCCAGTGTATGATTTGTTTGTATAATGTCTTGAAGATAGTAGTGAAATGTATTGAGCATACTCCACATACACCCACACGATACCCCAAAACACCCACAGGCGTATTATTGTGGAGTATCGAAGAGTGAAAGCCTTGTTGATTGTTCAAAGGGATTTCATAAATCCAACTCAAAGGTTTTGATAACTGAAACTGATAACCATGTAAGAGTATTATAATTGACTGATTTCAGTGCATCATCTTAACAGCTAATTAAGAACACATTTACCATAGCCAGCATTTCAATGGCACATGAAAAGAGGCATTTATAACAAAGGCAAAAGGCAGCAAAGACTTAAATCTCTGGAGTTCCTTCCCAACTTAATGACAGTTCTGACGTATTCAATCTGTCTTTGTTCTTTTGATTTCCATTAATGCACTCTAAGTCATTATGTCTAATTGGTGGTGAAAGGTAGCCTTGAGGGGAACAATAGGAGCTTGGATATGGTCCCAATTAATATGGCATCGGCAGATTTGTTAGAATAAGTGCACGAGGCACATCAATTTGGTTATTGATTCGTTTTTTTGTGGGGCAAAAAAATCTTTGCCACCGTCATACGGGACTTTTCCCTGTGCTATGCTGTTATCGGGAGGACCAATGGACCATACTCAATCAAAAGCGGACTAGTAAGAGATTAAGAAATGATGCATTTTTAGACAACTACCCCTTAAATTCAAACATGCTATCTCATAGTGCAGTAATGACCATAACTTGGTGACTACTTAGGTAGTTTACTGCAACTTATGTAAGCTCTTAGACATAAATGTAGCTATATCCTTTATGAAATTGAATAATACCTTGAGACCAGAGAGTGGAATATATTTTGGCTCCAGAACCAACTATTTCCGTTGGGGGCTATTGATCTCAAACATTCAGGAATCCATTGTGTGTGACTTTCAGACACCTGAAAGAAGTTTCTAACTTTCCACTACTACACTCTTAGGTTCTAGATAGAAAAATAATTGCTATCTTCTGCTGTCCCCATAGGATAACCCTCTGAATAACACTTTCTGGTTGGATAGAACCCTTTTGGATAGAACCCAAAAGGGTTCTACCTGGAACCAAAAATAGTTATTCTATGGGGGCAACCGAAGAACCCTTTTGGAACAATTTTTTTCTAGGACTGTAGGTGTGATTTTCTCACTCATCCAAGGCGGGTAAAACTCCTAAATCACAGTAAGTATTTTCCAGGTGTGATCACTGTGCTATAACAGCGGAGCTGGAAACGACTTGGGGAAAATTCTTCTTCCCTGCACATGGACCTGGTCTAACGCCATCATAGTCCCATTAATCTGCTAGAGCTATCCAGACTGACGATTTAAAGTGCACGGGGGCTGATTACTAAAACATTTCCCCTCAAACACTCATAGGTCAAGCATGAGTCACTATCAGCAACAAATAATACATCTCATTCAATTAGACGTTCGAAACCTCTGATTCATTCATTCATATGCAGATATGAATGACAGGGCTTTCTGTACGTTTTTGGCCTTCTGCTCCTTGGAATACTCAAGAATGGACCTACAACTTTCTTCCTGTCATTATAAATGAAATGTAAATTATAAAAGGCTATGATCTGATAAGGTAAAGGCAACTTATAAATAATTTAGAATTTCCTGGCATTTCTCGCTATAAAATATGTGTATCTATGGTGGAATGAAAAGGCAAAGGGATTTGAACACAGTTCTGTTTTTGGCCAGCACCAGAGAGTGTTGGTTTGTTTTTATGTGCCAAATTGTCACTATTAACTCCAAAATTATGATAAGCTCTGAATGACCATCGTTGAGGAGGGGAGAACACAATCTGTCTCTCATTTCACAAACAGCACTGGTTGGAGTGTAATGGCAGTTTGCACACAAGGCAAAGACTATCATTAGCACTAAAACGGCGAACTGCATTTGCTTTTAAAACAGACAGCTCCAAAATGTGGTCTCAGCAGTCATGTTTGATGCCAAAATGCCCAAACCTCATTTGGGAAGTCTGTTTTTGTGGGAAGAAGACACTCTCCTTATGAAGAACACATTCTAACCAGTTTATGTGCAGTCCAAAACGAGTGGTGTTTAGAAATGAGCACATTCAAATCCTTATACACTCAGTGAGTTATCACAAAGCAACCTTGACAGTTATGCAATCCACAAACCACCTTTGATTTGAGCCCTGTCCATCTCAAACTCAACCACCCCTTAAAAACTCCACAGCAATGACAAAAGTATATTTACTTGTACATAGTTATGAGTTTTATGTGAATAGTGAGGGTGTGTGTGATCTACATGACTCACTTCTACTGACAAGAAGTTGTTGGAATGGGGAATAGGTCTAATTAAGGAGATATAATGTTTGAATGGGGCGTAATGTATGACATGCCGCTTATCGATAAAGCTAACTGACACCAGCCCTTCTGGCTAACACATCTCAGCCCTGGTATTTATTTTACCAAAGTAAATGACTGAGACGAGCCCAAACGCTGAACCATGGGTTACTAAAAGGCAGCTCAACACCAGCTGCTCTACCTGTTACCCCAGGAAATATTAAGTCTTATTACATACAGCCGGGAGGAACTATTGGATATAAGAGCAACGTCAACTCACCAACATTACGACAAGGAATACGACTTTCCTGAAACGGATCCTCTGTTTGGTCCACCACCCAGGACTATGGATCGGATCCCAGCAGGCGACGCAAAACAACGGAGCCGCAGAAGGGGCAGACGGAGCGGTCTTCTGGTCAGGCTCCATAGATGGGCACATCGTCCACCGATCCCAAGTATACTACTAGCCGATGTTCAGTCTCTTGACAACAAGGTAAACAAAATCCGAGCAAGGGCTGCCTTCCAGAGAGACATCAGAGCTTGTAACATTCTCTGTTTCACGGAAACATGGCTCACTCGGGATACGTTATCAGTTGGTACAGACACCTGGTTTCTTCACACATCGCGCTGAAAGAAAAAAACATATTTCTGGTAAGAAGGGTGAGGGTGTATGCCTTATGATTAACGAGTCGTGGTGTGATCATAACAACATACAGGAACTGAAGTCCTTTTGTTCACCTGACCTAGAATGCTGACTGCATTATCTACCAAGAGAATTCTCTTTGATTATAATCACAGTCGTGTACATCCCCCCCCCCCCAAGCAGACACCTCGACAGCCCTGAAAGAACTTCATTGGACTCTATGTAAATTGGAAACCACATTCCCTGAGGCTGCATTTATTGTAGCTGGGGATTTTAACAAGGCTAATCTGAAAACAAGGCTCCCTAAATTTAATCAGCATATCGAATGCATGAACCTGGCTGGAAAAAATCTGGATCATTGTTACTCTAACTTTCGCGACACATACAAAGCCCTCCCTCGCCCTCCTTTCGGCAAATCTGACCACAACTCAATTTTGTTGCTCCCAGCCTATAAACAGAAACTGAAACAGAAAACGCCCATGCTCAGGTCTGTTCAACGCTGGTCCGACGAATCTGATTCCACGCTTCAAGATTGCTTCGATCACATGGACTGGGATATGTTCCGGATAGCGTCGAACAACAACATTGATGTATACTCTGATTCGGTGAGTGAGTTTATTAGCAAATGCATCGGTGATGTTGTACCCACGGCGACAATTAAAACCTTCCCCAACCAGAAACAGTGGATTGATGGCAGCATTCGCGCAAAACTGAAAGTGCGAACCACTGTTTTAATCAGGGCTAGGCAACCGGAAACATGACAAAATACAAACAGTGTAGCTATTCCCTCCGCAAGGCAATCAAACAAGCTGGGGGTCAGTATAGAGACATAGTAGAGTCGCAATTCAATGGCTCAGACACAAGAGGTATGTGGCAGGGTCTACAGTCAATCACGGACTACAAAAAGAAAATCAAGACCCGTCGCAGACCCCGATGTCGTGCTCCCAGACAAACTCACTTTGAGGACAATACAGTGCCACCAACACGGCTCACTACCAACACCTGCAGACTCTCCTTCACCGCAGCCAACGTGAGTAAAACATCTTAACGTGTTAACCCTCGCAAGGCTGCCGGCCCAGATGGCATCCCTAGCCGCGTCCTCAGAGCATGCGCAGACCAGCTGGCTGGTGTGTTTACGGACATATTCAATCAATCCCTATCCCAGTCTGCTGTTCCCACATGCTTCAAGAGGGCCACCATTGTTCCTGTTCCCAAGAAAGTTAAGTTAACTGAGCTAAACGACTATCACCCCATAGCACTCTTCCGTCATGAAGTGTTTTGAGAGACTAGTGTGGTGTCAGGAAAATAACCTCACACTCAACGTCAACAAAACAAAGGGGATGATCGTGGACTTCAGGAAACAGCAGAGGGAGCACCCCACTATGCACTTCGACGGGACAGTAGTGGAGAGGGTGGAAAGTTTTAAGTTCCTCGGCTTACACGTCACGGACCTCAGGAGGCTGAAGAAATTTGGCTTGTCACCAAAAACACACACAAACTTTTACAGATGCACAATCGAGAGCATCCTGTATCAACGCCTGGTACGGCAACTGCTCCGCCCACTCCCGCAAGGCTCTCTAGAGGGTAGTGAGGTCTTCAAGGACAACAGCCACCCGAGCCACTGCCTGTTCACCCTGCAGTCATCCAGAAGGCAAGGTTAGTACGGGTGCATCAAAGCAGGGACCGAGAGACTGAAAAACAGCTTCTATCTCAAGGCCTTCAGACTGTTAAACAGCCATCACTAACATTGAATGGTTGCTGCCAACATATTGACTCAAATCTCTAGCCAATTTAAAAATAAAATATTGGATGTAATAAATGTATCACTAGTCACTTTAAACAATGCCGCTTTATATAATGTTTACATACCCTACATTACTCATCTCATATGTATATAACGTACTCTATACCATCTACTGCATTTATATGTACATATTCTTATTCATTCCTTTACACTTGTGTGTATAAGGTAGTTGTTATGAAATTGTTAGATTACTTGTTAGATATTACTGCATGGTCGGAACTAGAAGCACAAGCATTTCGCTACACTCACACTTAACATCTGCTTACCATGTGTATGTGACCAATAAAATTTGATTTGATTTGGTAAATCATGTATTGTGTCATTTTGGAGTCACTTTTATTGTCAATAAACAAATCATATGATTTTGAAACCTTTATACATTAATGTGAATGCTACAATGATTGGATAATCATGAATGAATCGTGAATAATGAGTGAGAATGTTACAGATGCAGAAAGGTCATGCCTCCAAAACATCCTAATCTCTCATAATTACCAATAACAGGAGAGGTTATCATATTTATATCTCTAACTTTCACACTCAGCAGTATTCATATTATTTTCTTGTTTACAATTCAAATGACTCCAAAATTACACAATACATTATCTACCATTAATTTCAATTGGACACAACATTTTTCTGAAACACAACCAAAACAAACTGCAAATGCATCTAACAAGAGCTAGGAATATGGGACAAAATATTAAACTCCTGACTAAATTGAATATACTGTGGCAGATGGCAGGGAGAGGTAAGGGGAGTGGTGATTGAAGGGAGATATCTTGCAGCCCGCTGGCTCCACCCCGAGCCTTATATGAACTTCCTACACCAACGAGGCAAGCCTGTGGATCATTAGGCCATGAAGTGCTTGGGGACAAAAGAGGAAGTGGGTTGCACAAACAGGAAGAAGACAGAGGGAAATAAGTGTGAGAAGAGTGTGAGAGAGAATTAGCTGTGTGATTACCCTTTGTGACCCGGACTATCTGATTACCCCTACTGTGTACCGAACCCTTGCAGAACGGAACGGACAGCGAGAACGGATTGTGGACTGTGAACTGGTTGCTGAATTCCCCCCTTTCCCACAGTTTGCACATCTCCCTAATAAATAACCTATTTGTATTCTAGTTGTGGTTCGCGTGCGTGTTTGGTTATTGAACTTGGTGACGTGGAAACCCCACCCCTTGAGCCTGCTACAATACTATAAGTGAATACCTATGACACCTTAAAATGGGTGGACTAGATACATTAAGGGATTTCATTTTTAAATGGCGAAACAGATATGTATCAAAATACCCTCAAATAAAAGGTGATATTCTGCACTATGCCCTCATTTAAAACATTTTTATCTCAAATCCAAAATGCTGGAGTATAGAGCCAAATTAAACATGTTAGCTTCCCTGTCCAAATAAAGATGTAGGGGAGTGTATAACTACAAGGGTTATGTCACTATTTTTTACACATTCTAAAGATACCATATTGAGGGAGGATAACTTAACCAGTACAGCTCAGTTAAGGTCAGTAGTGTGACACAAGTATAAGTGGTGTCAGGGTTTTGGCACACACCGCAGGCATCACCTCCTGGGCTCTTTTCAACCAAAGCGGAAGGCAGGTAGAGGATGGAAGACTGTACCGCTGAGTGGTGAATTATACTCTTTAGGAGCCTTTCAACTCAAGAAAGACATGAAAAAACAGATGAGAGCAGGACTGACTGAGAAAAGGGATTTGAAAAGTGAGAGATAATGGACTTATTCACGAACAAATTCAATATCACTTTGATTTGATTGTGCACTAGGGCTAGCTCCTCTTACTTCCTGCCATTCCCTCCCCCGCCCCCATGCTTTCAAAATGACTCCAAAGCCAAGAATTTCATTTCACTTTCTACCAATAGCTTTTGTTCCTGCCATGCAGTTTTTCACCGTTTGCACAGCAAGGCCAGTGCTCCAGTCCAAAATGTTCACTTTTTGAGTCTGAGGTGATGCCTCAGAGCCCACAGAAGAACAATGAAACACATTCATATGCGATAGCTATAGAATGCATTCTCAAGTGTAACATTAACGTTTAAGTGCTCAATCCTTTATAAAGCTTTTTACGGGTTCAGACAGCATTCATGAATGCTTATAGTGTCAATGAAAGTGTTATTACATTCTATTACAATAACTGTTATTACAGTTATTACATTCAAAGCCAAGAGAGAGATGTGTGGGTTTGTTTTGATATTTCATATCCTCATGAGGCATGTTCTCTCCAGGTAGCGCCACAGTGGTCATTCAATGCCTTCTCTTACATGTGGATTGCATTAACAACGTTTCGGGATGTTTACCAAATGTATTATCGTCGCAACCTGGTGATAGGGTGGACTACTATGGGCACTGTTTCTAGAATCTCTGGTTAAATTGTGCATGAGCATTTTTTACTTTCTAAATGGTTAAACTAGTCAGAAATAAATGTGATTATTGTAAACATCTGTGAGTTTGCCTCATTTACTATCATCCTAAATTAAAATCAATAATTATTTTGCTATATTTAATCATGTATTTGATGCTACTTTCCTTGCTGTGAACAGTATGTGTAACTGCATTTCACAAGATGACATTTTGACCACATCGAATTGGGGGCAATTACACATCAGATTGGTGTTTTGTGTATAAAAGTTTGTCCGCACGATGACACCATATCATTTGGTTTTGATTTTGTCATATGCACTGGGGTCGCAGAACTCTGCAATCATTTTCTAACTCAAATGGTACAGAGAATTTGGGGCGCTCTCTCTATCAAAGTCACTGGCCTCACACCAATATACTGATTTGAGAGTCAAACTATTACTCCAATAACATCTAACCCTTGTCAGTGTTGATATTCTATGTCTGGTCGTGATTAGTTTAAGCTAAATAACAAAGCAACTGATTTGTTTCTTCCCAGAATCTCCATCTGACAAAATGTAGACTGCTGTCTTAAGCAAAGTCTTTTCTAGCCAGTGATATAAAACATTTGATCAGATTTAGTGTGGCCTTTGAATACTGTTAGTTTAAACAATGCATACAACCCAAACATTTGATCAGATTCAGTGTGGCCTTTGAATACTGTTAGTTTAAACAATGCATACAACCCAAACCTTTGATCAGATTCAGTGTGGCCTTTGAATACTGTTAGTTTAAACAATGCATACAACCCAAACATTTGATCAGATTCAGTGTGGCCTTTGAATACTGTTAGTTTAAACAATGCATACAACCCAAACATTTGATCAGATTCAGTGTGGCCTTTGAATACTGTTAGTTTAAACAATGCATACAACCCAAACCTTTGATCAGATTCAGTGTGGCCTTTGAATACTGTTAGTTTAAACAATGCATATTTTTCACCTTTATTTAACCAGGTAGGCTAGTTGAGAACAAGTTCTCATTTACAACTGCGACCTGGCCAAGATAAAGCGTAGCAATTCGACACATACACAGAGTTACACATGGAGTTACACATGGAATAAACAAAACAGTCAATAATACAGTAGAACAAAAGAAAACAAAAAGTCTATATACAGTGAGTGCAAATGAAGTAAGTTATGGAAATAAATAGGCCATGGTGGCGAAGTAATGACAATATTGCAATTAAACACTGGAATGGTGTCCTCGGATGGGGCCACAGTGTCTCCTGACCCCTCCTGTCTCAGCCTCCAGTATTTATGCTGCAGTAGTTTATGTGTCGGGGGGCTAGGGTCAGTTTGTTATATCTGGAGTACTTCTCCTGTCCTATTCGGTGTCCTGTGTGAATCTAAGTGTGCGTTCTCTAATTCTCTCCTTCTCTCTTTCTTTCTCTCTCTCGGAGGACCTGAGCCCTAGGACCATGCCCCAGGACTACCTGACATGATGACTCCTTGCTGTCCCCAGTCCACCTGGCCGTGCTGCTGCTCCAGTTTCAACTGTTCTGCCTTATTATTATTCGACCATGCTGGTCATTTATGAACATTTGAACATCTTGGCCATGTTCTGTTATAATCTCCACCCGGCACAGCCAGAAGAGGACTGGCCACCCCACATAGCCTGGTTCCTCTGTAGGTTTCTTCCTAGGTTTTGGCCTTTCTAGGGAGTTTTTCCTAGCCACCGTGCTTCTACACCTGCATTGCTTGCTGTTTGGGGTTTTAGGCTGGGTTTCTGTACAGCACTTTGAGATATCAGCTGATGTACGAAGGGCTATATAAATACATTTGATTTGATTTGAAGTCTCTGCTGGGGAAAGCCCCGCCTTATCTCAGCTCACTGGTCACCATAGCAGCACCCACTCGTAGCACGCGCTCCAGCAGGTATATCTCACTGGTCACCCCCAAAGCCAATTCCTCATTTAGTCGTCTTTCCTTCCAGTTCTCTGCTGCCCATGACTGGAACGAATTGCAAATGACATTTCACAAGTGCCGTCTCAGTGCTATGATGGGGTCTAAAACCAGACTGAAGCATTTCGTATACATTGTTTGACATCAGGAAGGCAGTGAGTTGCTGCGCAACAGCCTTCTCTAAAAATTTTGAGAGGAATGGAAGATTCGATATAGGCCGATAGTTTTTTATATTTTCTGGGTTTGGCTTTTTCAAGAGAGGCTTTATTACTGCCACTTTTAGTGAGTTTGGTACACATCCGGTGGATAGAGAGCCGTTTATTATGTTCAACATAGGAGGGCCAAGCACAGGAAGCAGCTCTTTCAGTAGTTTAGTTGGAATAGGGTCCAGTATGCAGCTTGAAGGTTTAGAGGCCATGATTATTTTCATCATTGTGTCAAGAGATATAGTACTAAAACACTTGAGCGTCTCTCTTGATCCTTGTAGATAACCTGTAGCCAGTGGGTTTGGCAACGAGTATGAAGCGAGGGCCAACCAACGAGAGCGTACAGGTCGCAATGGTGGGTAGCGTATGGGGCTTGGGTGAGAAAACGGATGGCACTGTGATAGACTGCATCCAGTTTGTTGAGTAGAGTGTTGGATGCTATTTTATAGATGACATCACCGAAGTCGAGGATCGGTAGGATGGTCAGTTTTACGAGGGTATGTTTGGCAGCATGAGTGAAGGATGCTTTGTTGCAAAATAGGAAGCCGATTCTAGATATAATTTTGGATTGGAGATGCTTAATGTGAGTCTGGAACGAGAGTTTACAGTCTAACCAGACACCCAGGTATTTGTAGTTGTCCACGTATTCTAAGTCAGAGCCGTCCAGAGTAGTGATGCTGGATGGGCGAGCAGGTGCGGGCAGTGATCGATTGAATAGCATGGATTTGGTTTTACTTGCGTTTAAGAGCAGTTGGAGGCCAAGGGAGGAGAGTTGTATGGCATTGAAGCTCGTCTGGAGGTTAGTTAACACAGTGTCCAAGGGGGGCAAGAAGTATACGGAATGGTGTCGTCTGCGTAGAGGTGGATCAGAGAATCACCAGCAGCAAGAGCAACATCATTGATGTATACAGAAAAGAGAGTCGGCCCGAGAATTGAACCCTGTGGCACCCCCTTCGTGCGGTGACGTCGATATACCAGTCGTGGAATTAGTAGTTTTCCAAGTAGCTCTAGGTAGCTAGCAGGCCTAGCTGATTAGCATAATGGACCTTCAGCGGGCGTCGCGCCTGAGGGTCCTGTTGGGAGTCCTTGGGCAGATTATGTCGGTATTCCGGTCGTAGGGGATCTGCGGGGTTCCATGCCCCATACCAGCTGTAGAAGGGGTCCGGATATTGTAGCCCAGGAGTAAACTTCGGTGGTAGCACAGGAGCACTGGCCGGGCTAGCTTCAAGCTAATTGGTGCATGCTCTGGGGTGGAAACGCTAGCCAGGAGTAGTCATCCAGGATTGCGGTTAGCTAGTTGTGAAGATCCAGATGAAAATGTTCAGTTTGCGGTAGGAATCCGGGGATAAAATAACAGGTCCGTTATGCTCTGGTTAGAGTCACGTTATTCGAACTGACGAGAGCTTTCCGAGCTGAAGGTTAGCTGATGACCACTGGCAATGGTTTGCTGACAGTTGATAGCTGGTAGTTAGCTGACTAGCTTCAGTTGAGGGATTCCAGATCCGAAGTAAATATAAATACTTTAGGGAAAAAAAGCAGATCCACGCCACATTGGGTGAGGCGGGTTGCAGGAGAGTATTTAGATGTTGAGATTTAGCTAAATATTTTAAGGATATGCGACGAAAAATATGTAAAACGATATATACAAGGGACACGACAGGACAAAGACGTCTGACTGCTACACCATCTTGGCCATACAACCCAAACATTTGATCAGATTCAGTGTGACCTTTGAATACTGTTAGTTTAAACAATGCATACAACCCAAACATTTGATCAGATTTAGTGTGGCTTTTGAATACTGTTAGTTTAACAATGCATACAACCCAAACATTTGCCCCCGTTCTAATGATTTCAACGTGACAATGATATGAGTGATTAACAAAATTGTGTTGCGTTTACTTTTGTGCGTTGGTGACCTAGTTGAAACAAAATGCAACAATCCAAAATGCAGCTGGCTCTCTTCTAAAAGTTAGTGAGTGGTTGGGCTGGCTGGGGACACGGCCAATGATATACATATTATTCCCAGATTCTGAGTTTGTTTGAACAGCATGCGTAACCTGACCCTCTTGTTCTATTGATTTCAAAGTGATATCGATATGAGTGATTGACAAATAAGTGTTGCGTTTCTCTTTTGGCGACCCCCCTCCCTAAATCAAAATGGATCACTCCAAAATGTAACTGACTGTCTTGAGCAGATTGTTCTTTAACCAGTGATGTAAACAATATTTCCAGTTCATGTGAGGTTTCTTAGTTGTGTCCTAATCAATATGAGTGATTCATTGTCACTTGTCAAACCAACAGTGTTTTTGGTACATATGCATATGCAGTTTTATAGGGTGCTTGAAAATAAAAATACAAGAAATATAAATATGATGAAAAGCCAATCAAAACAAAGGGAGGAAAATCACAACAATAACTTTTGTACGTTGTTGGCACAGAGTGGCTTCGATCACATCCAAGTCTCTTGGTTATTGTTAATCATAGACTTTGGTATGCATGGCAGGGGCCTAGTCGATGAGAGTTGGCCGATGTGCGGCGTACATATTTAAAGTTCCGAGCTAAAGAAGTGAAAAATAAGCAAGGCTATCACTATGAATATGCATTAAAACACTAGCGCTAACCCACCCAATGCTTTCTCTCCCTTTACTTTAGAAGGAACGCTTCCCAAATAATGCAATGCAACAAAGGTGAACTGGACTTGGACCCTACTCTAGCTGGGAGGCTTGGAGCGTGTGGATACAGATGGGGGTTATGCTGTACTGATCTCAGCTTTGGAGGATATTGCTGAGCTGAGTTGCAGTAAGCCTGGCATATCAAACATAGGATTCTGTTTACCGGAAAGCTCTGAATGCTGCCTGCCATATGCACGGTGCCCAGGGGCATGGAAATAACACTGACAGATCCAAATACTCAGCCCTCTCATACTCTTTGCCTCATCATACAAAGAGATGCTGCTGTACATCATATGTTATGTATATCACATTTAGGCCTGGGCTGCTGAAGAATAATTGAGCATATTAAATTAAGCCAAGTCTGGAGCTAAACTCTTCTTATTTGGTGCTCTGTGTATGCGCTGCAGTCTGAGAATTCAAAAGACAATTTTGAGTTATTTCACCTACAGTGAGGGAAAAAAGTATTTGATCCCCTGCTGATTTTGTACGTTTGCCCACTGACAAAGAAATGATCCGTCTATAATTTTAATGGTAGGTTTGGCATTATTCCCTCACTGTTTAACTTGAAGAAGAACAGTTGGCAAAATACTAGAGACTATACCCTGCTTTCTGTAATATACACTATCAACTGTACTGCACTGACCCTTCATTTCCCTTTCTGACCATTGACCCTGCCTTCAGTCCAGTTTCCCTCCAGCACTTGTTTATGTTTTTGTTGACAACGTGTTTATTTACTGCCATTTCCTACTGACATTCCACTCTGAGCATTTTCCCCCAATGAGACAACTTAACGTGAAAGCTCGTATTTCATGGTCAATGGTTTAACGATATAATTACAGTTAGGGCCAAGTAAGTACACTCATGTCCTAGGTTTTGGCCTTCCAGTCTCGTGGTATTTTGGTTGATTGTACAGTGAATCAGCCACGGATAGTCTGGTGTATCTCCCTTCTCAGGCTACCAATTTGAAGGAGTATTTTTCCATTCTAACTCTGGCTAAGTATGTTGACAGAATTTTTTTTTAGCTGTTCCTGCACCATTATCAATCAAGTTAACTATGTGACTACCTACCTTCTGTTATGGGAAACAACATCACAAATATAGTCCACTGGGGTCACTGCCAAAATACCATTACAAAATTAGACAACCAGGCTCTGCATGGACATACTTTATAGTTCATCACGCTCCCTCTGTTTTCAATCAGAGTTAAAGGAGAGTGGGCAGCTCCTTATACTGAGTTCTCTTTTTTCTCCCATCCTCTCTGTCAGAGCACGTCAGCACAAATCCAAAATATTTTACGTCTTTCTTGTTCCACTAATCAAGGCTAATGTGTTTACCATAATTAATATTACTGTGGTGTCCCAGCGAGAAAAGCAAGCGGTTCTGCTGAGCGTTTTCATAATGCATTAGATATCATATCAATTTAAAAACTATCAGTGGCGGTACATGCTGTGTCGGCTGTAGAAGAGCACCACAGGCTCAGCACACAACCCCTCCTGAGGGGAATGGCTTCACATCCAGTTAGTTCACTCTCTGCCTTGTACTCCTGCCCCCTTCCTACTCCTCTCCTCTTCCTAGCTCCGAGCTGTCCGGGGATGTGATGAGACATGAGGCCTGTATTCTGGGTGTCACCATATTTACTGCACAGTCCCTGCAGACTCAGCCGGTTAAAGTTCGGCAAGCCGCAGTAAACAACCTGTTCACTCGCTGGAGCTCTGTGAGGCAGGGAGGGACGGCGGGAGGGAGGTGTGATGAAACACACAGAGATGAAGGTTGGGAAGTGTGTAAGTGTGTGTCTTCATGTGACTGGTGTGATAGGGAATAGTGTGTGAGGCCGAGGAGAAGTGTGTCAGAAATTGTATGGTGTGTGCATGTGTGTGTGTGTGCGCATACATGTGTGTGTCTGTTAGTGTGATGTTGTTACAGTAGGTGTGAGAGATACAGCAGGGTATACAGACAGAAGAGTATGTCGCAGTATACAGTATGTGACAAATAATAAGGGTGACATGGAATAAACAAGGTGCTAGCTGCTGTGCAGGAGTCAGAAGCGAGAGGAGGATGGGGGTTGGGAGGGAGTCATTGCTAGTAGAGATGGTTGGCTGTAACAGTGAGCCCTTGGATTGTGGTGTGAAGTTGGGATTAAGGGGAGGTGATTGGAGTGCAGCCGCAGCTCACCCCATTACACAGAGGGGCCTTAGCCAAAAAAGACAAGGGAGAGGATGAGAGAAAGAAATCAGGAGAGAGAGACAGAGAGGGGGAGGAGGGGAAATAAAGCAGGAGAGAGAGGAAGAGACAGGTACTGTCACGTTCTGACCTTTATTTCCTGTGTTTTGTATTTAGTTAGTATGGTCAGGGCGTGAGTTGGGTGGGCAGTCTATGTTTGTTTTTCTATGATTTGGGTATTTCTATGTTTCGGCCTAGTATGGTTCTCAATCAGAGGCAGGTGTCATTAGTTGTCTCTGATTGAGAATCATACTTAGGTAGCCTGGGTTGCACTGTTTGTTTGTGGGTGATTGTCCTTGTTACTGTCTCTGTGTTACTTTGCACCAGTATTAGGCTGTTTCGGTTTTCGTGTTACGTTTATTGTTTTTGATTCGTGTGTACTTTGTTTCATTAAACATGGATCGCAATAGCCACGCCGCATTTTGGTCTGACTCTCTTTCACCTAAGGAAAACCGTGACAGGTACTCTGTCAATCTGAGGAAAGCCAGGTCCATTGATATCTTGAAGTGGCTCATTGTGTCAGCAACTCTCACCTTCCGCCTGTCACTTATAGAGCTTGGAAACAGTCGGGCAAGTTTGCATCCAGGGAAAAGGTCAAATACAGGTTCCTCAAAATCAATGGCCAGATGCTGGACTGAAAGCAATGTGTGCGGCGCACTGGAATGACAATCATTGCGACCTCTCAGAGCACCCTGGTACATGAAGCGAATTGTGAATTATTGCACCACACTTTAGTGATCAACCAGTAATTTGACAGTATTTGCGAACTGGGAGAAAAGTGAGATTTATTCTGTTTGGGTCCATTGTTGTTGACGTTGTCGCATTGCTAAATGACTTGGGGCCTTATAATCTGCTCCACCTGCTGTTAGTTTCGTTGAATAGGGCTGGCAGGCTGAATAGAGCTGCTGTAATTTCCCATAAATGTTCCCAAGTTAGACATATTCTGAATGAAATCCGTTACCATTCACTGTCTGTGGCTCTCTTTGGGGATTCAACATAAGCGGGCCTTTTAAGCCGGCATCCAAATCCAATCTGTTCTCAATGCAGATATGGCTTTTGAGATTTTTTGGGGGGATATGTTATTCTCCATGATCTAGTGTCTCGTTCCATTGAGTGGATGCTGTTTTCTTCTTCTCCAGCATTGACTGCTGAATATTGGAACTGATATAATGACACCACAGTGGGCTCACGAGTAGAAATTCCTTCTTTCCCCTGAATAAATGGAACCATTATTTTATATTTTTTACTTCCTGACTTTCTGTATCAGTAATTCTGAAGTCACATTATAAAAGTCTTCCGTCTTTATTCACTTTGGAAATTACATATGAACTGAACTCAAAGTTCATGGAAATTAAGCTACAGAATGTGCTGATTGAAGTAATAGCATGTGACTCATTGTTTGTTTAATATTACTTTTTTTAAATAATTAAAGTGAGGGAGCGATGGAGGTTATGTTGAAATTGAAAAGTGTTATTAAATGTAAATGTAATTTCATGACTTTGTGCTGTAAAAATGTTAATTTTAATTATGTTACGGGGGTTAAGACCTAACAAGAAATGTATAGTGTTGGAAGTTGGAGAGGGACTGAATGAGAAGTAGATGAGGAAGAGAGCGATTCATTAATCCAAGCTGTGAAACTTCGCAACGTTGGCTCCAAAAGTGCACTCAACTCTTTTTTTCCCCTCCAAGTCCATCTTAGGACTTTAAAGAGCAACATTTTACATCTGTAAACCATTAAGTATATCGGACCTTCCATTACAGAGGATCTCTTATTACTGCACCTAATAACCTGAGTATTCATTTCACAGGAACGGGAAGTACGCTAGCTGAGATAAATCTCAGGGACATAGTAAGTGTTGTCTGTTAAAAATCCATCTGGAGCAGAGGTAGGGCTGACGGTATCACAGTAGCATATATCATTAATATGGGTTTAGGAGCCTAAAAGTGCCCCTATGTTTTGAAAGGTGATCCCCAGAGAAAGGCGATACGGATGGATGAATAATGGTCAGGCGTAACCCCAAGTTTGTATCTTTTAGATGACACTTTGAATAACGGTATGCTACTTTAATCGACTCAAGTGATTGGTGGCTGATCTTTTTATTGACTGAGGTATCTCCACAAGCACCAAGTGTATTTAGCATACACTTATTAACTCTATTAAAGTGTTGCGTCATGTTTTATCTGAGACAACTGGGAAAAAAAACAGTAATGGAAACATCGATTCCCAGTGCCAGGCATGTGAAGACCCGTGGTTAATAGTAAATCAATGAAATACAATATGGCCTTGGAGTATGCTCTCTCTTGCCCTTTTCTAATCATTGTCTCTGGTGACTCTCTGTAGCATGTGGCCTATGAACCATTACAGCATCCAGGACGGTATATCATTCTAGAGTTTGACAGGAACCTTCCCAAGCCCTCCTGGGGTGCTTTGTGCTAGGGGCTATCCCACTGGGCACAAACTGGTTCAATCAATGTTTCAAAGTAATTTGTCAATTTATTGTTATGTGTAATCAACGTGGAAAATACATTAGATTTCAAAAAGTTTATTTTTTCATCTAATTTCAACCAGCGTTGTAAACATTTAAAATGGGGTGAAACAAACTTAAATACATTGACTTAACCTAACTAATTTCATTATAATCAAGTATGATCAACTAATGCTTTCGGAAAGTATTCAGACCCCTTGACTTTATCAACATTTTGATACGTTAAAGCCTTATTCTAAAATTGATTAAATTGTTTTTCCCCCTCATCGATCTACACACAATAACCCATAATGACAAAGCCAAAACAGTTTTTTAGTCATCTTAGCTAATTAATTTTTTTTTTTAAACTGATATCACATTTACATAAGTATTCAGACCCTTTACTCAGTACTTTGTACATATTCTTATTCATTCCTTTACACGTGTGTAAAGGTAGTTGTTGTAAAATTGTTAGATTACTTGTTGGATATTACTGCATGGTCAGAATTAGAAGCACAAGCATTTCGCTACACTCGCATTAACATCTGCTAACCATGTGACCAATACATTTTGATTTGTTGAAACACCTTTGGCAGCGATTACAGCCTTGAGTCTTTTTGGGTATAACGCTACAAGCTTGGCACACCTGTATTTGGGGAGTTTCTCCCATTCTTCTCTGCAGATCCTCTCAAGCGTTGTTAGGTTGGATGGGGAGCATCACTGCACAGTTATTTTCAGGTCTCCTCAGAGATGTTCGATCAGGTCCAAGTCTGGTCTCTGGCTGACCATTCAAGGACATTCAGAGACTTGTCCTCCGTTGTCTTGGCTGTGTGCTTGGAGTCGTTGTCCTGTTGGAAGGTGAACATTCTTCCCAGTCTGAGGTCCTGAGCACTCTGGGGCAGGGTTTCATCAATGATCTCTCTGTACTTTGCTCCATTCATCTTTCCCTTGAATCTGACTAGTCTCCCAGTCCCTGCTGCTGAAAAACATCCACATCGCATGATTCTGCCACCCCCATGTTTCGCCGTAGGATGGTGCAAGGTTTCCTCCAGACGTGACGCTTGGCATTCAGGCCAAGGAGTCCAAGAATCTTGTTTGTCATGGTCTGAGAGTCCTTTAGGTGCCTTTTGGCAAACTCCATGCGGCTGCTCAAACTCCATGAGGCTGCTCAAACTCCGGGCGGCTAGCTCTAGGAAGAGTCTTGGTGGTTCAAAACGTATTCAATTTAAGAATGATGGAGGCCACTGTGTTCTTGGGGACCTTCAATGCTGCAGAAATGTTTTGATAACCTTCCCCAAATCTGTGCCTCGACACAATCCTGTCTCGGAACTCTACAGACAATTCCTTCGACCTCATTGCTTGTTTTTTGCTCTGACATGCACTGTTTTTATTTATTTATTTTATTTCACCTTTATTTAACCAGGTAGGCAAGTTGAGAACAAGTTCTCATTTACAATTGCGACCTGGCCAAGATAAAGCAAAGCAGTTCGACAGATACAACGACACAGAGTTACACATGGAGTAAAACAAACATACAGTCAATAATACAGTATAAACAAGTCTATATACAATGTGAGCAAATGAGGTGAGAAGGGAGGTAAAGGCAAAAAAGGCCATGGTGGCAAAGTAAATACAATATAGCACAATAAAACACTGGAATGGTAGTTTTGCAATGGAAGAATGTGCAAAGTAGAAATAAAAATAATGGGGTGCAAAGGAGCAAAATAAATTAATTAATTAAATACAGTTGGGAAAGAGGTAGTTGTTTGGAAACAGTCGGGCAAGTTTGCAAGTTTGTTAACTGTGGGACCTTATATAGACAGGTGTGTGCCTTTCCAAATCATGTCCCAATCAATTTAATCAAGTTATAGAAACATCTCAAGGATGATCAATGGAAAAAGGATGCACCTGAGCACAATTTAGAGTCTTACAGTACAGGGTCTGAATACTTATGTAAATAAGTTATTTCAGTTTTTTATTTTTAAGAAATGTGCAAAAATGTCTAAATCTGTTTTTGATTTTTCATTATGTGGTATTGTGTGTAGATTGCTGAGGAAAACAGTTAATTTAATACATTTTATACTGAAGCTGTAACGTTACAAAATGTGGAAAAAGTCAAGGGGTCTGAATACTTTCCAAATGCACTGTATGTATTGGAACTGCGTTGAAAATTCCACATAAATGTAAAATATTTTTTATTCAATATACAGTATATTGGGTGGTTGAAATTTTTATTTGATTAGTAATGCCTGTTCAGACAGGAAACGTGGTACTGTGGTTTGACATTTTATTTAAATATTCTGCTTTATTTATGATGGCATGACGTTGAAAAAATTACGTTGATTAAAACATTTTACTGTCAACATTGAAACAAGTTCAAATATCATACAGTATGTCTAATCATACATGAAATTCAACATAATTTCAACCCCTGAGTATACAAAACATTAAGAACACCTGCTCTTTACATGCCATAGACTGCCAAGGTGAATGGGCAAGAGAAAAGAGTGCCTTGGAACGTGGTATGGTAGTAGGTGCCAGGTGCATCGGTTAGTGTCAAGAACTGCAACGCTGCTGAGGTTTTCACACTCAACAGTTTCCCATGTATATCAAGAATGGTCCACAACCCAAACATCATCCAGCCAACTTGACACAACTGTGGGAGGCATTGGAGTCAACATGGGCATCCCATTTCAACACCTTGTAGAGTCCATGCCCCAGCGAATTGAGGCTGTTCTGTGGGGGTCGCAACTCAATATTAGGAAGGTGTTCATAATGTTTGGTATACTCAGTGTATATATTGAATATAGGATAATACATATTTTTACATTTCTACATATCATTTTCTATTCCAATGTATGCATAGATCTGATGATTATGTTGAAATTAGACTGATGTATCTGTTAGTCAGGTTAAGTCAATGTATTTACGTTATAATTTTACCCTCATTATCATGTTTACAACGCTGGTTGAAATAAAATGAAAACACTACTGGTTGATGACATTATTTCAAATCCAATGTATTTTCCACGTTGATTCAACAAGTTTGTGCCCAGTGGGATGTTTCTTTGTGTCAATATCAAGGCCATAGTAAGACAAAGTAGTCCCCAATGAGAAATACTGGGTTGAATGTTCCAACCTTGACTTGTCATCATGAACAGAGGTTTGTCAACTACCTTCATGCCACCTTTGCCATGTCTCTTCTATAATATCTGTTGCAATTCCACATTCGCTGTTACCTTCTGAGTTGCAAGAGACCAATTACAAAAAAGAACAAAGTTGCCTAACAGTTGTTAACATTCTGAGAAGTGCTCAGTCATTGTGTGTTTGCTTTAATTCCTCTGATGACATGTTGCAATGCCAAGAGTATGGGTTCAATTCCCGCTGGGGTCACTGCACGTATGACTCGAAGTCACTTTGGATTAAAGCATCAGCTAAATGGCACATTTTCCTAATGAACACATTCCTAATATTGAGTTGCACCCCCCCTTTTGCCCTCAGAACAGCCTCAATTTGTCGGGGCATGGACTCCAAGGTGTTAAAAGCGTTCAACAGGGATGCTGGCCCATGTTGACGCCAATGCTTCCCACAGTTGTGTCAACTTGGCTGATGGACCATTCTTGATACACACGGGAAACTGTTGAGCGTGAAAAACACAGCAGTGTGCAGTTCTTGAAACAAACCGGTACGCCAGGCACCCACTACCATACTCCGTTCAAAGGGCTATGATTTTCTCACATTTGAGATATTACCTCACATGCTGCTCACAAGCAGGAGCTACTATTCTGAAAGCAATTTAATCACTCTACAAACAAACACTTAAGATTTTTGATAACAAACCAAACAGTTACCACCATTGTCATATAATTTACAAACATAATTTCGCTTTAAGGAGTATGTAGATGCAAGCCTTGTCTTTAAGATCCTGCATGGTCTTGCCCCTCCACCTCATGCTCAAGGAAGGCACCTCCAGGATAACAAGGGCAGTAACTAGAGGGGATTGCGGCCCTTTTCGACATAGTATAATCGGCCAAGAGGGCCTTCTCTGTTAGAGCTATAATATACTGGAATGCAGTGCCCATGGACTTGCTGCACTGATTATTGTACTTTTACATTTGAATTGAAAACGTGACTAAAATCTATCCAAACCTGTGCACATGAGTTATTTGTGGTTCCTCGTATGTAAGACAAGAGTTTATGACAGTGTTGTTGTTGTCGTTTAGAATGATATATTATTGGATGTAATGTAAATGAGCTTTCGGCTAACCCCGGCACATTTACATGGATGTTGCATTATTGTTATATTGATGTTGATTAATGTGCCTTGTCCCCTATAAATAAATAAAGGCACTTAAATATGTTATCTTGCCCATTCACCTTCTGAATGGCAGACATACACAATCCATGTCTCAATAAGTCTCAAAGCTTAACAATCCTTCTTAAACCCGTCTCCTCCCCTTCATCTACACTGATTGAAGTGGATTTAACAAGTGACATCAATAAAGGATCATAGCTTTCACTTGGATTCACCTGGTCAGTCTGTCATGGAAAGATGTTTTGTACACTCAGTGTATATACTGTATATATGCAGTATATTATCATGAACTTTGAAACAACAAGAAAATAAAACTTGTATAGCCCCCTATAGGCTACACGGTGCTGGATCTCTGTGTTATGAATATCAGGACAACTTGTGACAGACACCGTAGGGGGATGAGTAGTTTCAACTGTCACTGTGGAATAAATTGCAACCTCCCTAATGAGCTCCTCTGGAACAAAACAACAACCACATCAGACATATTGTGTGCTTCAGTGACAGAGATAGACACCAAAGCACTTGGCAAATATCTTATAAATACTATACTTCTGTGATGGGGAAAGCAAATAATAATATAGAAAAAATATGTTGTACTGTGCAATCAAGGTATTATAACCATGGCTTGTGTGCAGACCACAATCAATTTACCCTGTGCCTCGATGTCTGGAGGTAGGCGAAACACTAAGGTTTGTTTGTAGTGCGGCTGTTCAGCGACCACAAACTACATGTACAGAATAGGTCGTTTAGAAACTATTTTATCAGTGCATAATTTTCACCATCACTGCATTCAAACTGCACAGCTAAATCCCATAAAGCACAAGGTGAAAAGGTAGAATATGAAAATAGTGGACCCTGTGGTGGAAATCATAATTTTAATGCCAGCAAAGTGGGATCTATGTTTAATTCATATCAATTGATTAACTCGATCAGAGAGTAGCCACAGTGGGCATGTTTATGATTCACAGCTCATCTTTTCCCAAAATGTTCAATTAAGTCAAATAGAATACACCTCAGAGTCCTACTAATGGGAGTTTAATTTCATAACTATATAATGTAGCCTATTGACTTTTCCTTAAATAGGAGATGTGAGTCTTCTCTAATTAGTTGGTACAGTATGCCTTGTTATTCACCATATCTCATTTTCTCACTCTTCTGACCAGCAATCCGCACACTCCGTTTTATTTGTAATAATTTGATGTTACTGCATAGAACTTTTAGATTTGACATGACGTTTTATGGTTGTCATTAATATAACATTTCAAGTAGTGCTGTCAACAGTGGATAGTAAGAAGCAAGGATTCCTATTAGTTGACATAGCGTGCCATGATACATTTAAATATGTACTGTGCAATCAAATGACTTCAACTTATGCCATGTTCTAATTGTTTGTATTTTGTCGTCTGAGGTAATTCCCTCATGCAGGGCTTTAATCTGAGTTTCAAATCTTCTAGTATAACGAAATACTGAAAGTTTAGTACGTTTATTTTTGAAGCACAATATTAATAAGTATTACAGTTCATCATCATAAACAGCCCGGGAGACTTCCTATTCACAATAAAATAATTCCAAACTTACTGCCACTATTGGCTCGTCCTAATGTGGACATGCCTCAAGGAAGGGCACAAATACACATGGAAAGTAAATGGAAGGTGCATCACAATATCTTATTATATAACTGGAGACACCTTGTTATTATGGGAGACAGGTGTTTGGCACAACAGTGCTATGATACATTTTGTTGTTATTATTATTAAGAAAGCTATGACACCCCATATCAGCTTTAGTATTGAAAATAGATTGTTACTTCAATCAATGCAATTGTCTGCATTTCCAATCCCCAAAATATTTTTGGTGTTAAATATACATGTTATTTCATATATACGTATGTGTGTGTGTGTGTGTGTATATATACACTGCTCAAAAAAATAAAGGGAACACTTAAACAACACAATGTAACTCCAAGTCAATCACACTTCTGTGAAATCAAACTGTCCACTTAGGAAGCAACACTGATTGACAATACATTTCACATACCTGTTGTGCAAATGGAATAGACAACAGGTGGAAATTATAGGCAATTAGCAAGACACCCCAAATAAAGGAGTGGTTCTGCAGGTGGGGACCACAGATCACTTCTCAGTTCCTATGCTTCCTGGCTGATGTTTTGGTCACTTTTGAATGATGGCGGTGCTTTCACTCTAGTGGTAGCATGAGACGGAGTCTACAACCCACACAAGTGGCTCAGGTAGTGCAGCTCATCCAGGATGGCAAATCAATGCGAGCTGTGGCAAGAAGGTTTGCTGTGTCTGTCAGCGTAGTGTCCAGAGCATGGAGGCGCTACCAGTAGACACGCCAGTACATCAGGAGACGTGGAGGAGGCCGCAGGAGGGCAACAACCCAGCAGCAGGACCGCTACCTCCGCCTTTGTGCAAGGAGGAGCAGGAGGCGCACTGACAGAGCCCTGCAAAATGACCTCCAGCAGGCCACAAATGTGCATGTGTCTGCTCAAACGGTCAGAAACAGACTCCATGAGGATGGTATGAGGGCCCGACGTCCACAGGTGGGGGTTGTGCTTACAGCCCAACACCGTGCAGGACGTTTGGCATTTGCCAGAGAACACCAAGATTGGCAAATTCGCCACTGGCGCCCTGTGCTCTTCACAGATGAAAGCAGGTTCACACTGAGCACATGTGACAGTCGTGACAGTCTGGAGACGCCGTGGAGAACGTTCTGCTGCCTGCAACATCCTCCAGCATGACCGGTTTGGCGGTGGGTCAGTCATGGTGTGGGGTGGCATTTTTTGGGGGGGCCGCACAGCCCTCCATGTGCTCGCCAGAGGTAGCCTGACTGCCATTAGGTACCGAGATGAGATCCTCAGACCCCTTGTGAGACCATATGCTGGTGCGGTTGGCCCTGGGTTACTCCTGGGTTCCTCCTAATGCAAGACAATGCTAGACCTCATGTGGCTGGAGTGTGTCAGCAGTTCCTGCAAGAGGAAGGCATTGATGCTATGGACTTGCCCGCCCGTTCCCCAGATCTGAATCCAATTGAGCACATCTGGGACATCATGTCTCGCTCCATCCACCAACGCCACGCTGCACCACAGACTGTCCAGGAGTTGGCGGATGCTTTAGTCCAGGTCTGGGAGGAGATCCCTCAGAAGACCATCCGCCACCTCATCAGTAGCATGCCCAGGCATTGTAGGGAGGTCATACACGCATGTGGAGGCCACACACACTACAGAGCCTCATTTTGACTTGTTTTAAGGACACTACATAAAAGTTGGATCAGCCTGTAGTGTGGTTTTCCACTTTAATTTTGAGTGTGACTCCAAATCCAGACCTCCATGGGTTGATAAATTTGATTTCCATTGATAATTTTTGTGTGATTTTGTTGTCAGCACATTCAACTATGTAAAGAAAAAAGTATTTAATAAGAATATTTCATTCATTCAGATCTAGGATGTGTTATTTTAGTGTTCCCTTTATTTTTTTGTGTATATGTATATATATATATATATATACATATACACAATACCCCCTTTATTATTTTTCCATAACCCGACCACCACTGCCCTAATTGGAGTAAACTAATGGACAACAGCACTTAAGCTTCTACTTCCAGCTTATACATATACTTTATACATTTTACGAACACAGTATATTTTACATTAGTTATCTTTTGTTTGTGTTTAGTCCCATCCCTCAGCTACCCTCAACCCGTCCCATCTATCTCTGATCTAGTTTTGATTTCTATATTTTTCAACTGTGCTGTGATGTTAAACAAAAGTTCTCAGCCTTTTTATACTCCTAGTTACAAATTGTAAATTAAATATTTTTTTTTTTGCAGAGAGATTTACTATATTATTGATCAATTGACTGACTTTTCAGATCAACAAGGAGTGCTATTTGGAGAGTGAACTCCAGGTAAATGTTACAACAAGAATTCCTGAACATGCGTCCCAAAAACAAGCTACATATGGACAGCACCAAAGCAAATGATCTAATGATTCTGCAAAATCTGCAGAGCTGGGACGGCTGTATCCCCCATATATATATATATATATATATATATATATATATATTAAAAACGTTATAAGAACTTTGTATAATCATTTAAATAGAAAAACTCTGTTTTGAATCCAGCGTCGTTTTGTGTATCAGTTCATAAACCATGGAATCGGTACATCGAAAATCGCTTCTCAACTATTTTGCAATCTGTATGGCACAGCTGTCAATTTTTAGTCCTTAAATGAAACTGGTCTACTTTTTTATTTATTACAATTTATTTTTCTTTCTTTAACCAATTTTGGTTAAACTCCACCAGTCATATTTATGATATCATTTACAAAGGTTATACCATTATATTACTGTATTTTAGTTGAACAATAATATTTGTTGTAATGTGTGTTCTGTCTTTTCTGGTGGATTAAACTGAAATTGCAACTTACTTTCTATGACTTGTTTAAACAAAGTGATATTTTGGAGATTATTTCATTTTCAAATAATGAAAGTGAGAGGTTGTAATCTGAATAAAGGGAAAAGGCCATTGTTGAACACGGGGTGAGCCATTCTTGCTAATCTGCTGGAGAACCAGTTTGGATTGGAATATAGCTTTTGTGTGACTGAAGTCTTTAGTGAGAGTGTTGCGATAGCTAGCAAAAGAGTGTATGAGCGATTTGCTAACTACACTTGTACTGTATTTGGACATTGAAGCTACATGTTTTATTTGTCTCTATACTCCATCATGTTGGATTTGAGCTCAAATGTTTCATATATGTAAGGGTTTTCCTGTGGTGAAGGAGAAGCGGACCAAAATGTGGTGGTTGTTCGTGTTCTATAATAAAGGAACTAGATATGAAATAACTAACAAAATAATAAATGTGCGAAAACCTAAACAGTCCTATCTGGTGCAAACACAGAGACAGGAACAATCACCCACAAACACACAGTGAAACCCAGGCTACCTAAGTATGATTCTCAATCAGAGACAACTAATGACACCTGCCTCTGATTGAGAACCATACTAGGCCGAAACATAGAAATACCCCAAAACATAGAAAAACAAACATAGACTGCCCACCCAACTCACGCCCTGACCATACTAAAATAAATACAAAACAAAGGAAATAAAGGTCAGAACGTGACAGTACCCCCCCCCCCCCCAAAGGTGCGGACTCCGGCCGCAAAACCGTAGCCTATAGGGGAGGGTCTGGGTGGGCGTCTGGCTCTGGCACGGGACGCGGACCCCACTTCACCATTGTCTTAGTCCGGGCACTGGCGGCCCCTGGCTGACTGGCGGCACTGGCGGCCCCTGGCTGACTGGCGGCACTGGCGGCCCCTGGCTGACTGGCGGCACAGGTGGCGCTGGGCAGACTGGCGGCACTGGCGGCGCTGGGCAGACGGGTGGCTCAGGCGACGCTGGGCAGACGGGTAGCTCAGGCGGCGCTGGGAAGACGGGTAGCTCAGATGGCGCTGGGCAGACGGGAAGCTCAGATGGCGCTGGGCAGACGGATAGCTCAGATGGCGCTGGGCAGACGGGAAGCTCCGGCAACGCTGGGCAGACGGGAAGCTCCGGCAACGCTGGGCAGACGGGAAGCTCCGGCAACGCTGGAGAGGAAGGCTCTGACAGCGCTGGACTGAGTAGCTCTGGCGCCTCTGGACTGAGGGGCGGGAGCTCTGGTAGCGCCGAACAGGCGGGAGACTCCGGCTGCGCTGGAGAGGAGGAAGGATCCGGCAGCGCTGGAGAGGTGGGAGCCTCTGTAAGGATGAGCCGGAGAGACAGCCTGGTGCGGGGGGCTGCCACTGGAGGGCTGGTGCGTGGAGGTGGTGACAGATAGACCGGACCTTGCATGCGCACTGGAGCTCTTGAGCAACGAGCCTGCCCAACCTTATCCGGTTGAATGGTCCCGGTTGCCCTGCCAGTGCGGCGAGGTGGAATAGCCCGCACTGGGCTATGCAGGCGAACCGGGGACACCGTGCGCAAGGCTGGTGCCATGTAAGCCGGCCCAAGGTGACGCACTGGAGACCAGATGCGTAGAGCCGGCTTCATGGCACTTGGCTCGATGCCCACTCTAGCCCGGCCGATACGCGGAGCTGGAATGTACCGCACCGGGCTATGCACCCGCACTGGGGACACCGTGCGCTTCACAGCATAACACGGTGCCTGCCCGGTCTCTCCAGCCCCCCGGTAAGCACAGGAAGTTGGCGCAGGTCTCCTACCTGGCTTCACCACACTTCCTGTGTCCCCCCCCCCCCAAGAAATTTTTGGGGCTGACTCTCGGGCTTCCATCCACGCCGCCGTGCTGCCTCCTCATACCAGCGCCTCTCCGCCTTCGCCGCCTCCAGCTCTTCTTTGGGGCGGCGATATTCTCCAGGCTGTGCCCAGGGTCCTTTACCTTCCAATTCTTCCTCCCATGTCCATTCCTCCAAATAGTGCAGCCTCTCCCACTGCTGCTGCTGCTGCTGCTGCTGCCTCTGTTGCTTCTCCTGTTGCTGCTTTTGCTGTTGCCCGTTACCACGCAGCTTGGTCCTGTTGTGGTGGGTGATTCTGTAAGGGTTTTCCTGTGGTGAAGGAGAAGCGGACCAAAATGCAGCGTGGTGGTTATTCATGTTCTTTAATAAAGGAACTAGACATGAAATAACTAACAAAACAATAAATGTGTGAAAACCTAAACAGTCCTATCTGGTGCAAACACAGAGACAGGAACAATCACCCACAAACACACAGTGAAACCCAGGCTACCTAAGTATGATTCTCAATCAGAGACAACTAATGACACCTGCCTCTGATTGAGAACCATACTAGGCCGAAACATAAAAATACCCCAAAACATAGAAAAACAAACATAGACTGCCCACCCAACTCACGCCCTGACCATACTAAAATAAATACAAAACAAAGGAAATAAAGGTCAGAACGTGACAATATAAGGCAACAGTACATAATGTCCCCTTTTTAGGGTACTTTCATACATATCTGTTTTACTGTTTAGAAATGAAAGCACTTCAAATAATGTAAGTCATTTTATTTCTGAATACTTCTAAATTAATCCTGAAAATGCCAAGTTTGAGAAAAATCATGAAAGGAATTATGAATAATGATGTTGTTACAGGGACTACATCAAAACATGCCAACCTCTCACCATTACCGAGGTTATGATATTTGGGATTGTTTAATCTTGGTAACACTTTGCTTGACACCCAGTGTCATTTAAGTGATAATGCCCAAGTGGCTGGTGTGTAGGCAAGTCGAGGGTCGGCAAACCGTGCCAATATATCCTCCAAACACCGGCTTCGATGGCATTATCACTAAAATTACACTGGGTGTCATGCAAAGTGTTCGCAAGATTTTTCTGAGAAGTCTCATTTCACTGCAAAGTGGCAAATACCGGTAGCCTAGTCAAATTAACATCCAATCACATTAATCGTTACTGTCACACCCTGACCTTAGTTATCTTTGTTTTCTTTATTATTTTGGTTAGGTCAGGGTGTGACGAGGGTGGTATGTGTGTTTTTGTCTTGTCTAGGTTTTTTTGTAATTCTATGGGGTTTTGGTATGTCTAGGTCTATGGTGGCCTGATACCCACGAATAAAAGCTATTTGTCACCTAATATAAAATATTCTCTTAAATCTAAAATGCTGGAGTATTATCCCATTTTAAGGTTTGATCCAGATGCAGACAGTGTTGAAGAAACAAACGACAGGCCAAGGCAGGCAGGGGTCAATAATCCAGAGAGGGTGTAAGAAGGTACAGGACAGCAAGTGGGCTCAGGGTCAGGTCAGGCAGAGGTCAGTTAACCAGAGTAGTGGGGAAAAGATACAGGATGACAGGCAGGCTTAGGGTCAGTGCAGGCTGAACGGTCAGAACCGGGAAACTATAAAACAGGAGCAGGGAGTATGAACAAAATGAACTGGCAACAGACAAACAGAGAACACAGGTATAAATACACAGGGGATAATGGGGAAGATGGGCGACACCTGGAATGGGGTGGAGACAAAGACAGGTGAAACAGATCAGGGCATGACAAGTATAGAGCCACGTTTTATGTTAGCTTCACTGTCCAAATAGATATGGAGGGGAGTGTATATTTAAACAACCTTGGATAGATAGCATAGATAGCTAACCATCTTGGCTAACTGAGAGGCAAAAAAATCTAGCTATTCACCATTAATTAGCTGCTCACCACTCTTTGTTAGCAAGCAAAGTCTATCTCCTAAACAGACAAAGTTTTGTTTACATTATTGTGGTTTGTGACATCTTCACATTCCAAATGTATTGAGAATATTTTTTGGGCAGATTTAAGTTATGTTGTTCATGTCTGTGAGCAGGAAGTCGCCCTGCTGTCTATGATGATGTCATATCTACCTTCAAAAGTGGCCAACCTACAATGAATTATGTGGAATGATGATTGTCAACCCAGCATAACTTGAGTGAAGGAAAATTATTTGCCCCTTAGGGCTATCATACCGAGCCATGCAAATGAAACAAATAAAACTCTTCGTCTCTTGCAGACTACCTTTGATTCTCTTTGAGATCCTCAAGTTTTACAATCAATCATCATGTAGTAACCTTTGGATTGCCTATCCCATTTTTAGTTAGCTGATATCTTAATAGATGTATGCAAGAAGTGGGTCATTTGTAGTTTCTTAATTAACTAGGATGACTCATCTTGAGGTAGGACTGTCATGAACCCGTTTAATTTCATTCTGAGGGAATAACATTCCACTAACCTTCACAATAACAGATGCTTAGTTGAAAGGTGAAATTGTGAGGAACCACATACAGTCTTCAAACCTCTTAAAAGTCAATAAAAGGACAGGTCACCCAAATTACAAAATTACATTGGTTTCTTTACCCTGTAAGCAGTAAACCAGCGTAAGGAAAACCAGCGCACTGGAAATTGTTGCTTGTTTGTTGACACATTGTACAGTCTTTTGGCAGCTGTTATGATACCGTTTATGTTAAATCGTTTGTAAATGAGAGATAAGCAGTCGCCGGAGGAACCGGACCGTGGATCGTCGCCGGAGGAACCGGACCGTGGATCGTCGATGGAGGAACCGGACCGTGGATCGTCGCCGGAGGCTCAGGACTGGGAACCCTCGCAGGAGGCTCCAGACTGGGAACCCTCGCTGGAGGCTCCGGACTGGGAACCCTCGCTGGAGGCGCCGGACTGGGAACCCTCGCTGGAGGCGCCGGACTGGGAACCCTCGCTGGAGGCTCTACGCTGCAAACCATCGCTGGAGACTCTGGACTGCAGACCGTCGCTGGAGACTCTGGACTGCAGACCGTCGCTGGAGGCCATGTGTTACGGATACCAGTATCCTGTGTGTGTATCCTGTGTGTGTGTGTGTGTGTATCCTGTGTCTTTTCTCTCCTTCTCCCCTCACGGGTGAAAATCATCACTCCCCAATCAGTCACCAATCCAATCATCAATCAGAAGACACACCTACTCCTGTTTCCTACCCTATCACAGTTCCTTTCCCCTGGTTTAAAAACCCTGTCAGTTGTTTGCTCTGGAGCTCAATCTCTCTGTAAATGCCATGTCTGTAGGTCTCTCTGTTTCACTCTCTCTTTATGTATTGACCTCTTTTTTGTTTGAGCACCTCCATAGCACTTTGTCCTCACCTGTGAGTATTGTTTTTGGTTATAGTGTTTGTGTTTGTTTGCTGGTGGGAAAGGGGGAACCTAAGACAAGTCGCCCATGGGCATACACTATCCGTAGGTAAACTTTGTTAAATACACTAGTTAGAACTGGGCGGACCACCCACTGTATTTTTGGTTAGTTAGTTAGCTGTTGTTAAAGTAGGCTAGTCTAGCTTAGGGGTGTTTTTGAATACTTATTGTTTCTTTCCTTGGGTCCAGCTCAGCTCCTTTTCCTGCTCCTTCCCCATTACCGTGTGTTTTCAAATAAACCTTGAGTTTGACGGTAGATTTCAGTTGTCCTGGTTATTTCGTTCACACTTTTACTTTGTCACTATTATAATTTGCCTGAGTTATGTTACGGGTCTCATTACCATCCCCCTTAGACTGTCGGGCCAAAAGGGATTCGTAACACCATGGATCATCACTGGAGGCTCCGGGCCATGGATCACACTGGAGGCTTCGGGCCATGGATCATCACTGGAGGCTTCGTGCCACGGATCATCACTGGAGGCTTCGTGTCAAGGATCAACACTGGAGGCTTCGTGCGTGGAGCAGGCACAGGACGTACAGGGCTGGAGACACACACTGGAGGCTGGGTGCATGGAGCTGGCACAGTATATACCGGACCGTGGAGGCGCACTGGAGGTCTGGAGCGTAGAGCTGGCACAACGCGTCCTGGCTGGATGCTCACTTTAACCCGGCAAGTAAGGGGCGCTGGCACAGGATGCACTGGGCTGCGAAGGCGCACTGGCGACACAGTGCGTAGAGCCGACGCAGGATATCCTGGACCGAGGAGGCGCACTGGAGGTCTGGAGTGTAGAGCTGGCACAACGCGTCCTGGCTGGATACTCACTTTAGCCCGGCAAGTGCGGGGCGCTGGCACAGGACGCACTGAGCTGTGAAGGTGCACTGGCGATACAGTGCGTATCATTGCATAACATGGTGCCTGAACGGTCACATGCTCCTTAAAGCGATTGCGGGGAGTTGGCTCTGGTTTGAAACCTGGCTCCTCCAACCACCCCGTGTGCCTCTCGTGCTTGCGTCATGGTTGCGACCCCCGGAATCTTCGTTGATGCTCCTTCGCTGCTTCCACCTGCTTCCCTGGCAGGCTTTCATATCTCTCCAATACTTCCTCCCAAGTCCAGGCTATTCTCTCCTCAACCTCCTCTATAGACCAGGATGCCATCTCCTCCCGGGCACGCTGCTTGGTCCAGTTGAGGTGGGATCTTCTGTCACGATCTTTGAAAGATGGATTGGACCAAGGTGCAGCGTGGTAGGTGTACATCATACATTTATTCAATGAACACCCAAAAACAAGAAAGATAAACGACACGTAAAGTTTTGTAGTGCTAACACAGCAACTATACAAAAACAAGATCCCACAAACTAAAGGTGGAAAAAAGGCTGCCTAAGTATGATCCCCAATCAGAGACAACGATAGATAGCTGCCTCTGATTGGGAACCATACCCGGCCAACAAAGAAATAGAAAAACTAGAATGCCCACCCAAATCACACCCCGACCTAACCAAATAGAAAAAGAAATAGGCTCCCTAAGGTCAGGGCGTGACACAAACAACCTGGATTTCAGTTGAGATTACATTAAAAGTACATGGTGCAAGTGATCAATGCTGTTCGAGATTATTACAGCAATTGTGAAGATCTCCACAGACCTGCGACGACCTATCTTGAACATGCATGCCTATAATTACATAAAAATACATGGATGTGTTACTCCTTTTAAGGTTGAATGTTACATTAGTTTGTAAAATAGCCTTGTGGATATTTCTTGTATTACAAAAGTAATATTGAATTGTGTTTGGTTGACAATGCAACCAAATATGAACATTTTAAAGGAAATTTTACATTTACATTTGAGTAATTTAGCAGACAGCTAGATAAGACAACCACATGTAGCAGTCACAGTAAGTAAAATTTTCCTCAAAAAAGTAGCTATCAGCAAAATCAGAGCTAGTAAGTGTGAGTAAAGTGAGGGGCCAGTGTTAGTTCATGAAAAGATTTTGGGGTGAGGAGGCTGTGGGATTATTTAACATACTCTAGGATTTCAGATGTTTTCAGAAGATGGGCAGGGACTCTGCTGTCCTAGCTTCAGGGGGAAGAGGGTTCCACTATTGGAGTGCCAGGACAGAGAAGAGCTTGGACTGGGCTGAGTGGGAGCTGCCCTCCCATAGGGGTGGGAGGGCCAATAGACCAGAAGTGGCAGAACGGTGTGCTCGGGTTGGGGTGTAGGGTTTGAGCATTGCCTGAAGGTAGGGAGGGGCAGTTCCTCTTGCTGCTCCGAAGGCAAGCACCATGGTATTGTACTGAATGTGAGCTTCTACTGCAAGCCAGTGTAGTGTGCGGAGGAGCGGTGTGACATGGGAGAACTTGGGAAGGTTGAACACCATGTATCTACTGCTTGGATAGTTCCATTTGAGCAACTGGCTTATGCCCATTCTTTTACTTTTGGTTGAGTTGGAGATGTGAATATGACAAGTAAATAAGCTATTTATTGTATTCCAAAAGTGATATTGAGTTATTGTGTTTGGTTGTCATCGCATCCAAATATCAACATTTGAAGGAGATTTATCTTCCGCTTGTCACTGTCTGGCTTTAATTCCAGTTTGTCTACAAATTCATGATCAATATGCTGGGTTCACGTATCAAAATAAAAAAATGTGACTAAATCAAATCAATATTTGTTATTTAGCCCTATTCTTTAAATTAGAATTCTGGTTGAGATGGAGACATGAATCCAACATATAAATTATTAATTTGTAGACAAACTGGAGTTAAAGCCAAACTAAGTCAGTGGCACAGATGGAACTAACCAAGCAGAAGATACATCTCCTTCAAATTTTGATATTTGGTTGTGTTGACAACCAAACACAATTCAATATGACTAAATATCTTTACATTTTAAATCAACCAGAGCTTAAAACCCTAGGACTATGTGAATCCTGGGTTGAATTGATCAACAGCTGATGATGACTTTGCAAATGGCTATATAGTCCTAAATAGCATCATTGATAATATATAAATTATAGAGTATGGTTACATTTCATTTGCTCGGTTAAACCTACCCTTTGGAATTACTTCAATAGCAACGGTACATTTTTTTGTACTTTTTAATGATAGCACATCTCACGATAGCACGTTGGTAATAGTCAGTAACATATATCATAGCTGTGCAGGGATGGGCTTGGTTAAAATACTGGATGGGAGACCAAATGGTATCTGTAGATAGATCAATTCTCCAGTGGTATGTGCTGCCCAGCCAAAATATTTCTTATTGAAGATATAATAACAGTTTACATTGATAACTTTTTTTGAAGTTCTATGTATTTTAAATGTAGATTCCACATCACAATATGTGGACAAATTATGTTGAAACAACGTTGACTCAACCATATTTGTGCCTAGTGGGGTCCCTCTTAATGTGATATATGCTTCGGTCAATTGTGTATCATTCATACATTCCCAAACTATTTGCTACAGCGTTCTCCACTGAACATAAACAGAATGCTGATGGAAGATGACGCCTTAAAAAGGGTCACATGTTTTCATCCAACCTATTTGTCATACTAAACTGTCCCAGTGGGATTTGACCCGAGTCATTGTACCACTCCACATCAGCATCTGTTTTAACGCTCCTATATTGCACCGCATTCATTATTTTAACTCGCTCTGAACTGATGACACCCAAAACCGACACCATTTGAAATATGTGCCTTTCTCAAGTGGTTATTTACAATCTATCACATGTGAATTGTGTGTGCACTGTGCAGGCAGCTATGTAGGCCTACCATCCAACTCTCAACAGATTCAGCTGCTATTGTGCAAGAACATTGGATGAGCTATTCAAGTTCCAGAATTTTCTTTCTAGCCTTTACAAAATATTCACACATGTTATTGAATAATAGTGTAAGCAAGAAAACAAGCTTAATCCCTCCACAATTCATATTCATTTTAGTATTTTTGCTGGATGAAACAAACCATTAATTTAGTGCATGCACTAGGGACACTGACACATCAATAATTGTATTTGGGGAGTTTCTCCCATTCTTCTCTGCAGATCCCCTCAACCTCTGTCAGGTCTGTGGAGAGATGTTCAATCGGGTTCAAGTCTGGGCTCTAGCTGGGCCACTCAAAGACATTCAGAGACTTGTCCCAAAGCCACTCCTGCGCTGTATTGGCTGTGTGCTTTCGGTTGTTGTCCTGTTGGAAGGTGAACCTTTACCCCAGTCTGAGGTCCTGAGCGCTCTGGAGCAGGTTCATCAAGGACCTCACTGTACTTTGCTCTGTTCATCTTTCCATAGATCCTGACTAGTATCCCAGTCCCTGCCACTAAAATAAACAATCCCACAGCATCATGCTGCCACCATTTCAGTGTAGGAAAGGATGAAACAGCGTCTGTGCCACCAGTAAGTACAGATAGTAACGTTAGTATTGTAATGACCTGACTAGATCATAAATGAACAATTGTCCAGACAGAGGCTTGAGTTTGCGAATTGACGGTTTATTAAACCAACTTTACACAGGCTACTGTTTGGGCCGTAGCACACGCCAAATAGATGACAGATAACCCACAAGCCAATCGTGACCTTCTCTTGTGAAGCCCAGACGTAAGAGAGAGAGAACAAAGGCTGAACCTGGTCTTAACTTCCAATGCTCCACCCCCCTGCCCAACCCCCCTCCACGCCACTCCGCCAACCACCAGGATGCCCGGCATCAAAACATTCCAGGCATTCCCGTGATTGGCAGATAGCAGGTTGATTGACATGTCGGACCCCGCGAACACCGGGTACTGGTCAGTACAACACAACCACCTCCTAGCCTAACACATAACACACAGCTGTCTGTGCGGGTCGCTACACAGCCCCCCCACCACAAAGT